>NC_139317.1:46645296-47245296 GCF_056507025.1 Lutjanus erythropterus | reverse complement strand
GTGGGCTGATTATAAGAGCTGTAACAACTGATTCATACACAACATGATTAATTACATGCTTGTGGGAATAAGATGCTTTATGAATAAAAAGACAAAAAAGTATTATCAGTCTTGTATGACGTGCTATTGCTGTGATCCAACTCTGTGACCTTTAACATCCACACCACCTGTAACACCGTGCCCCGGTAATGGCAAACTGGCAGCTGGAGTGGGAGGTGTGTGTTGTGTGAAATGTGTGTATCGACTAGGCTGTCTACAGGTGGTGGATTGACATATTTGACTGACTTTACATCAAGAGGTGAGCGACCGTACTATCTGTCCAAAGTCATTAAGTTATTTTCTACATGATTGTGTCAGGATCTGCATCTATTGATGTTTGTGGTTGGAGGAGCATGACAGGGCAGTGCAGCGATTGGCCCAATAAGTCCATAAATCAAGTCAAACCACACATAATGCTATCATAGATGTTTGGAAGTCTGCAGATGCCAATGTTTTAAAGGCTGCATTACAGTTAAGTGATGTCATTTTGAGAATTTACCAGACTGTTCCAGCTGATCTATTATTTGCCTTTACTCACTTAGGCATTATATCCACATTAGTGATGATTATTTATAGAATAATCTCACATTTTGTAAAAGCACCAATAGTCATCCCTGTAATATTGTTGCAATATAATACAACAAACTTATTTTATCCCCTCAGCCACTTCCACCCTTCGGAGTACACAACGTATCAGTCACAATTTACATGATCAATAATTATCGATTTCGACCGATATGAAACTTCACTATCGTGATAGGTTTTTCGGTTATATCGGTTGTATGAAGTCTGTCACAGTAGATTGTGGTCAACACCCCCTGCAGGTATCCAGGTGTAGAAAGCTAAGCACTGTGCTGATGTAGATGTGGTCAGAAGCAAAAGGTGTTTTAGACACCTGGAGAATTCAGTCAGTTTAAATGTACGCTATATTAAGAATATTTTCACCACCTTCTCTTACTGTTGGATAGACTTTTCTGATGGGAAATCCGTGTTATATAAGCCAAATATCTCTCTCTGTAGCAACCAGATGCAACAAAAATTTTACCTTGCAGAGCACAGGATGTGCTGGTATACATGCATTATGAAGATCTGTGTTGGAAGTGGGCCTAAATACATTCCTATAAAAAGCTGGTCAAAAACAGTCATTTTACCTCACAGAACACAGTAGTTGCTGGTCTACTGTCGCCTTGATATGTTACTGAATTTGTGTTATTGTGTGACTTTGGTGAATCTCAAGATTTAAAACACACTGAAGTCACACATTAACACAAACTCACTCACAGATTGAGACAGCATTTTCTGTGTTCTACAAAGTGAAATTATTGTTTTAGTCACAGGAGTCTGGTGGATTTGGAGAAAGTGATATTTGGCTTGTACTGTATAATGGTGGTTTCCCATCATATTCTAAATATAGTGTACACTTTGGCTGATATAGATTTCCTTTGGTGTCTAAAATACATTTTGATGCAGACCCCATACAACCACACTTACACACACAGTACTCAGGACCAAGGCATTGGGCTCTTGAATGGTCAAAATTACAAATTAGAGTAAATAAGGACATAATTCAAGTACAGTTTGAAATTTCATTTTCACATTTGAGTAGCACATTGTCTTGCATTTTGAACGATAATATTGCAGTGTGCAATGCTTTGCTATAATGTCAAAATTAACAACAGATACCTTTGTGTTTATTTATTTTCCTAAATCATGTTTTTTTTTTAACAAACAGGTGTTGGATTGTTTTGGTAAGATATCTCAATTTTTGAATTTTCATAAATCATGTTTTTTTGATTGCACACTCAGGATAATATCACACCGTTGTTGGTATTCATTTTAAGAATGGTGCGTTTCTGCTTTTGCAAATGAAGCCCTCATTGGCTCACCTGGTAGAGTGCACGCACCATGTGCTGAGGCTGAGTCCTTACCACAGTGGCCTGGGTTTGATTCCTTTGTTGCAGGTCATCCCCTCTCCCTCCCCCTCCCCCTTCCCTTTCTTTCTTCTGCTGTAAAGACATAAAGCCTGAAAAAAATAATCTTAGAAAAAAGATTGTCAGTAAGGGTTGGACCATTGAACTGTGCATTTTCAGAAGTGAACATTAAAATTCTACTTTGCATCATACATCATATGCACACAAATGAACATTTGAACTCTTTCCCTGCCAGGGTTTTTTTTAAAGGTTGCCAGCATTTTTGAAAAAAATCACTTATTTTTTTTTAACCCCAATAGAATATTCAGTTCTATGAATATGTCAACATAGAATATGTTAAAAGAAAGAACAGATCTGATAATTTCAGACACAGAAACATTTTGTACAAGCTTCATTCATTCTTTTTTTAATAAGCACTTGAATGTTGGTCAGTTGCACAAAAAAAATCCACTTTTCAAACAAAAAACTGAGAAAAAGACATTTTTAAGCAGAAAATCTATACTATAAAATATACTGGCTACGCAGACTTCCATGGACATATACACAGGATAAAAATAGTATACTCTAAATCCCAATTTAAGGGAGCCACGAGGTCTGCCAAGTGGTAAAAATTGAGCGAAACAGTGTTTCACAGCCATACAACCCATCAGAGCTGTGATTTGGTCAAATATTATCGTATCTCATACAAGTGACATTGAACAGCAGTTCCAATAGGTCCAAAAAGGCCATAGTGTAAGGCCAAGAAGCACATGATGGTTCGATGAGAGGTCAAGCGGCTGAGTCTAGTTGTGGAAAAGACAAATACTTCTTTCAATCAAAGGGGAGGCAGAGAAAACATGGCGGTTTCCGTCCACAAGTCTATACACCAGAATTCAGTGCCTCACACTGCTCAGCCATATGTGTTGCTCTAAGCTGCTGCACAAACACAAGCTGCTGAGCCTGTCCCTGTCTCAGCCCATAAGTCACACTTTAGTCCTGACCTACGGGTGCTGAGAGTGATGGCTTCAGGAAAGGAGGACTTCCTCTGAGAGTTAGGGGAACAGAGGGGTGGTGGTGAGGTATTACTGGGGCAGGAAGCACAGTGTGTGGTAGTGCTATGAGGATGGCCTGTTCAACACTTGTCTCTCTTAGCGGCTGTGTGCATGTGCTGCTGGATCTTGGAGGGGACCAGAGGGAGAGGAGAGACAAACCCTGGGGAGGATGGAGGCACACAGGAGAGAAGGCTAATTTATGCCCTGGTATGCCGAAAAGTAGCCGCAAAGGACTCATTGCATTCCCCTTATGGTTGTCACATGTGCATCGGTCTGAGTTCGGGGAGGACACAACCAAGGAGAGGCTGGAAGGGGGCAGATTTCATACCTTTGCAACATGGAATCATCAATCCATCAGAACTACGGCCTACAAAGCAAATGTTTGTGATGCAGAAGGATTCTGTGTTGTCGTGCAAGCAGATGAATCAAGGACAACAAAAGTTAGAGGTCAGAGAGAACAGCCATTTGTAATTCTTAAAGGTAGAATCAGTAGGATTTGTCTAAGCCGCTCTTAAACCCACCAGAAAGATAGTTGATTGCTGGGTCTTATTCCCAGGATGTCAAATGCCAATGTTTTGGGCTGGTAAAGTGTCCCAAGCAGCGAAATAATAAGAAAATAAGAAAATACAGGCCGAGGACAGGGTCTCTGAGTGGGTCCTAAGTGATTATTCAAAGGGATTTTTTGATTATTACTGTAGGAAAATGTTGCATATCATACCTTTCAGTTTCAATTTGATGAGGTAATGTCTATGGTAGCAGTGAATGTGGCTGAATACTATAACAAACACTTGTCGAGCAGCTACTTTGAATACAGCAAAAGAGAAGATGTGGTATCTGTTTGCAGTGCAGCCAAACAAACTCGAGTTTGTGCTGCACACAGCAGGACACACTTAAAGAAGCTGGTTTTGTGGCTGAGGAGACGTGTACAGCCTGCCACCTGCAGTTTCTTATATAACAGCTCACTGTGGCTGCTCCTCACTCTTCAGTTACTCCCTGACAGATTTACAACCACTGACTTACAATGACTGTTGCTTTATCTTTTAGATGCATATTTGATGAACAATTGTGGTCAGTATCTGTAACAAATTCTGATACATTGTGTCCACTGTGACTACTTCACAATGAAAGCCATCCCATGTTGTGCAGATATAACATTTTTAATGTGAGGCAGCAGCAGTTACTTAGTCCAGCTCTGACTCCCACATACGTTGTTCTAAGCAGAAACAAGATTTCAAACTGAAGTCAGAAATTAGGATGACTGCCTCACAGTTGTTTGTCTCCACCAACCAGTCAAGTTACAGTTTACATCCATGTCTGTCCACACTCATATAATGTCTGTAGTGAAGACTTGGAATGAAATAGAAAATTAGAAAAAATTAGGCTGATTGGTCCAGTAGTACTCAAGAGTAGGTCTGGAAAAGATGCAGGATGGAAGCAATCACGTAATCTCCTCCCAGCTACAAATAATGTCTATAATAAGACATTATATAAGTAATGTCCTCCACTTCCTCCATGAAAGTATTATGGGGATTATGTGTTAATTTTAGCATATATTTCATGTTTAAAGTCAAATATTACTGTTCTATTATCCATAATGTAGAGAGATGCCTGTATTTCACATGGGCTGTACAAAGGTTGTTGATTTCATTATGAGGCACGGAGCACATTTTACAACATTTCATGACACTGGTTGTTTGTCTCTCCACAGCATAAAACCAAAGATACTGCTGCAGATGAATAACGAAGACGGATTCTTGACAATTATACGGCTCACACCCTTTTAATGTCAAGTGACTCTCCAGTCCTGAACCAAAAGGTCTTCATCAAAGACTAAAGCCTGATGGTTTTGACAAGCTCCCCGCCCAAGTCTAAACATCTTCCTCGTGCCTGCTCTGTTCTGGTCCTTTACCCAGACAGCACCCCCCTCCCCAAAACGCCACTCGTCTTTTTTATGTCTTTCTCTCTCTTGTTCTCCCTGGATAACCAGCAGCATTCTGCAGGTTGCCTTTTCTGATCCGTCCCATGGGGGAGTGGGGGTTCTACATGTTGAGGGGTGAGACAGACAGGTGAGATGAAATCATGAGGAGGGAGGTTGGGGGTGCAGGTAAAGTGAGGAGAAATGGCAGTAAGAGATGATGGGGGAGGTGGGGGATAAAAGCAGGAAGGAGCGGGGTTAAGGAGCGCTGTGCATGTGCTTGGTGTCATCTGACTTTCAGGCTGGCTTGCTGATCTCCTCTGATGTACAGTACATGACATGGGCCTGGAAGCCCAGCCCCTAATCAAGGCAACAGCGGCCGCGGTGCCCCCCCCTCCCCGCCCTTCCCCCCCTTCCCTTGACACAGCCTGGGCCCACGGGAAGGAGGCAACAAACCAGCAGCTGTGTTCGCCTCCTCTCCCTCCTCTCCTCCAGTCAGGTGGAATGAGGGGATTGGAGAGGACTGGAAGTGGAACAGAAGGGTATCTGAGTAAAGCCGGAGATATTTGCATGCCTCCCAACGCTTCAGAGCCTCCAATTAGCATCGGAGGCCCTGCTGCCGGCTGCGGGACCTAACCACGGCTGGGCCAGTGGTGGCATTCCTGGGCCTGAGGAGGATTAACACACCCCTCCTCTGGATGGGGATGTGCCAGTGCTGTGACCCGACCATGACCCTGTTCCCAATACGTATAAGGTCAACGTTGCTCTAAACCATCCAGGTGAAAGCTACAGCTCTTCATTCGTTAATATTAAGGAAGGGGAGTCAGAGGCACTACTAATCACCTAAACTCAGTTTGTCCTCCTTCAAAACTTGTATAATAAATACATGTAGTTCCTTTTAGGCTATTTTTCTACTTAATTTATGACCAGAGGATCATATATCAAACACGACTAATCAGCAGTTATGGAGAAATCAATTAGCATTCATTTGAATTAGTATTTTCTGGTCATCTAAGGGTTTGTTATGTCCAACATCCGCTGTCCTTTTATCTCAGTTTTGGTCTCCACCAACTTATTAGCGGTTTGGTGCTGAGCAGGAAGTGTATAGTGGGTTATTCTGTGATTAATGAGAGTCACTTTTCACAAAAGAGGATAAAGAGCTTCACAGAGCTGCAGACTACGATAGGATTTCTGTGTGCTTATGGGCCATTCTACTGAATTGATGCAAACTGCTGTCCCTCAACAACAAAAAAAACATATATAAAAAACATTTAAGTATGTAAATGTTAGATGTTCACTAAGATTCTCCTATTAACTTCTGAAATCAAACATAATATTTGAGTTAGCAGTAAGCTATACAGAATATAATGTATAAAAAATTATCATTTGTAGGGTACTTTGAATTAGGAGGTGGCTGTCCTGTACCCTGGCCTCTACATTTCAAATCATGATATTGATACTAAAATGTTTTTTGCATTTTTTTTCTATTGTTGTTTTTAAAAAGATCTTTTTGATGTTTTTGAAAGTGAAGTAAAAAAAAAAAAGTATTTTCTTTGCAAATCCTGAATCTTTATGAAAGAGAAAAATACTGTCCAGCATTTCCATCTCACCACAGAAACAGTGTAAGTTCGAGGCCATGGGCGGAGACTGATTTTAGCCACAGCCCTAAACTTCTGATTAGGAAGTATGTCTGTGTCCTTCATGACTGCTTGGTGAGGAGTTTATAGGTCCCATCATTTTTCAGTAAATGTGTTTTGAAAGTGAGATTGAAAATCAGGTTGTTAACTTTGTTATGTGTGTACAGCTGAAATAGGCACAAAATTGTCTCTACCGCAACAGTCACAATGTAATACAATAATGATGTTTCAGTAATAACAAAAGGGACCAGTTCTAATTCTCTATTTGGGGGAAATAAACAGTAATGAAATTATAAGTACCTTGGTAAACTGCCATTTAAAATTCTGTGATGTAAGATATACCAGCTGAAATGTAACACTTCTAAAATGGTCTGGAACAATTACATGATGGACTTAAGTTCTTGTGTTACTTAATGTGCATTGTCCCTTCTTAAATAAAACAAGCATAAACATAAATATTGATTAACATATGTGAGTATTGATTAGCACAGCTTCTGACTGTCCCATTACATTAACAACAGATTAAATGACAGTATGTGACGTGGAAGTTGTTCAAATCACCACAAACCCACAGAGAATTATCTCCAACTCAGTCCCCAGTTTAGAGTTCTTCTCAGCTTTATGGACTGTTTCAGTGACTAAAACACAAATAAGCTAATTATTCTAATTATCTCTCAAATGTACCATTTTAGTTTAGTGCTGTACCCAACTCAGAATTTTGTAAATTAATTGAATTAATTGGATATTTCTGTTCAATATAACTTTTGTCGGCTATCAAAAGGGGGGCATGCCAGGAAAAAGTTTTTCGAACCACTGCGCTCAGAAGACAGACATAGTTAGTAACTAGCAGGTGAACATGGAGGAGCATTTAGCAGCTAAAATGCCATTTATTGATAAGTTAAGTAAGTTAAGTTGGTACAGACCAAACTAAAGCTTAAAGGAGAGTGAATATTGGACTTAGATGCTCGTTGCTTTGCACCCATGGGCCACATATTAATTTTTTATCGTTGCCTGTAATGATCAGTAGCTAAAATTGTGAGCTACTTTACCTGCCTGCTATATTTACTGCTACTTGAATCAAGGCAGATTTAGTGATGTGAACAAAGAAAATGAGTGTGGTTCAATAAGAAGACAGCTACTATTTGATGTATTTGTCAATATTTCTTATGTCTCGTTCTTCACCCACAGTCTGCAAGGAAATTTTTCTCTTTATGGAGCTGTCGAGCAGTACAGTCAAGTAACATAAAGAAGGCATTTCAGTCCTCACGTCCTCCTCTGTCCAGGGCAAGGCCCCAGAGGAAAGCAATAAGCTACCAGCCGACTCAAGTACAAGTACAAAGAATAGGGTTGAAGGGACTCAAGTTCCCAGAATCACTGCTTTGGGAGTCAAAGCCGAGAAGAAATGAGTGTCTACAGCTGAACAATCAATACTGTCACTGTAGGATACTGCTCTGAGATCTAAGAGCACCTGAGAAAAACGACCCTTTTTGAGTGTGTGTGCGAGCGAGCAGAGAGAGAGCGTGTTTTATGTACGAGCATGAACATGTGCAGTACATTAACACATGCACTGTATGCTTTTGTTAAGTCTGTGAAGTGCTGGATTTCTAAGACACAACAAACAGCCTTAATTACAGCTCATAGTGACACATGAAAGATGTCCCTGAGGCTTAGCCTGAACCTTCCACAGCTCTCAAACACTGTACAGAGAGAAAAGGTTCTCAGCTTTGAAAAAAATAAGTGCTGTTGGTAATACTCAGATGGTCCTGACAGATCAAGAGATTACAATACTGTTTGTAAAAGGTCATTGGTTTAATTTTTTACTGAATCTTAAAGTTTTATATGTATGTCATTCTTGAACATCTATCAGTCTCAATGGATGTGCTGGAGCTTTGGTTCCTTAAAGCTTTATAAGCCCCACGAACCGACACACGAACGACAGAATGGTCAGTTACAAACGTACCAAATCAGCTCAGCTGCTCACTTCAGCTCACTTCAGTTCCAACAACCTGACACAGAAGAAAAAAATAACATCCTGTCGCAGTTATCTTGTTTTCAGATCATAATGGTGTTTGACACTGAGACAGGAGAGCGCACACATCCCCGGCATTTCAGTGCAGAGAAAACTGCTCATTTTTTCATGATTTTGAGGCCAAATGTTATATACTTTTACATACATTTTTTGTAATCATCCGAATTTGGCTGGGTTAGGCTTACTGGATCAATAAATCAAAATGCCAATCTGTCATAAACATATAAACAATTAAAACGCCCCTTTTCAAACAATTTATGAAGAAGTTAATTGATGAAAAATTTGTTTATTTTTAAGTTTAAGTTAAATTTGGATGACCAAAATTGACCAATTTGTGCAGCAATGCTGCCTTTAAATATTACTCATGAACTTGTGTACAAAACTAATAAACTCAGAGATTTCAGACAATTTCCACTTACAGAAGAGGTTGTGAACAGGGCTGCAACTAATGATTATTTTTATAGTTGATTAATCTGTTGATTGTTTTCTTAATTAATCAATCAGTTGCATTGCAACTCAGTGATCAGGAACAGTGGCGTGTTCAGTTGTGTTGTTTATGGTCAGTACCACCAACATGGCCGACCTCTGGATTGATGACACGCTGTGAAAACACTATGGCTCTGGTATTGGTATCACCAGTGTTAAACCTACATTTCCCATAAGCCCCACTGTCCCTCCACCTAGCTTTGGTTCCACAAAAGAGGGTATCCTGAACTTTTGAACATTTTGTGCTGTAAAGAGTTCTTTTCAAACACAACTCAGTAACACACAATCTAAAATGCAGTGTGAAGGCTGCACTGAAGATCCTTTTTATCTACAATGATGATACATTTGTTAAAATCAAGAGTTCAACTGGACCCTGACTGTCATTTAATTTTTAATAACATCTTAATAACATTTCCCTACATAAAGAATGGGGTGAACTACATGACATGAACTACATTTTTAATATTACACCCAAATTATTGAAAGCACTGTAAAAGGACCAGTGTGTAGGATTCAGTGGCATCTACAGCGTTGAGGTTGTAGTTTGTTACCAACTGAATGGCGCTCACCTCACCCTCCCCTTCCGTGTGTAGGAGCAGGGCTGCTGCTACGTAGGCTACACATACATTATGTGCTGTGCACAGGGCACCAAGTGCAGGAAGGGGCACCGACACAGCCTTTCACAGCTCTAACTAATGCATTAATGAACTCTGTGGGGATGTTGTTGTCTTACGTTGACATTACTGTCTGTCAGAGGCTGCAGCGAGTTCAGTTTAAAGCCAGACATCATATGAAATCAGAAGATCTAGAAATCATTTGGTACCAACCATGCAATGCAGTCAAAGAGCTCCCCTGACCTCTGACCTCAAAATACCTGAATGAAAATGGGTTGTATGGTGCCTAAGAGTCTCCACTTTACAGACATGCCCACTTTATGCTGATCCCATACAGTTTTCTGACAAAAAACATACAGTTATTTGTGTGCAGTATAGATGTGTTATTTTTGCCTATTTGAATATTCCTGCATACTGGGGTCCAGATTAACTGGGTTTGACTGGAAGCCTGAATCTCTCTTGGATTCATTGACCACAACAGTACTCATGTTTGGTGACTGTTTCATAGTAGGGAGACCTTTTTTTGAAAGTTGACCTCATTGTATAACATGAGCTCTATTTTTATCAATACTCCTGTAGTCAAACTGGTTACATTTGCACCAAATCTGTGAAATAAATCTGGGTCAACCCAAAAGTTGTTGCAATTTATGAGACATGATAGAGGATCATAGGAATGGACATCATATACTTCCATTACAATGTTCTAAACACTTTGGCACTATTATATTCAATATGTGCCATATTCTGTCAATAATTTCCCCTAAATCTTCCACACTTTAAATGTGCAGATGCTGCAGCCAAGATTGCTGATGGCTCACAGTTGCTAGTTGTCATAGGCAAACAGCACACTTTCCTGCACACAAGTTTTCTAAATTTATAAGAAAAAATTACAACTGAGAAAACATCAACTGAAATGACTCAAATCAAAGTGTACAGTGAGAGCTGCTTGTACAGCTCGTGGTTTTGTACGATGAGGGGAAGCTCACTGTTCTACATGGGACACCTCATCCGCAGAGAAAAACTGTCAAATGTTGCAGTGGTGCCAGATGAGCTCAAGAGACATCTCAAGACAAAACATCGCTCTTTAGCCAACAAAAATATTAAATATGGCAAGCCACTTAGAGGGGTAAATGAAAAACAGTATCAGTGTGTCATGTGTCTTTTTTTCCCCTGAAATCCTAAAAAAATGCATTTAACCAATTTGTATTGATTGGTTACTTTAAATTATTTACCTGCAAATCTGCAGAGCAATACAATGTGTTGCATATTTTATATCAGTGTTTTTTGTTTTTTTTTTTGTTTTTTTTTGGTTTACTGTAAATTCTGATGATGCCAATGCTTTGACAATTTTTTTTTAAATAGAAATGTGGATAAATGAATGGGATATTGATATCATTTCATCTAATTATAAAGACTGGTGCAGTGAGAAAAAAGAAAGTAAAGACAGATGGAGGCCAGTCTATTTCAGCTGAGGAAAGTAAAATAAATAATCTTTGAAAAATAGAAGATTTCTGATTATACAAGGACAGGGACAGCAGTGGGTACAGCTAAATGCTGTCAGCATGCTAACATTGATAATGCTAACATGCTGATGTTTAGTGGGTATAATGTTTGCCATATTATTCATTAGCTTAGCCAGCCATTTAGGAAATGCTAACACTTTATAATTAGCAGTGAACACAACATAAAGCTGGGGCTGATGGGAATGTCATTATTTTTGCAGGTATTTGCTTATAAACCAAAGTGTGGGACAAATTTAAATTTTGACCACCTGAGGAAAAGTGATTAGAATTCATTCTAATGGGAGCATGCAGGCCTGTAAAAAATCATGGCAATCACTCTAAAGAAAGGCAGACAGGTTTCGAGAATTTTTTAATCATTACCTGATTTTTCTATCACAATATAACAAAATATTCTTCCTTTCATCATAGAAGGATCCTATGTTGTGTGACTAAGACACTTCTTGAGACGGTAATGTCATTTTAAACAGGTTCTGTGTGGAGTATTTTCTGGAAGCTTGTATCTGCCATTTTCCCCATGTCACCTGAACACATCAGCCCAGTGTCACCCCAGTAGAGAAGGCGGAGCCTGAATTGTCACTCTGTCAATCAGCTGAGTTGATGATAAGCTGCAGGTGCTGCAGAGCTGAGCTGCCTCATACATGGTGAACTCTGCTGTTCTGGTTGGTGCACATCTAAACATCACATTTGTTTGAGGCCTCTTTAAATGCATTGTCACAAAAGAGCTCTCCTGAACACAGCAGTGAAGGTGTCACAAGTCAACATCCTCAGTGAGAAATGTCATTGGTGAGTCTCATGTTTTAATTTATTAACTATCTCTCTTTTCTTTCCTCAATGCCCTGCTCTTTAAAATTAAGCATTTTTGGGGGGGTCATAAGATGAACAGGTATACAGGCTTATCATGTGGTGGAATGTAACTAAGTACATTTACTCAAGTACTACACGTAAGTACAAATTTGAGGCACTTATACCTTGCTTGAGTATTTCATTTCATGCAACTATATATACTGGTACTCCACAACATCCCAGAGGTGAATATTGTACTTTTTCCTCCATAACATTTGTCTGACAGCTTTTGTAGCTATTTTATATCTCCCCTTAAATCACAAGCACAAGGTGTTCTTGTAGTTACAGGTATTTATTTGCACATCCATGCCATCAAACATGCTATGAAAACTAGATAAAATAAAATATTAGTGTGGCAGCTTTAGTTACTGGTTACTTTTCAGGTTACAATATTTCATACCCTTTCTTTACAGTGAAACCATGTTTCTCCAGATGCGTTGATGTTGACTGTTGGTGATATACTGAAGGATGATTGATTGAAGGTTGATGATATACATCAAGTGATCCTTGATGCTTTAAGAAAATTCTGCTTCTTCTGAAGCTACATAAGCTCTCATCACAGGACTGAAAACAGGCAGTTTGTCTGTATTTTTAGAGATACGTGGTTCTCACAGGAAAGCCATGCTGAAAACATATGATAGTCTTATAGACCATGATGCATTGCTGTAGATTAAACTAGTCTATAAGTATATAAATGATAATATAAGTAATAATGTATAATATAAATGAGCTCAACCTGAAACATCAACAGCAGTAAAAATGCAACAATGTATTAATATGCAGCAGTAATATTAATCCAAAACATTAAATATAATAGAAAAACACACACAGGCAACATTTTACTTTTGATACTATAAGTACATTTTTCTTGTAATACTACTTTTACATAGGCAAGTTTCTGAATGCAGGACTTTTACTTGTAATAGAGTATTTTCACAGTGTGGTATCAGTACTTTTATATTTTTATTTTACTACTGCTACTATCCAATGTGAATGCAATGTCTATTTACTTATCTCTACAATTTTGTAGAGAGTGTTGGTTGTAATTTTTTATTTATTTATTGGATTGATTTTATACACATTTTAGTCTTGCAAGATTATATTTTGCCAGATTTATGAATATGATGATGAATAGCCTTGAATCTCAATTTATGATGTTTACCATATATGCAAGCGAGAGAACATAAAAATTAAACAGGGTTTAGTGAGATTGTATATGAACAATGAACAGAAAGGAGAAATCGGGTATATATTTACTGTAATAAATCATAAAATGGCCACATTATGTCAGAGATCAAGGTTGAAATACTTGTACTTGTACTTTGTTTGCCTGTTAATTAGAGTTTAAATTAATGCTGAATGAGTAAGTGTCTGTTTATGAGTTATAAGACATTATTAATTATCTTGTAGAAGTCATAAATGTTTATATATGCTTAGTTAAATTGAGTGATATGTTAATAGTGTTTGGCAGGCAGTGAGACAGGCAGCCTCTTAACTCATCGTCCATAGTGTGTATATTCACAGCAGTGGGCTTTTGTTTTCAGGATAAAGGCCTTAACTTTACATTGATAGATAACTGACTGTTATAAACAGCTGATCAACTTACAGTTGAGGATGCTTCCTTGCTTGTTATTGTCAGTTTATGATGTTGCATCCTGCAGTGTTCCTGGAGCCTGTCTGGGTTTCTCTGAGTCTGGGTAGGAGGGGCAGAGGGAAACAACTTACTTCAACCATAGATTGTATATTAAATGGGATTTCAACCTATGTAGTTTACAGTCTGTGGTTCCAACCTGCTATTTGGATGGTTGTACTCATTTTTGTATGTGCAATGGCTACATCTTGTCCGTTTAACTGTTTTGAAAGCACATATTCAATAACAGCATGCAGCTAGATAATGAAATGATTTTGTGTTGATGTGTCGCAAATGCACAAATGAGTGTTTCTGAGTGATTGGCATTGTTAATGTGAATTCAGTTAGGAGTCAGGCAGGTATTGCCTGTGATAGTTGTATCAAACTGTGGTCTGGTTGGCCATGTTGCACTGTCATAGTTCTACAGTCCTGAACTTACAAACCAAAAACTGGCTCTATATGGCCTTTGATGCACTTCACAGCCACTGTAGGTTCTTCTACACACTTGGACACGGGGTGAGAGGAGGTGTTTGCGTCGTCCCATTCTTGTGACCACGATATCTCAAGAAGGCCTGAAGGGAATTTCTTCAAACTTGGCACAAATGTCCACTTGGACTCAAAGATGAACTGATTAGATTTTGGTGGGCAAGAACTCGTATGCTAATTATGACAAAATTTCACACAGATGTGATACTTCCAGTTCCAGAGAGTAACTCTTTACTGTAACTAATTACATGTAATTAAAAGGTCGTGTAAAACAACAATAAAAATGTGCTTTTCACATCAAAGAACTGTTATTAATCACCCAGCCAAATCTGAATGATTAAAAAAAAAAAGCTAAATAAAAAATGATTTCTTTTTTAAAACAGCATTTTCCTATGTTTGGGGGTGTGTCCTCTCCGCTGTCTCAGTGTCTAACATGACTACAACCTGAAATGGCCTAAAACATGGACACTCCATCGAGCAGCTAACTAACAGTTAGAGAGGGGGAGGTGGTGTTGCGTCATGTATCAGTCAGTGGGATTTATATATTGTTGGGGGACCATGGCTCCGGCACGTCACCGAGCCATGTTTCAGGTCCACCCAAAAAATCCCAAACACTAAAATCCTGAACAGCAGTCTAATGGTCTAACTCCACAATACAATACATAGTTCTCAGAAGTTTTCAGCAGCTATGTTCTAACACGTATAAAGTATTTGGAAGAAAAACACTATTTTTCCTTTACACAGACTTTAAATTGCAAAATAAATGTAATTGTAATCCATTACAGTTACAGAGTAAAAAAATGCAGTTTAGTTTCTAGTCAAAATGTTTGCGATTACAAAGGGGTTACATCCAAATATTTTTTTTGCGTTGCCGAGCAAAGATCTGCACTCTACTCAGTGACCTCCTCTATTTATTGTATTTTTTTCCTTTTTGACTTGTACTTCTGTCCAGCTGTCCATTTATCATGCCTGGATGTGTGTACTTAAGTGAACTTTTTGCTTGATCATGCTTTCATGTCTGGAAAGCAAATCATCTGCATTGTGAGTGACCGTTTTGCAGTTGTGTTCCTGGGTTGGCTGAGGAGTATTTGAAGGCAGCAGCAGAGCTCCATCTCTTCAGCTGGCCTTAAACTATCGCTGTTGTTGTTGTAGTCAAAGCTGCAGACCAGCACAGCCAGAGCGTAGGAGAGCAGAGAGTGAATATTTCAGCATGGTTGGAGGCATTAGTGGTGTCAGCATGAGTGGTGGGATGAAGGTGCCTGTGTATGTCTATGTGTGTGTGTGTTTTGGGGTGTTTTTTGGGAGGGGGAGGTGGGGTAGCAGATAGCAGAGCACATCTGGTGGTGAGAGGCAGGGAGGTGGTGGTGGTGGGTGGGGGCCCAAGGTGCAGCCCGTGGCAGCTCCCCTCCTCGTACCAGCCTGTAGAAGGGAGCTGCCTGTCTGTCGCAGGCTGATTTATACACACACGGCTAATGTCAGAGGAAAGCAATGTGGAAACTGTGGCATAAACACCAAATACCGGCAGAGTTTAGAGATTATGATTCAGTGTCTGGGAGGACTGCTCCTCCAACACAGCTACGCCTGCTCATACACACACACGAGGACACACACACTTACGCACTTACACACACCAGCATTCTCTGGTTCTTGGGGCTTATCTCAACAGTGACCTACAGCTTGCATTTTTCAGGGCAATTTCTTTTACTGCTCCCTTCACTTTTCCTGCCCCTCATGTTATCAGCTCTTTGGATTTCAGTTGCATATATCAAAACTGTCACAACCTCAGCTTGGTGACCAAAATGGTCAAGAAAACACAACAAGTATAGCTTATCGATAGCCTTTGCTTGAGTGAGTGAATGTGTGTGAATCTATGAGCAACACAGCTGCCTTTTGTGTGTATATGTTTGCTGCTTATTGTGCAAGGCTGCACTGAGGCCCTGAGTACAGCGAGCCAGGCAACGAGTTCTCCCAGCATCTGAAACATTAATGCAGAAACCCGATTAGCCATGCCATCACAGGCCTCCTGTTCCTTGCCTATTGATTTTCCTTCCGTTCGCCCTCCCCCTTCAAAAAGCCGGGAGGGGAGTCTCTTAAGAGCCAGAGCACCTCTCCTCCTCTCCCAGGCCTCCTCTGGCCCGGGCCTTCTCACCGATCCAGCCCCGCTGATTTCTACTGAGACTTCGGAGGGGCTATAGACTTCTGACGATAACCCTAGGTGCTGCAGGAGAGGGGCTGGGGGATGGAGGGGGGGTAGAGATGCGGTGGGGGCGGGGGTGGGCGCTCAACTCAGTCAGTCTGTGAGCTGCAGTGATCATGGAGGGCTGAATCGGCCTGATCAGTATGCCGGGGTGGAGAAGTGTGCACTCCAGAGAGAGAAGCTGTGTAATCAGAGATGAAAGTTGTTCAGGGTCTGGTCAGCTTGACTCTCCCTCTCCCCTCTGGTTTCACTGACCTGGAGCGCTTTCACTGAAGGGAGAGCAGAACATCTCTGATGGCTTAGCCCAGAGACATGCAGTATCCATACGGTTGTCTAGCTCCACACAGTTGATCAGGGAACTTGGCTGAAGTTCCCTGGCAAATAAGGTGCGTTGAGAATGTAAACTTGTAGCCCTTGGAACTTTTCTCAGAAAAGAAACTACAGGGTGAAACTCAACTTGTTTCCAGCTGAACATATGTAGCTTTGGCCAGGTCTGTCAGGCTTGTCACAGTTTTGAATATATTTGATTTGAAAAAAAAAGTGTGGTGGTTTGGGTAAAACAGAGCTGAAGTCCTGACATCATATCTGTCTTTGCAGACTGTTTCCAGCAGCAGGCAGCTGTTTGCAGTGAAAAAGCTGTGGATTTTTGTCTTTCTAGCCCAGCTGAATTAGAGGGTGGTATCTCTTCTGCTGTCCTTTCAAGTTTGCCTCCAATACCATCACATCCAAGATTAACTACTTTTGATGCCCTAAATAGGCACAGTTTCACAGCACCCTGATGATTTTGCTAAAACAGCCATATGACCTTTATGCGTCAATTATGTGTCTGATGACACCCCCTCCCCCGTGCTGCTTTAAATAAAGATATTACATCATTTACATAGTTTATGATCACTGTCTTGACCATAGACTGTACTTAAAGTTGGACAATATGTCTCCTCTTCCTCCCACTTTACAAAAATGAAGAAAAAAATATCATGGATACAAGTGCTGCCGTCTTTTTCCTGGTGACATCGTTTTGAGCTGTAGTCTCTGCAGTAGTTCTTAGGATTGAAAATGTGGCATTGAGGTCCAGAGCTCATAATTAAAACCAAACTGATCAGAAAAAACACTTGAACAAACATCAGCATGAGAAGAACTTATCTGAAATGACAGAAACTATCTTTTGGAAAATGTATTTGACATGTATGTTGATGGGTTTTTTTAGCTTGGCCCATGTCCCCTCTGCTAACATGAAGTGGCTGGGGTTTTTTACTTTTGGAGAGTATATCTTTATATTTTTCAGTGGTCTAGACCAATGGATGGTTGTCACAAAATCCCAAGGCATACCTGAACTTGCCTTGGGATTTTGTGACAACAATATACAGTATTACATTAGAGAGAGCCTAAGTGGCACCTCTTCTGGTTTGCCCCATGGGACCTATCTTCAGAAAAAATATGGCCTGAAATTATTATAAACTATAAATTATTTTTTTTATTCCATTTGAACTCTGCCACAAATTACATGTTTGTCAATTTTAAAGATAATTTTACGAGTCAAGTCTCAGTTTGACGTAGGTTTTTAATTTTGTGTGAAGCCGCTCAGTGAACCCCATCTCTTGTCTCACACAATATACATCATCAACACCAATCTGGTGGCCCCTTGTTACATTATCCTACCTGAAGTGCTTTATCTAGCAACTCCTGGTCCTTTTATCAGCTGGTAAAATAGAAAGAAAATGTGTATAACCCACTGTTGTGTGACTACATCCTGATATGAAAACACACAGGCATCATAGTGTCAGTGGCTAATGTTTGGAGGGAGACAGTCATGACTTCACTTTATGGCAAACATTGACTTTCTCGACCTGTAAAATTATCTTTTAAATTAACAAACATCATATGTGTTGTGTAAATTTATGGCACAATTCAAACAGAATCAAAAAGTAATGTGTTTCTTACCATTGACTACAGTTCATATTTCTTCTGAAGTTCGGTCAGGTGGTGGTCCACCAGAACAAACGTGAGTGAAGCTCTCTGTTATATTCAACTGTATAAAAGTTTATAAATAAATTTTTAGTTAAGCGTACTATATCAGTACTTTGTATGCACGCATTCCCAATAGAGAGATTCTGTACCTTAAATTAAAATCCTTTAAAAAACGTTGAAGCAAAACCCAAGTTCCCCCCAGTTTTATGCAGTTGCAAGATGGAGATTGGCTAATATTCTTTACCTCCATTGGTTAGTTTGGTTATAGAGGCTATTTTGCATGGATATGAATAGAGGTGTGCCTTGAGATTTTCGCTTGCCTATTGGTGAGCCTTGGGCACAAAAAACCCCCAACAACACTGGTCTGGACTAATAGAGTGAACTACATGACATGCTGCAGGCCAGTTGTAGAGCCAGAACTTGAGTCATTTGTGATATTGCAAAAGTCAGTGAGATACTTAACAACCTTGAAGTTCTGATTTCCCCCTGGATTGTGCTCTCATCTGTTTTCATAAAACTGTATTCTGCTTTTACAGATGATATCATGGCCGTCTGCAGATCTGCTACCAACTCCACACTGAGACATAACTTTTCTGCAACTTAAAATCAATACTTGGCCACACTATGGCAAGGGACATCAGGGGCTTTGGAAATACTGAAATCACTCTGTGTCGAGTATAATTTGCTATTGTTGAAGACAATCATACCCTGCGGTGCAAAATATCCTCTTGGTATTTTGATTGTGTGCTTACCCAGATGAAATCATGTAGGAGTTACCGCCTCTGCGTTAGGTTCTCTCAACCAGCCCAATGCTCGGCCTTACTTCCCTTTGTGCTTCCAAACTGCACCACTGCATCTTTAGAAAAAAACAAAAAACAAAAAACAAACAAACAGAAAAATGCATGAAACATAAGACAAGATGACCTAAAACTGACAGTGTCAGCATACTTTAAATGGCATCAGGAACAAGCAACTTGTAGGAGAGTATTTTGACTCATTTCAAGCACAAGTATGGAACAGGGCAGGGCTGCCACCAGATGAGCCACCTGAATCTGAATAGTGTTTGTGCTCCGTGGATGTGAGTGTGACGATGACTAGACCAGATAACTCGGGGAAAGCACTGTGGATTTGTCTGGTTGCTATTGTCTCATGCATAAACAGACTGTGTGTAGGCGTGTTAAAGTAGCTGTTACTTGCCTCATGAACATGATACACACTGTGCAGAGAGCTCTACATGACTAGAGCTGCACTACCTGGTTGGAACGACATCCATTCCCTTCTTTCTGTTCCAGAGTTGAGGCTGAAAACGCAGAGACTGATCAGAAAGGCCTGATAAGAACTGAGAGCGTTTCAGAGAATGTTTCTGTGTGTGAGTGTGTGAGAGGGAGTAGGGCAGGAAGGAGGGCAGCCAGGGAAAACCTGCGCTAAAACATCATTGCTCAAGGCATAATCGCTGTTAAATAGGTTGTTGACATACACAGTCGGCTGTGTGCAAACATCTCATTTGGCCAATTATCCCCTTCTCTGAGGTGGTGTGGCTACATGAGGAGTGTAAGCGAGGATTCGGCAGAGACGGAGGGAGGAACTCTCTCCTGTGCTGCGCCGTGTTAATGGAGCTACCAGATGTGTTTTAAAGGAGAAGAAGGAGCGGGAGCACTGGGTGGCCTGCCACATGTCCAACCTGGGAATGTGTAGTGTGAGCATGTGTAAGCATATCTCCGTCCATGACCGTGTCTGTGTGTGTGTGCAGGTGTACGGGGACGCTCAAATGTTTGACGGACCACCCCGGGGTGCTACTGCGCCGCGACCACCTCCCTCCCCTCTGCTAACACCTCCACACGCTGGCAGAGAGAAGCAACAGCTTTCATTACACTTGAAAATGATCCGATGATTGATGGTGCTCGGTGGAACATGATGACTCACTGCAGATTTCGCTGTTATCAGTGTTTGCATTCCGTCTGTTTCTGGGACTGATAATTGAATAAAAGCGTGAGTGCAGCACCAGAGAAGACAGAAGTCCAGAGCAGGCCAGAGTGGATATGTGCATGAGATGAGTGCTTTCTTTGATTGTCTGATTGTGTGTGTGATTCCCCAGTAGTGATAGATGGCTGTAGAAAAAGCCCCCTCACCAGCCCCCCCCCCCACCCCACCCTCAGGCTGCATGCCCCTCCTTCTCTAATCAATGACATGTTAAGCTGGCAGCCTTTTGAAGTGAGGGGTTCCAGAGGGGTGCTGAGGGGGTGGTGAAGTGTGTGTGTGTGTGTGTGTGTGTGTGTGTGTGTGTGTGTGTGTGTGTGTGTGTGTGTGTGTGTGTGTGGAGACAGAGGAGTTGAGGGGTGATGGGTATTGATGATGTGCGGCGATGGGACATAAGGGAGAAAAGGCGAGGGAGGGATGAAGGGAGTCCAGAAGGCTTTAGGTGGGGGGGAAGGTTGACAAGGAGCAAAAGCCAGTCTGGAACTCATCACATGAACTGGAGTGACTGGACGACTGGCTGCTGGCTCACCCCGATGGGTCCCAACAGGTCACCCTCACACTCGACCCCAAACAGAAATCCCACCATGTGCTTTTTTTCTCCTCTGTCCAACCGTTTGACTCTTTTTGTCTTGTAACTATTGTATCTAGAATACACATCAAAGGTGGAGGAAATGTATTTGGTGCATGGATTGTGTTCATTGGAAACATCTTTTTCACTCCACAAAGTGTTACATTCTTGTAACGCTGTTGTTAAGCTTCCATCCATGTGCACATGCACTTAATGGGAGATGGACTTAAGGCTTATTTATGCTCCCTTTATGTACGGAAGTAGACACATACGTTTTACACAATATACTCATCAATGCCCACATTTTTCCATGCATCCTTACGTTGGAATGGATATTAAACAACACATCTACTAGAGAGCGCTGCTAAGAGTTAACCCCAGGGAAGAGTCAGAAGTTGCCCAGACAAAGAAGAGTCATGTTGTTTTTTGTTTTTTTTTCAGTTCAACAAGCATGACTGTCATATAAACAGTATTGTTAAAGCATTGATGCTCGAACAATAAGTATCACGTTGTAGACAGAGTTTTTAAAACTTCTTCACTTGAGCTGTTGGCTACACTGCTACACTGCCCCCCATGACTACCAATGGTACTGCCTCAGTTCATATCCATAAGCTTTCAGAAAACATGCAGAAGTATAGACGAAATTAATGTAGAGGACAGACAGAAGGCTCCGTCTGTATCAGTATATCTAACACAGAGCGTAAATGAGCCTTTAATGGGAATTTATTTCACATGGCTGATCAGCTGTTATTTATAATAATTATAAATATGAATAACAAAACACAAATAGAGGAAAATATATATTAAACATAACTGTAAGAGTTTAAATATATATCAAATGCTGCCTATGAAGTTGTCGGCATTACGTTCTGTCAACAAAGAGAAAGTTTTCATATTGGTGCATATACATCAATAACGATATAGACTAGTATAGCTGTGATAGTTAAATATTAAGTCAATATATCAGTCTGGCTCTAATTTTAATTGTTTATTGATTTGAGAAAAATAATTTGGTACATGTCTAGTTACCTCCAAAAGTAGTGGAAGTGCAGTAACTTGATTAAAGGTGACCTATATTGATGTATACATGTAAATGTAGTGTAAAAATGACATGTTGTCACATAACCACCAATAAAACAAGCCTTTATGCTAAGCTAAGCTAATTAGCTGCTGGCAGTAGCTTCATGTCTATCACATGGACGTAGGAGAGGTATTCATTTTCCAATCAAACTATGAGCAATAAAGTAAATAAACATATGTCCTAAATTATAAAAAACTCTACCCCCTCAACTCTTCAGGGCTGACCACAAAATAATAGCTAACAAAACTCAACCAGCTTCATCTCAACATTGCTCAAATCTCTGCAAATAAATAAAGTCTGTTTAAGCAGTTCTCTATGTGTATTAATGTAAGTGTAGGAACTTGGTTTCTGAATCTGTGACCCTAAAAATAAAGATTTATTTATAAGATGCTGTTATTGACATTAGAAATCAGAAATTGTGTTTTGAAATACTGCGTGGCAGATGTTAGATGAATCAGAGACAAAAGAAATCCATTTTGCTGGTAAAAATGGCCGTGTTCTCTTTCCCTCCCCTGTCCTCCCTCCCCATCTCTCCATCTCAACTTGGAAAAAAAACAAGAGGGTATGTCACAGAGGAGCACGTTATAGGATATTATGTGTGCTTTTTGTAACTCAACAGGAGCTGTAGTTTGAAGTGTGAGTCTGTACTTTGTGTGCATGTTAGCCTGTGTGCATGTGCTCATTTGTGAGTGTGTGTGGATTTGAGGTTACATCTGTGTGTATTTTTGGATAATACGTGCATGTATTTTTTTTGTGCAAATGTGTGTGACTATGGATCTGTGTGTAAGGCTGTGTTTGTGTGAATGCCATGTGACTGTGTGTGTGCACCTCTGTATGAATATGTACTTTTTGCTCTTGTGCATGCACTTGTGTGTGTGTGTGTGTGTGTGTGTGTGTGTGTGTGTGTGTGTGTGAGAGAGTGCTGCGGAGCCCTGAGAACTTGGCAGCGTGTCAGCGGTGTGCTCCAGCAGTGAGGGGGAGCTGCTGTGTTTCTCTGCCCTGTGCTGGATCCCCTTTCAGCCTGACACAATCCCACAATCCCACAGCTCTGAGCTCTCAGCTGCAGCCTCCACAGCACCAGCGCTAACCCACCCAGATCACTGTTTCAGCACACCAGGATCTGGCCGCTGTCAGCGTCTGCAGTGGTGTTCCAGCAAACTCAACTCTACTGTAATTTTGGTGAAAAGGAGCATAGATAGATACAGTATTTCTGTTTTTACAGCCACACATGGTCTCCAGATCCTACCAATCACTGATACTCCCCCTGCGGACAGTTACTATTGTAATTAAGTCAGCAAAAACTTGAAGAATTCTAAACTAAATAGACAAAATCATCAGCAAGTTTTTCAGCAGTTCTTCTGGATATAATTTTCAATGGATCATTAACTAAGAAAGACATGACAATTGGACTGACAGAGCAGCCACTCAGTATTATCATTTCAAGCTCAATCAACAGCAAAAATCACTGTTACTGAGCTCCAGTCCTGAAATTTTGTGTGAAAATCCTGATCACTTGGTGCAACCAGAGCAATCCACTGGAAAACATTCAACATATTGATTGAATCTGCGGTGCACAATAAACGTCCCTGACAATATTCAATGCCATTGCAGGAAGGAGTGTGTCCTTTGTGTGGGGAAGCAGAAAGTCACGGTGTAGAAGCTTCTGGTGGGGATTGAGATTATTCTCCAAAACCCTGGAATACATGAAAATATTTTGTTTTTTTTCCAACATTTTATAAATTCTTGTTTCTTGCCATATCTGTGTACAGCAGGGGTCCTCCAAGGCCCAGAATTTTTCAAAGCAGACACTGTGGAAATTAAATGTATTTAGCTTATATTATCTTTCAATATATTCAATAAAAAAAAAATAAAGGTGAAACCTGTAATATATTTACTATAATAAATCATAAGAGATCAAGGAAATGTTAAGCTGAAATACTCACTTAACTTTACGCCACAGCTGCAGTGTCCCCCTTTGAAATTTCCATTCAGGACTGGAATAACTGTTCTGTACGTCTGTTCCACATTAATCAGAGTTCAAATTAATGCAGATTTTCCACAGAAGGAGTTAGTGTCTGTTTATGAGTCATAAGAAATCATTAGTAATCTTGTAGAAAGAGAAGATGTTTATAACTGTTAAACTGAGCAAAATGTTAATGGAGTTTGGCAGACAGTGAGACAGGCAGCTATTTAACTCACAGAGTGAGTGAGAACACAGTGTGTGTAATTTCAGAGCAGTGGGTTTTTGTTTTCAGGATAAAAGGCTGAGCTTTATACTGACAGATAACTGACAGTTTGAAATAGCTAATCAACTTACAGGGGAGGACTCGTCCTCACTTGTTACTGTCAGTTTATGAGATTGTGTCCATCCTGCACTCCTGCAGTGTTCCTGCAGCCTACATGTCTCTGCCATTGCTGAGGAGGAGGGGACAGGTGGAAACAATTCACTTAAACCAGGGGTGTCAAACTCACATCAGCGTAATGTTTGCCTTCAAAGGGCCAGATGTAACTGTAAGACAGTATAAATGTAGCCAAATGTAACTAAATGTAATGTAAAATAAATGCAACTACTCCTTAATGTTAAATAACTAATTTTTTACTTCTTCAACTTACAAATATTACATATATATTTGCATAGATGTAAAAAAAATATGTTTGCTTGTTTCTGTTTGTGTATGTTTGTTATAACATAAATCCTTTTAATTTGTCAGGATATGAAACCCACATTACTCCATCAATCAACGATCAAACTATCTAAGTGAATAAGGAAAAATAACATGTTATGACATGTTATTCACCTTCCCATCTTTCTTGAAACAGCCTTCCATCTGCATCAATTTTTCTCTTCCTGGACATTTTTGGATCATTGTTTGTATTTCTCAATTCCACTTGTTCGGAAAATGGCATTGATGTGGAAACACTGCAGTCTGTTGGCGGGATGCCGTCACTTCGCGGGTAACATAATTGGCATGCATTATGGGAAATGTAGTTTATGGTCAAGACACCCTTTTGACTTATTTATTATAAGACAATCAGACCTTTTAAGCTCACGTAAAATGACGTAGCGGGCCACATTTGGCCCGCGGGCCTTGAGTTTGATACATGTGACTTAAACCATAGATTGTATATTAAAAAGGATTGCAACCTATTTAATATATAGTTTGTGGCTCCAACTCGCTATTTGCACCACTCATGGTTTATGTTCTTTTTATTAGCCTATTAGTATGAACAGACACTAAAAAGCTTGGAAAATCCATAACAATAATTAGATATTTAACAAGAAAATGATCTCAGAGCTCTGCCAAGAAGGCAGTTCACTGAAGAGTGATGATTATTAAAATCATGCAGATGCACCATTATTGTGCATGAAACCGCTGTAGTTACTGGTGGTAAAATGCAGTTTAATATCAGAGGTGAAAGAATTATGGGGGCAGCAAAACAAAATACTGCTGTTTTAATAAAGAAGTCAGGTAATAATTGGCCTCTTTCCATGATTCTTTTAACAACGCGCACAGCACAAGTCTGTAAACATCAGAACACAATGAGAGGAGTTGGTTAGCTTGCTCAGAAGTTGGAAGTGTGCAGACTCTTCATCTAACACCTCACTGTGGCTGCTCCTGTCTGTTCTGTCACTACCTGCAATATTTCAAACCCATCCCTTGTCAAACAATGTTGGAAATGACCGCTTGTTTTGTTGATGCCTTTGTCATTCACAGTAGCAGTAAAGCTCAACTCATGGCCAAACACATTGCATATCCTGTTACTTAATAATAAAGGCAAACTTGTGCTTTTACAGTGAAATGCTGCAGCAGAAGGAAATGTTAAGTTTGCATTAGCAGTAACTTAATACAGCAGTTTTTAACTGGTAATTTCACCACCGAATTCATAATACTTTCATCTGTGGCTGTTCTGCAGGCCTGATGAGAAGCTTTGGTGGGCCAGATGTGGTCCACTGGCCACTTACAGTATGGTTATAGTTAAGGAAAGATTGGCAATATAGTTGATTGAAATGGTGAACATTAGGAGCAAATCTGTAATGGGACACTTGAGTCTCTTACATGAAATTTGGAACTGCATCCACCACCCCAACATCCAATCCACACCTTCCACCTGATTACATGATGGACACAGCACTTGCTGTCTGGGTACCGAACATGACATTTGGTTGTGCTCTAGGTTTAAGTCCATTTGAGGTGGTAGAATGCAGCTAGCTCCAGGCTCTCCAGGTTACCATCAGCCAAACTTGTTACCACTGTATTTGCTATGTTGGGGTTTGAGGAGGAGGATGTGGGCTGATGGCAATGAATCTCTCTGCTCACTGTCTCAGGTCTAAGCCAGGTTAGCTTAGCACTTTTCCAAGCTCTCTTCCTGGGGTGATCGCGGTCCACCTGTCAAGGTCCACTGCATTAATTGAGTCCCTGTGCTTCTTTTTCCCACATTAATGAGTGTATTTCTGTTGTACATCATATACATATATGTTTTGTATTCCTAGTTTCAGCCTCAGTCTTTTATTCCTAACATCATGTCATATATGCAGCTGTTACAGCAGGTAACTTTACATATTTATTACACTTTTACACAGTTCTCATTTTAAAATGTGTCATATTAAGAAGTCACCCGGAGACAGACTTCTTAGGTGACTCAAGTAATTCAAGCATTAGCATTAGCTCACATAAGCCAGCTACACTTTTGAAAAATGCTAGTGAGAGTCATCATTTTAGCCAACAAAATCCACAGTCGTCAGCCAGCAATGAGAGGCTGCTTTAGTTTACTTCTCTGTGGAACCAAAAACCTCATGTTCCAACAGTTACTCCCACAATGTTAATCTTCCCACAGTTATCACTGTAACCAGCGTATGTGTAGTACTAGAATGGAAAGCTTGACAGGCATAGCAACAGTAACTAAGCAGTGCGGGGCTTAACAGCGCTGTGAGTGTCAGCAAACAGTTTGGTTCAGTGCCTGTTGTTCTGTGTTGTTCTCATACCACTCTGCTTGTATTAGCATGGATTCAGCTCAGACACTCTGATGAAGTTCTGTCACTATGGATTTTGACGTTGTCATTGTGAGTAATGCAAAAGTCATTTCAAACCACATGAAAACAAAAAAGCTGGAAAAAAAATTCTAGTTTTTAGAAGGTTTTACAAACTACTAATCATTTACTTTTCTTCTTAAAATAAACTTAAATCTTTAAAGTCATCGAAGTGAAAGTAAATAATGAGTATATATTTTTAATACTTTCAAGTAAAACCATTTAATTTTCAGGCACCCAAATAATGACAAATAAGATCTACAGCTTACTGTAACCAGTTTTTGAAATAAAATTTATTTTAAGTTTATCTAACGAAGAAAAGTAAACTAAGGATTATAGATTGGTAACACATCTTTAACACATCTTTAATTGCTTTTTTTTTTTTTTTGTCCGTCCAGACTTTCTAAAAAAAACGACCTGGATGTGTCAAAATCAGATTTGGGCTGGCAGTGTGAACAAGGCTTTAGTCATTTGCTTTTTGTTTCATAAAATCTGTTTCCTCTTGTCAACATCTTGTCTTAGTCATTGATAAAAAGGATGTTAACAAATCTGCTTTTGTAACACTACTTTCGTTGTATTTGTTCCTATTTCCTGTTTAGACTTTCTGAGGACAGTTTCAGTGTCTCTTGCACTAAATACATAAAAAAAAAATGTCCATATTGAAACAAACTGAATTTACCAGGATCCCATGAGCTGTCTCAACTCTTGCAGTGGCGATACTGTGCCTATTTCTTATTCAAACTGCTGTTTATTACGAACTCCTCATCAGCTGATTCATTGATTAGCTCATTTTGACAGGAGAAGGTGGGCCAGTGAGCTCTCCCATCAGTGTTAGCGTGCACCATCACCATCATCAGCTGCTCTCCCAGATGGACCTTCATGAGATGGGTATTGATTGATTCTTCTCAGAGTGGTGGTGATAATGTGACAAACAGCAGTCATTTCCCACTGAAACATCACTTTGGCCCACTAGCGGAGCCTTTATCATGAGAGTATCAGGGGCTTCCTGGAAGTGCTCTTCCGGCACTGGAGACCCGTCAGACCAATGAGCCAGTGGATCAAATGACACTGTGGCAGCTGGCTTAATGACTCCGTGTTGTGCCTCCAGGAACAGACTGTGACAAGTTTTGTTAGTAACACTGGAAAAAAGTAGTGTAGCAGACTGTGATTCATGATGTTTCAGTCGCACAGAACATTTAAATGATGAACTGTAAGATTGTAATGATTCAAACATCAGGTTGCTCACTTGTTTGTGAGACTTTTGCTCAGTCTTGCATTAATTCTCCAGCCTGACTAATACTGGACTTTATCGGCTGTTACCAATATTAATATCTGATAAAGACAGATGGATCAATATTCATTTTCCTGTAGAAACACCTAAGATAAAATAATCACTGTCCTAGGATCCCTTCATTATGGTTATTTAGGATGTATGTACTGAAAGAGACATTTTAATGTTCAAACATAAACTTAGGTAAAAATAACAGTAAATTCTAAACAGCACTGGAAATTAAATTGGTATGAAACACTGCCATCAACCACACAAATACAACAAAAATATATTAACGTTAACATTAGAAACATAGACTCAAATATGTAAAAATACAGCCTTTAAAAATTCTGAAACTTTAAAACTCTAAATGTCCTTGAATATATATTTGGCAGTTCCTTAGTGCAGTCTCTTATTATTTATTATTATTTATACACTGGTTAAGCTGAGACTGACCAATAATAGCAGTCTTGCTGGGGTCTGATTGATTAATTTAAAGGGACAGGTCACGCCAAAATCAAATATACATATTCTTCCTCTTACCTGTTGTGCTGTTTATCCATCTAGAATTTTTTGGCTTGAGTTGCAGAGTTTTACCGATATCAGCCGTAAAGATGACTGTCCTCCCTCCAATATAATGGGACTAAATGGCAATTGTATTGTGGTGCTCAAAGAACCAAACAAACCCCCCAAACATTTGAACTACTTTCTTTCTGCAGTATAATCTACCGGAACTGCTTCAGGGAAAGTAGTTCCTACATGAAACTGCTTGAGCATCACAAGCTGAGTGCCATTTACTCCCATTATATTGGAGAGAATGCAGACATCTCTACGATGATATTTCCAAAATTGTGCAACTCACACCAACATTATCTAGTTGGATAAATAGCACTACAGACCAGAGAAAAAATTACTTTTGATTTTGGATTGAACTGTCTGTTCAAAAAAATGAAAAGAAAAAAAGAATTGGAAAAATACAAAACTACAAAACTATAACACCTCTAGCTGCAATTATATTATATTCATTATGGATTAATTGTTGCTTATATAAAATGTCAAAAACTGGTGAAAAATGAAATTAATTCCAAGAAACGAATGTGACATCTTCAGCTGTCTTTTTTTGTTCAACCAATGGTCAAAAACTCAAAATATTCCATTCACAATGATATAAAACTGAATAGTTATGCTATTATTTGCTTGATCAGTGACTTAAATTATCAGTTGTTTCTCTATACGGTTAACAATTTCCTGTCAATCAACCATCGGATTAATCAATAACATCCATTTCTGTTATATCTTCTGAGCACAATTCAAACATAGTATTATTTCCTGCCTATCAGCAGAACAAGAAAACAGACACTGTGTATTTTAAGTTTGTACTTGATAGTTGTAAGACTGACGTTTAGTTCTAACTGAATGCTGCCAAATATTTAGAAGAGTAACAAACCGTCCTGTTTTTGCTTGTTGTGTTGTCTTTTTTGAACTTCTCCAAACAGCCTACAAGTCAAAGCAAATGAAGCATTTAGAAATATGGCAAAGTATCACATCATATCCCAGCTCATTTAATATAATAGTGTTCAGGGAGCCACCCTGCTGCAGACAGAGACAGTGCCACATCAGCACTGTGTGTGTGTGTCTGCATGTGTGTGCATGCGTCTCTCATCTGTGTGTGTTCATTTGGTGTGTGTCTATGTGCTCTAAATGCTGATTGATGTATCTCTGGCTTTGTCAGCCCTTTGGCATAGGTGGAACAGGTGTGACTCTGCCACAGAGCGTGGCTCAGACAAGCCATATCACGGCACAATGAGGTCATTGTGCAACACAAACATTCCAGCACAGGGCCCTCGGACTTTTACAGGCTGGAGGTAGCCATCTGTGTGTGTGTGTGTGTGTGTGTGTGTGTGTGTGTGTGTGTGTGTGTGTGTGTGTGTGTTGCTCCAGGTGAGGGGGATTTGGATGAGATTTTCTGTATGAAAGAGATGTGTGCTCACCAGCTGCGTGTCCCTACACACTCTCAGAAACACCTCCAAGGCTCAGACAAACACACACACAAAGACACACAGACGGGCCAAGGGACGATTCTCCAGCGTTGCAAAATCAGCGTCTTGTGTGTGAGAGAGTGGGTGTTGGGTTAAGTGGGGCTGGCTGGGTTTTTTCCGACCGTGTCACCGTTGTCTCTGATACAGTCAAGGCTACGTCGGCTCTCGTGGGTTCCGTTGGAGTCCATTAGTACAATATGGATGTTACTACGGTGATGAAGTCATCTGGTCTGAGTCAGGCGGCTCGTTCAGTGGCATCTGTGTTTGTTTGGATCCTGGCTGACACCTCAGCCTCTGTGTCCTCAGACTGAGACTTGTGGTGGGGCAAGGGGGGTGATTCCCCCCCCCTCCCCGTGCTCCCATGTTCTAAAAACAATGCAAAAATGCCCTCTGGGGTGCCCCTCCAGTGGACAAAACATAAAAAATGCCCTCTGGGATGGCCTTTTTGTGGAAAAAATCTGATAACGTGACATCTATAGTGCCCTCCCTGTGGATAAATATGATAAAAATGTAGTGCCTTTTCAGTCAACAAAATGTAGTAAAGTGCCCTCTAAAGTGCCCTCCCAGGGAAAAAAATGTTGTGAAGTGCCCTCAATAGTTCCCTTTTCAATAGACAAAATGCCCTCTGAGGTGCCCCTTTAGTGGACAAAATGTGGTGAAGTCCCCTCCCAGGGGGCAAAATGTGGTAAAGTGCCCTCTATAGTGCCCTTCTAGTGGACAAAATGTGGTAAAGTGCCCTTTCAGTGGACAAAATGTGCTCTCTAAGATGCTCTTTCTGAAAATGTGATGAAATGCTGCCCTACTCACTAAAAATATTTTGGCCTCCCTGTGCTTTTAAATGGTTAAATAGTTTCCTGACTGTTTTTATTAGAGTTGTAGGATTTGTTGTACAATAAACCAATTTTAATCTGCACTAGGAACTGGAACTTTTTCCCCCATGAGTGCATAACATCACACTGGTGCCCCACCTCACACAGGTGGCTCCCCTTTTTAATTTTTTGCCCCTGCCCCTCAGACAGCCTGAGTCCACCACTGCTGTCACAAAGGTAAACTCACTCCTTCCTGTCTACAGTTTTCCTGCTTTCATCCTGGTCAAGGGTTGGTGAGGTGAGGTGAGGTGGACCATGTTCAGTGCGTGTGTGTGTGTGTGTGTGAGTGGTGTGTAGTCCTATCCCCAGGGTTGGGTGTCTGGACTGGGTCCCTTCGAGCTGCTTTACAGTTTAACCAGCCTTGACTTGCTGTGTGGTGACATGTCTGCACTGCGCTGACTGGGAGGATCTGCTCCCTGTGTGTGTGTGTGTGTGTGTGTGTGTGTGTGTGTGTGTGTGTGTGTGTGGATCAGAGTGGGTGTAAGGCTGGAGGCTGACTGCTGGGCTATGCTTGAAAGACTTCTGGCATGTGCTGGTGCCTGCATTTTTCACCCTTGACTGGAAGCATATGCTGTAGCACAATCGAGACAGTGTTAGACGGGCTTGGCGTGAGGGACCCAGGCGGCTTCCTCCACATCTGGCAGCGCTTGGCCCTCCTTCCAGGTGAGTCACGTCCCCCGGGAGGGTGGCTCTGCTGCGGCCCTCGGCCCCTCAGCGCCCGGGCATCTGGAAGTGTCTAGATCTGTCTCGCAGTCACATCTATCTCCACATGCTTTTCCAATTTCGTCACCCCCCACCACCAGCTCCACCTCCGCCGCCCCCAGCCACTCACTGACCCCTGCTGTGCCCCGATTACCCCCACCTCCACACTCCAGGTGATGTGGTTGATGACCAGAAGGACAACAGCACTGATATATTGTACAGACAAGAAGGTCACAGGGTCACTTTTGAGCAATTTTTGTTGGGAAAATTAAAGGACTATTCCAGTTTAATAGAAAGTGGTTCTTATTTTCACAGTTTTGACCATTGTTTTTATTGGTTATGATAATCTTGTACTCACAGCTGAGGTGTGGACTCCAGTAATATGTCTTGGACTTAATGACAAATTTGATTGCTTTAAACTTGCCCGGAACACTTGTAACTCAACTTGGACTTTAACATGCATGTCTTCACTTGGACTTGAGCCTTCTGAGTTGAAAATACTTGTTGCCTTCCCCGAAGCTCAAAGTTTAAAAAGTCTGTTATGTAAAATTCTTGTAAAACAACAATAAATGTGTGTTCTGAGTTTGTCACACCACAGAAACGTGTTATTAACAACCCAGACATATTTGAATGATTTTAAAAAAGTATATAAAATTTGGTTTCAAATTCATTAAAAACTGAGCAGTTTTCTATTGGGGCATCCGCTCAGCTGTCTCAGTTTCAAATGCCACTGCGACCTGAAAACAACCTGAAACGTGGACGCTCCGCCTCTCAGCTTTATTGGACATGTCCCGACATGTTTGAACCACCAGAGCCAGAGGAAGGTGACAGGATGGTATTTTTTTCTGTGTCAGGTTATTGGAACTGAAGTGAGCTGAAGTGAACTTCGGGGCTGATTTGGACTGAAACAGTCGCTGAAGGTACGTTTGTAATGGACTGTTAGGGAGGGTGAGGGGAGGGGAGGTGGTGTTGTGGAGCTTATATAGTGTTGGGGGACCATGGCTCTGGCACGTCAGCGAGCCACGTTTCAGGTGTACCCAAAAAATCCTGACTACAGAAATTGTGGACAACAGTTTAACAGTCCAACTCCACTATTCAGTACTACATAGTTCTTCGGCAGCAATTTATAACATGAATAATGTACTGTAATGTAATGTAATTTCTAGCATTAAAGTAGAGAAATCCCTGCAAAAGATAAGTGAATACATACCAGCTTGTTTACGTTCATGTCGCTAGCCTTCAGGAGCTAACTTTCCATTTTAAGCATGTTTGTTAAATATAACATATTGATGATTGCAGCTTTAAGATATGTTGGCACTGGGAATCTGAATGAAGAACTGGCTCATGCTCCAACATTAATGAAATGTTGTGCAGTGGGTTTATTTATTTGTTTGGCATTTCTTGTTTTCCCCTTTTCCTTAAAAATGGTATATATACATAACTAAATGTGCATTCTATGGAGAGAATTGGGACAAATCATATCCTACCAAAAAACTGTGGCATGAAAATTTATTCTTTTGCATTTATGAAATATATGTAGTTTATGAAATGTTTTGGTTTGCTTTAAGTTTTTTAATTTCTAAACTTGCTCTGTGCCAGAAAACACCAATGTCCCAGACAAGAATTGACAGTTTCAAATAATTTAAAAATGTGTTAAATAAATGTGTTAAAATCCTTCAAAATCTAAAACTAACAATACCTACTGATAACATAGGTATAAAAATGTGCTATTACAATCATCTTTGTTTAAAAATAGATTTTTTAATGAAAATGTTGGCCCTTTAAAGTTGTGTCCCAGATATCCATCAAATAACATGTAGTGATATACTGAAATCTGTAATGCAGCAATGATCTTGTGTGAACATCAATTAAGTTTGTCTTCACTTTTATGTTTGTGCACCTCTGCTCTCTGTGTTCTGTGTTAGTAGAGAGATCAGTTGTAGGCTGTGCCCAAATTAAAAATTTCTTTTTTTAACAACAATTTTTCATACGAGTGTATACACACACACACACACACACTTCGTCATGCATGGCTGGCTTATTTACCTTTGTGTATGAGTGTGTGTGCGAAGAGGAGGCGGAGCGGGGGACAGCTTTCCCCCTGACCCTTAAACAGGAATGTCACAAGCAGCCTGGGTAATTATGTCCCTTAGCCTGATGGCTGTTGGGGAGGCCCAGCTGCGTGTGTTAGTCTAGGAAGGAGGAGGGGGGGGTCGACTGATGGGAGTTGCATGTGTCAGAGCGGATTGATCATGACACAAACAGATGTATGTTGGTGGAAAACATATCGGTGTCCGTGTGGAACTGGTCTATCCTGATCATTAAAGAGATGAAAATAAACATCTTGCTCTGATTAACGGCCGCCGTCCCAGTGGACTTGTCAGCAGCGCTGCTGCCATGCCACGGCAAGGCTGTACATATGTGTGTACAGATTTTACTTTTACATAAATGTGTTCCTGTTTAGACACTGGTGAGCCATGCCGCAGCTGTGATCTGTGAGTGTGTGTCAGCCTGGAGGCCAATCTAGTGGGCCGCCCATTTCTTTCTTTTTTCTTTTTCAGGTATGTAAATGGAGTTCTAGGCTCTGTTAAATCAGGGTTTATCTTTACATCATGTTGCACTAAATTTTAAAACTAGCCTAAAATTTAAAAAAGATCTCTCTTTAAACCTCCAATTTACAATGAGATCCTGTGTTAACTTTTTAATTTTAAATTTAGTTTAATTTGAAGTTCCTCAAAGAAAGGTATGGGACAGACTCACCTCAATTGGGTTTTATGATGAATCTCCTCTGTCTTTCAACTGTCTTTCCAGTTTATAATTTGATCAAAAATGTTTTCTCAAAGGAGGAAAACTTCGTGAGTAGGCTAACTAGGCTACCTCAGTTTTTAGCTAACTGACAAAAACAATATAACGTGTTGGTAACTTTTTAGCTAACTAGCAAATGTTATAACATTTTGTTAACTTTTTACCAAACTAGTAAACAACATGACATGTAGTTAATTTTTCTAGCGACCTATCAAGCAATATAACTTTTAGTTAACACTTAACTAGCAAATGATAAAACATTTAGCTAACTACAAAAATATATAGCCTTTGGGTGGCTTTTTAGGTAATTACTGTAGCAAACAAGCATCTTCTCACTGATTAAACTCCATTTAATCGGTTTAATCTTTGTCGCTAAACTTGGATTTACTAAACTGAAATTATTTTTTAGTTAAATGTGTTGGATTTATTTTTGATTAAAAAAACTTGCTGCCATATTCTCACTGAACGGCATATCTCTCATTATCTGTTGCACTCTCTTTCTCAAATACCCGCACATCCACCTACACACACACACACACACACACACACACACACACACACACACACACAGTCACACTCACTCATAGCTTCACTCTCTCAGAGGCTATTTAGAAAGGAATGCTCCCGGAGTCTCACATTTCACTAAAGAAGCAGAAAAAGAGGGAGAGAGTGAGCGACATCGAAATTGAGGAAAAAGGAGAAAAAAAAAAGATCAAGTGGAGGCACATTTTGCTCCATGAGGTTGTTTGTGTGCATGTGTGTGTTTGCGTGACTGTGTGTGATTTTAGCATTGTTTTAAATATTGAAGTGCCAAAGTGCATGTGCTGCTGGGTGTCATTACAGGACAAGCATCTGGAGGACTAATGAAGTCGGCTCTTTGATTCACTGAATCTCTTGATTGGCAGAGGGTATGCCACATTGTGTGTGTGTGTGTGTGTATGTGTGTGTGTGTGTGCCAGAGAGACATCCTTTCTTCTTCATTGTCTTGGCCGTCTCGGAGGCGACCCGGTTTCTGGGCCCTGTGAGAGAGTGTCAGTGTCAAATAGAGAGGCTAGTCGTGTAGTAAACAATCCAGCACACACTCCTGGGAAACTGTCTCTTTGTCTGCTCATGTAGAGGGCCTGAAACACATTTGCCCTGACTTTTAGTGAGAAAAACAAAGTCAAAATTGGCTGCGTCGAGTCCTGCAAATGCCCCCTGAAATGGGTCTTGTATACTGATAAGTTTATCTGAAGTCTTCAGTTCTGCACCGCCAGCCTTCTTAATGAGGCACCTCTCCTCTCTTATGTTGAAATGATAGCCTCAGAGAAGATTTTCTGTGCGTGCGCCATGCGAGCATCGATCAGCCCAGACTTGTAAAACAGCTTCCACAATCCAATTTTCTACCTTGCTGTATTCATTTCAAATTGCCTCGCTGATGCCATCTTGGGTCAAGCTTGGTTGGGAGGAAAACAAGCACCTGTGAATCAAAGCTGCTGTACACACACTCAGTCAAACATCTTGTATCTTGGTTGTGTAGGTTTGTTTTAGGTTTGATTTAGTCGTTTCATTACTGCTCTCACAGCTCATGCAAGCTAAATGTGCAAGACACTGTTGCATGAATTTGTGTGCAACAGGATTTTTACCAGGACAGCCAACCAGATCCCAGCTGTTGAGTAACAGCAAACAGCAGAATGCTTTTATGATCCACCAACAGACCATTTACTGACTGATGGTATTTGAGAAAATTCTGGCTCCGTGCATACACATTCTGCTATAAGGGAAAAAGGTCCTTTCTTGTTTGCATTTCTTTAAACCAGTCATAAATGTTTGGGTGGAGCTAAGCTCAGGATGCAGCGACAGCGCTGCTGCAAAATAGTGTCAAAGGGGAACTTGTTTTGGTGTAACATTTGTACATCAGGAGGCGAGCTCTAGTATTAAAATGACTACATCACTGGTAACAGCTGTCAGCCTGTTTATGTTCGTACCATTAGCGTCTCAGGGGCTAATTTGCCATTTTTAGCATGTAGGTTGCAACTAGGAGGTTGTTCTCTTGTTTCCCAGGAACTTTGAAAACTTAGATAGCGGACGCCGCTATGCCACTTGACGCAAGTGACCAATGACAGAACTTATGGCCGCAGTGAGTGAAACTACTGTATATTCAACCCATTCTCACAGGGTTCCTGTGCTTCAATTACAACAACTTGGTCTGGGTCTTGGGAATGGGATGAGATGGGAACCTCAGTCCTGTGAACATGATCATTCTAACCCTACCCAAGTGTTTCTTGTCTCTAAACCTAAACTGCAAATCTTAACTAGAGCATTGTGACGTTATTAAACATATTTAGTTTGTACTAATGTGCGCAATGAAGAAAGAAGAAAGAAGAAAGAAATGTACAAATCTCGCAAGAGTTTCTCAAATCTAGGTACAAGGTACCCCTCTAGTGTCAGGTTACTGTCAAGTTCTTGGGCACAAACCTTCTATCTCCATATTTTGACTTTTTTGGTCATAAACTGTGGGTTTTGCTTGTGGGTTTTACAAATAAAAAAAAATTAAAGTGACCTACTAATTTTGACTAAGCAGCATTCAGTTAGGGACTGAGTTTTTTCCATTTCCTGAAAGTAACTGCCTGACAGTAATGATATGCAACATCCGGGCAGACTTTCAAATGAACACTTGCTGAGAAACATAAACGTGTGGATAATGTTGTGAAGTGGGCTCAGAAAGGCTTGTAGTACACTGAACAACTTTAATTGCAGACCAACGCTTTTTGGCTCTGTCTGAAACAGAAAGAAGAATTTTTAAAAATTAAAACAAAACATAAAAGACAACTAATCATGTAAATCCATACACATATCAGCCAATAGGGCACATTTGAAAATTGGGCATGTGGTCATGTGGCTTCAGGCCAATCAATGACCTATGATCACATTCCCAACCTATCTTCAAAATGTACTTTGTGTTTATTCTCACAATTGGAGCCATTCTTACCCGCCCAAACCCAACCAAACTATTGCCATAGTAGTCTGTCCTCACCAGAAAATTGTTATTGCTAGGCAGCGTCCCTATACTAGGAGAGGTATAAGGAGCGGGAAAGTCCGGAGGAGGTGGCTGGAACCAGCACAGGGCTTTCACCCAGGTGACCGGGGTTTGAGTTTAGAGTTGGATGGATGTGATGTCTGTCACATCACATAACAATGTTGAAGTTAGTTATTTTAACCCAAACTAAGATCTTTTCGTAAACCTAACCAAGTAGTGTTTGCACTTAAACCTCACCAACCTGTGACCATATTTATGTCGTTCTGTTACATGACATATGTAACGTATGAATTTTAATCCAGTCCACAATCTTTTTCTAACCCTAAGCAAGTAGTTGTATAGTCCAAACATAACTAAGTAGTTTTTGGTGCCTAAACCTACGGAAAAAAAATGTTATTTCATGTGACTAATGTAACATAGTTAAGGTCTGGTAAGCTTGTTGCTGCTCCACCAGTAACATAATATAGTATGTCATTTTGGGAGAAATTGACCATAAACCTATTCTGGTGTTTAGCTATGAGGATGTGTTGGCAGATTTGGAAGGAGATGATAAATGATATCATGTCAGAAAATACTACTTTGGTAGTTTTGGAGTAATAATCCCAGGTTTTAACAAGTCTGTCTCTTAGGCTTCTGCATCCAACTCCAATACAATAAAGGTTTATGGATGTTCCTTTTTGATTCATTTACAGCTACTAAAATGTATAGGACAGCCCACAGATCTCATTGTTTACCTTAAACCAACTTTGTTTCAATGAAATATTCACTATGAAAACTGTTGACAATGTGTTTTGTGAACTTCACTCAACTCCATGGCATCAGGATGGAGGCAAAATTCCTCAGAAGTGGATGTCAATGGCTAAACTGAGTGCAATTTTCCCTACCCCAGTTCTTAATTCAATACTTTCCACAAGAGTGTAACGAAAGTGACGAATGGCGCTGTCAGCTCATTGTGCTGGCCCCGACATGGGCCACCATAGCATGCTTAGGGGCCCTCGGGTGCTGCTGTGTTCAGTGTCAAGACTCAGCTGCTACAAGTCCCAACACAGCCCTGACACAGCCATGCCACAACACAGGCCCTAAGGTGATCTGTCTCTCTGTCTCTGTGCTTCCACATGCACGCAGACTTCTAAAGCTTTAACTTGAATCATCATCCCCCCGGCAGCAAGGTAGACAAGAGATGGATTATGGAGCGGAGAAATAAAATGCTCTTAAAGTGCAAATTCAGCAGCACTAACTCCAATTTATTCAAACAAAAGTATGTGAATCAACTCTAAAGTGACTGTATGATGTTTAATTGAAAGAAAATAGTTTGTGTTTGTGTCCATTCCTCCAAACCACAAGCTGCTTTCATATTCACAAGCTCCCTCCCGTCATCAACTGAAAGTTTCACATTGTTTGAAATTGCACAACTACGCAACTGAAAGCACTCTCTTTCTGACAAGGAGCTTCCATGGAAGTGAATGACCTGGCATAGTAGTCTGGCAACCTGAGGGTATACTACGAAGCGAGATTAATGGGTTAGCGAGCTATGTTGAGTCTAAAGCCAGGATTTTCAGTGTCACGAAGGTGGCTCTCTTTTAACCTGGCTCGATCACTGTGGTAACTTATACTAAACTCATAACCTGGTCGCGAGCAGGTTATGTTCAGAGTTTCAGATTAAATCGTCTGTAAAACGCGCTGTTCTTTAACTAATTATTGTCCTAACAAAGTTGTTTATGAGCGATATAGCTTTTAAACTGAGGAAAGACATTAAAAATGAAAAGTTGTTGAGCTGTATGTTTGTAATATCACCGAACGAATCCATATAATGTAAAAATGAAACAGCGGCACAAACTGTGTGCATCACATTGTCATGGTAACCTCCGTTTGGTGATGCACAGTCATTTTTCCTGTTTGCTCCAGATCATATTAACACTTTAAATTGACATGGTATATAATCCACACAGTAAAATAATGATGAAGCAACTACAGACACTTTGAATACTTTTTTACTTTATCTGTTTTGTCTTGGTGATATTGCAGCTCAGATCACTGATTAGAAAATTCATCATCATTTATCACAGACAATCTTAAATCAGTTACACTCATTTTATGTTGGTTTGGTCAAAAACTTCAGTGATCTCCACGTCTCTGTCATCATAGGACAGTGTCAGACAGACTTCATCATGTTTAAATCTGCTGTATGGAGTTTTATTGTTTAATGTGCAGTTTTCATGTTAGAATAAACAGCAGCATTAAGACCGCATTTAGTCCATCAGTCATTTTCTGACAGCATTCTTCTTCTCCTGCTTTATTTGCAGCAACAATGTTGCTTTTTGCCGTAATGTATTTTGTATATTTTCCACAGCTCATAATTATAACAACTCAACCTGATTTTGACTTAAGTAAGTGGCTCGTGATCGCTTCATTTCATGCGGAAGAAGAGTCAAATGACGCAACAAACGCCCCTTTTATATGAACGCGCACAGGGTCTGAAGACGAAAGCCTGGATTAACAAAGTGAGTTGATAACCGCCATCGTGATACCCGTTATCTCTGATTGCGGTTTTGGGCTTTGTTGATCCAGATCATGCAAAGAAAGCCTGGCTGTGTTGAGCTTCCTTCGTAGTATACCCCTCAGTCAAATCTGTAGTCTCATGTCTTTATTTACTCTGGTAGATACATCTGCCCCCCTTCCACCAGGCTTGGATCCAGTCAGGCCAATCACAATAGTTTATTTAAAATGGGGTGGGTTCTATATGATCATTGACAGAGGAGCGTCACCAATCCAGATACAAAAAGTCATATAGCACATGTTTCGCTGCTCTAATTGGTTGTAGGTTCCTCATTCTTTTGAAAATTTAAGAAAATATATTTTAAAAGATGAAACTCTTGGCTATTAAACCTTGTTATGGGCCAACGTCCAAGTAGACGTCAACCCCGGCAGATGGAAAATCTGATTTAGTTGACTGAAAAGTTCAGAGGACTATACTGAAAATTGAAAATGTTAACCTCAAAGTCAGGGGATCACTGAAAATAGTTGGCTTCATCCTCTGAGCCTGGATCCGCTCTATTTTTTCCACAGTCACCACAGTGCTTGCTCATGGTGGAAACAATTGGGGTTATAAAGACTATGGTCTAGACCTGCTGACTTTTTGAAAAGTGCCCTGAGATAACGTTATGATTTGGCACAGTACATGTAAAATTTAATTTAATTGAACTGAATGATTCTACAAAGTTTCATGGCCGTCCATTAAAGATTGCATAAAGGGAAGGTTTTTCTTCTCAACACGTTATACATGTTAGAGCATCATTGCTGAAAACGTGAGAACACTGAGAACTATGTAGTGCTGAACTGTGAAGTTAGAATGGTAAACTTGTTCACAATTTCTGTGTTCAGGATCTTTTAAGCGGACCTGAAACAAGGCTCGGTGACATGCTGGAGCCATGGTCCCCCAACACTACATAAAGCTTTATTAATGCTTGCATGAAACACTGTCGTGTGGGCCCCCATAGATGGTGTGCAATCTATGAGCCAGCATGAGATGTTTATGCTGAACATGTTGATCGTTGCAGTGTTCTCCAAAATGCCACAGGGCACACAGGCAAAATATTCAACTGGAGGAATGTCATTATTCAACATGGCTGCAAGTTTGTCACAGCTGAGAAGAATTTATCTGATTGTAGCTGTTAAAAATGACAAAGTTGGCACAAGATGAAATGTTCTGACTATTACAGATGTCTCAGTGGCAAATACAGCTGTACTGTGAGGCCGATGCATCCTGTAAGCAAGGAAATTAAGCTACAGTTACATCAAGTAAATTACATTAAGAAATTTAAAGTCATCAGGTAGACACAAACATCATTATAAATGGCATCTCATATAGCAGAATGTATAATTAATAAACCGCTTCCTAACATATCAAGTTAATTTCTTTATTTGCATACCTGTCCATCAAAAATAAGAATGAAATACATAAAAAAGAGCAGCTGTCTGTTTTATTCCATTAAGTCTGGTACCTGAACCCTGCTGTTTAACTTTTTTACCCATATGGTAGCCGTTCTTAAGTTCCCAAAATACACAATTTCCCCCGTAAACCAAAAATATTTTGTTTCAAATGAAACGATCCTGTCGTCATATTTGTCATTCATAAATAAGTCATGTTGATCTTTGACTCAATCAAGTGACAATATTTCTGTGGGTATGAAGGAATTTGTAATTGCATTTATAATAATTTAGATGAGATGATAATGGCTTCAAGAGTCTGGAAATTTTTTTGTGTAAATACCTTGAAAGTGTTTTAATTTTACTCTCAATAGGCTGTAGGCTGTATTTCATTACAATAATGATTTGTGAGGAGGGGATTTAACTTACAGTATATCACAGGAGTTTTGTGATCTATCTTGTTTGAATACATGCAGTTTAACACTCTATACTGTGTGTAAGAGTGCACACATCTGCAAATCTTTCTGTAGGTCCAATCACTTGACAGTGGTCTTCACATATGATATTTGTACATGTGGTCTTGCTCGCCCAGTCCTCCTCCGTGTCAAAATGAGAAGCGTGGACCGCTCCAGGGCTGACACGTTAGAAAAAAAGAGGCCAAACCACGTGACACTTTTTGGAACCCTTGCACCCAAGCCAACACAGGATATGATGTAATTTTTGTCACTTGCTGGACATAAATCCATTTTAATTATTATATCCTTTATTTAACCAGGTAAAACCAGCCTCATTAAGATTAAAAATCTCTTTTCAAGAGTGACCTGGCCAAGAGGGTAGCATAACATGCAGTGTTCCCACAACACTATATATGGCCCACAAACTGATGCATGAACACCACCTCCCCCTCCCCTCCCCCTCCCTAACAGTCAGTTATGAATGTACCTTCAGCAACTCTCTCAGTCCAAATCAGTCCAGCAGTTCACTTCGGCTCACTTCAGTTCCAACAACCCGACATAGAAGAAAAAAAAATACCATCCTGTCACCATCCTCTGGCTCTGGTGGCTTAAACACATAATTTTTTGCTTAACACAACCTTTAATCCAGTCCTTAATTGTCAAATTGTCTTCTCTATCCTCTTGGGACCATGTCTGTACAAATGTTTGTGGCTGTCCATTAAGGTAGTTGTTGAGATATTTCAGTCTGGACCAAAGTGGTGGACTGACCAAAATTACCAGCCAATATTTCTTTGCTTGTTCTGTATCTTAGAAACTGTTTTAACAAGTGAATGTGTTTCCTGGCTAGCATGTGCTCTTGGCTAAAGGAGGGCGATGTTCTCTGTTCAGGTCAGAGCGAGAGGCAGCAGATCAAAGATGAACAGAGGCAGGGGGGTTAGATGTAGTGGTGTGTTTGTTTGGACCAGAGTTTGAGGAAAAGTGGAAAGTCCAGTGGTGGTTAATTGGTGTGTTTAGGTCTGAGGTCATGAGGGTGGCAACAGGAACACACCGCTCAGCCCTGAGCGGCAGATGGATATACAGCCACCACAGAGATGCTGCTCAATCTAATCACAACTAAACACTATGAAGACACGCACAGACCCTCTCTTCTTCTTTTCCTCCCTGACTCACTCCTCTTCCTCGGCCCCCCTCCCCCCTCTCCAAGCTCTCGCTGTGCCCAAAGCCCAGGGGAGGTCACAATGTGTCACAGCAGCAAAGGCTTCCAGATGAACATGTTGATAGCCAGCCCCCCCCCCCACACACACACACACACACATCCACACCCCCACACATCCCAGCACCACCTCCTACCTCTGAACATACCCCCGAGGCTTGCATGACCTGAGGGGTTCAAGATCAAGCAGGGGCAGAGATGATCATGAAATGAAGATTTTTTTTTTCCCCTCAAAACTTTTTTGAAACCTTCGAGTTCATCTGTATTGATAGACCAGCTGAAGACAAAGAGCTGTCCCTGATGTCCAGCTGCTGGTCTGAGGCATCACTGCCTACGCATGACTGTGCATTTTTATCTTTGTCTTGTAATATTTTGTGTCAAACCAGGGTTGTTCTGCTGAGGGGGTTTTCCGAAATGTCAGGCTGATTTTTAAAATAAAATCCCCATCTGTCCTCCAGTCAGCATCCTCCACCTCTGTTATCATAGATACAATGTTATTAGTGTTTCCTGTACTACAGTCTATGAGAGGGCCTTAGGCCAAGCTCACAAAGGTCAATGAGAGCGGGATTTATGACAGCACCTCATAACTGGGCTCTTTAGACAAAAATCAAGGTATCAAGGTAATTTATTTATCATTATACACACATGATGGCACAACAAATTGACAGTTGTGGTCCCTTTATACTACACATGCTTAGATTAAATACACATAATTAAATTTAGAATAGAATAGAGTAATAAAACATATACACTAATTTATGTACATATACATATATAAATATAACATATATAAATCATGTCCAAAACAGAATTTATACCAACACTCCAATTTTGCAATTTTTGATGACAATTTATTCTTTAAAGATATATATGTATATATGAAATATGTGTAATTTATAAAATATTTTGCTTCAGTTTTAAATTTCTAAACTTGTTCTCTGCCAGAAAACAGACTTGAAACACTTTAAAAATGTCTTTGATTCAAAATCTAAAACGAACAATACCTACTGATAACATAGGTTTTAAAATGTTCTATTATAATCATTTTTGTTTTAAAATAGATTTTTTTTAATGAAAATTATGGTCTTTTAAAGTTGTGTCCCAGATCAACTCTGTCAATTTTTTTTTTTTTTTTTTTTTTTTTTACAAAAACAGGATTTAATCAGGCATAAAAAGGTTTAGCTATATCTGAAGCACCTCTGTCTCACTTCCTGGTTTGAAAAAGGCAGGAATACTGCTCAAGCACTGGTAAACTTTATATTTTTTGTCAAATTTATTCAATAATATTGTTATCAGATGTCTCAACCATAACATGCCAGCTCTGTAGCCCTTCTAAATTAAAGCTAAATAAGACGTTGTTTTAAAAAGGCAAGCTATAGCATTGCTCTTATCCCTGCTCTCCTCCACTCCTCCTGAGGTGATCCACAGTGGTGCGTCCAACTGATTCAAGTGGGTGGTTGAAAGGTTCTGTGTACTGTTGATCATCTCAGGGTCAACTGCTCTTTATCCAAACCCCACATCTTAATTTTCCAGTGCCAGTGCTTTTCTGCCATAGGTGACACGTTTCAGCAATAAAGCCGAATTAAAGCAAAGTTTGAAGGAGCAACTGGCTGCAGCATCTGCATGTGCTGCTATTGCCATGAAGATGACATCATAATATACATCCAGCAGCTTCCTAACAACAGAATTCATTAAATGCACTGAATATGAAAATCTCTGGCTCAGAAAACAGCAACTGTTTTCTGTCTTTCTCTCATGCTGTATCTCTCAGCAAAAACACAGAGGGTTTATACATGTGCTCCTGTGGTGGTATGATTTAGAAACCCACAATGTACATGCATTGTGAAATCCATGTGTAACAAAACCATTGCTGCAGGACTGTGAGCTTTACACCATGTGTCCACCTAACTCATGTCAGCCTTGCTTTTCACTCGTCTGTCTCACGCATCTGCCTGAACAGATACACTTCATTTTTAAATCAGCACAGCTGGCTACACCGGCCTCTGCCTTGCTTCACTTGTGCTTCACGTGCAAAAACTGTTAGCCTGATCCAGAGCTCTGAATGTTTGCTCACATCAACATTTTGTTCAATTATTCAAGTAGGTTTGTCTTGTGCCCCTTGACAACTGCTTCCCCAGGTTGGAGAAACAGTTGACCAATCACAGCTTTGTAGGCTATATCAATGAAAAAAACAACAACAGGAAAATGGCTACAAATGTGGATGAGATATCGCCCCCCTAAAAAAAAAATAAAGGTGAAAACGTGCCCTCTAGAGTGCCCTTCCTGTTTAGGAAAACATGAACAAGTGCCCCGCAGAGTGCCTTTCCAGAGGACAAAATATAAAAAGTGCACCCTGGAGTGGCTAGTGGACAAAACATGAGAAAGTGCCTTCTAGAGTGTTCTTCCAGGGGACAAAATGTGAAAAAGTGCCCTCTTGGGTGCCCTTTCAGTGGACAAAACATGAAAAATGCCCTTTCAATAGATAAAATGTTAAATAGTGCCCACTAGGTTGTTCTTCCTGTGGAGAAAATGAGGATTAATTAATTTCTTTTTATTTATTCATTCATTACCCTTGCCTCACAGAAAGCCTGAATCCACCACTGGTTCAGGCTGTTTTAATTGCTAACAGAAATAGCAAATCAAATCAACCAAAATTTTTTTGTGAAAAACATTATGTTGCAGAGCAGATGCTAAGTTAACTGTGTAGGCCATGTGTGCTGTGAGCTGTGACTGTTCTGCTATAATGCAGCAGCTGAAATAAACTGTACCCCCCTCCCCACAACCCTGCACAGTATAAGCAGAATGGGTGGATTAGCTCTACAAAACATAGTGTATGTATTAAACAGCATCACATCAGAGATAAATGACAGTGAACAAGAACCCACCCTCCATGAAGGTCTAACCTCTGCGTGCATTTGGCACACAACCTCTGTCCCTCTTTGTGACACCCATACCCCAGTTTGATGTAACGACAAAGCATGTGAAAGGTGCTGCTCACTGTTTGAATTATTCCCTTTGTGAGTTGCTTTGTGACAGGCTCGCCAACCAGCTGCCTGCGACAGTGTGTGTGAGTGTGTGTCTGCTAATTTAGTTTTCACTGAGATCACATGGCTGTCAGGAGAGGGGACAGAGATGTACCCAGCAGTTCTCTATCAAAAGACCTGTTCTCCTGTTTAAAGGGCAGTGCCACTGGTCCTCCATACTGATCTGCCCCAGTGTTCGAGGCTGGATGTGACATATGTAATTTTGATAGTACCACCAACCCACAGAACCACAGGGGACAGCAACAACACTGCATAGATTTCAAATGTGACCAAGCTGACATCTAATTTAATACATAAAGGCCTCCACTGAGATCTTTAGCAGACATTCTCAGTTTATCACAGCAGGTAGTGAAATAGTCGTGAAATATAATCTATAGCTTATGGACACAAATTGTCCCTTTTCTCCTTGACAGACAGCACAAATTTCAAATTTCAAAGAAGGACAAAGGTGGAATAAAGAGCAACAAAGTTTGTATAGTGGGGAGGTTGTTTTGGACACGTGGGTCAAACACAGGATTTTCATACAGGAAACTGAAATTAGGTTCATGTGTGAGACATTAGTCACTGTTGATTGTTAAAGGGATAGTTTACCCAAAAATGAAAATTTGACAACATGACAAGTTGACTAATAAATTTCATTCACACCATGTTTTTAGCCTGAATCTTTACTGTAGATCCTTAGCTTGGAGCCACGTTCACATGCATGTGCACACCATCTGAATTGTGTGTGTGTTGTGTCGGCATATTGGGACTTTAGGGAGACTTGGATTACACCAGACGAGCAGTATGGAGGCATTTTATGTTTTGTTTTGTTTTGTTTTGTTTTTTTACCCTAAACCCAACCTTCAGGTGGCATGAAAGTGAGTAGATAATGACTGAATTTTCATTTTTGGGTGAACTATCCCTTTAACAATCAGCACTGACTAATGTAACTGATTGTTGCATATTAATTATTGCCAACTTGACCACAGAATGAGAACCATATGCATTCAGTCGTGCTGAAAAGCATGAAAAAAAAAAAAAAATCATCCATGGACATGAATTAATTGATAGAATTTTGTGGCAATTTCACAAACTGCTTTGAGAACTCAGTGGCTCTGACAAAACTAAATCTAACTGACATCACTATGACAACAAAAACAAAGAACAGCTCTGACTTTTCAAATGTTCAGTTAGTTTGTCTAGTAGTTCATCAAATACCTTTATTCAAATATACAAATATTCTTTGGAATTTGAAGAATTTGAATTTAATGGTTCAACAATGTGTCAAATCAGATAGTAGAATAGCTGATATTTGTCAGCCAATATATACCGATACTAATATAGACAGATATAGCTGGTGCATCCCTAATACTCATTGTCTTTAACAGAAACTATGATACAGATTTGCTGTGGGACTTTGAAAATAAAGGTGTATCATAAAGATGATGATATGATCAATGACTTTGCAGGATGATACTGGATCGTTCATTGAATCAATACATCTATCCAGAACAGTGGAGGTCAAATCATTTGTCTTTGCATTTTGTAAGCATATTTCCAATTTTGGGAAATACAGTATGCTTCTTTCTATTATACAATACAGTCGGCCTTTACCTTGACATTTTTACCCATTATTAGATGAAAAGGCTGATATGAATTTCATCCAATATTTGAAAAGTAACTACTGACCACTTAAGGTTTGTAAATAGGATATAAATTAAAAGCAGCCTGAGATTTGTGCTGGATTTTAGTGCACATATGGTCACATGTTTTGATTTTTTTCCTGATTTAAGTAATGAGCTGATGTATTTCATATAATCTTACGTCATGCAGCTTCAAACTGTGCATGAATTATCTTCATTCCTCTCCCGCATTAGCCATGCACACAGAGGCTATGTGGATATGTGGGATTTTATATCAGCAGATGTCCCTGTGTGAGTCAGTGTGACCATGAGTTGCCATGAGCTTTCTCAGGAAGTGTTTTGCTAATGTGCATGGGAATATGAGTGTGTTTGTCAGGCTGTGTAAAAAGAAGCTGGGATGGAGTTCACAGGTCAAGCAGGGATGAAGCCTCTAGTCACAGCTCTCACACACTCCCCTGTTCTCAGTCTGACTCACATTTCCACTCATTATATCTAGTTAGCTCCTGCCGTCTGCCTACACAACCAGCTGATGTTAAAGGCAAAGAGCGCTACAGCAGTCCTGAATGGTACTGACAGTACCTGTGAAACTGCTCCCAGGCTGTGGATGTCAAAGAGGTCATAGGTCAGGGTCACATACATAGCAGCGAGCCTGGAGCTGCTGGTGTCTTTGCTCAGGGACACTTTGGAAGGTATCCTTGCACGTACCTGGATCCCCTGGTTGAATTGTTTTCTTTAAAACTATAATATGTAACATTTCCATTTAAAAAAGTTGAAAAAGCACCAGATATGTCATATTTTGACATGTACACTCACATTATTCCAGTTGTTTCCATCAGTGTTAAATGTAGAGAAATTCATAATTTATTCAAGGTAACGGCAGGTTTCCTGCTAACTAGTTGCTAGTTGTTCTGGGAAGGTTGACGAAGGTGACTACACATAACGTTAATAGAACTTTAATGCATTACATCCTTGAACATGAGTCACATCAGGTTTTCATTAGCTTTGGTGGTTGTTTAAAAGTGCAGATAACTCCCATGATCCCTCACTGCTTCATAACACCATCAAACCATGTCTTTTGTTATTGTTTTAATGAGAGCCCCCTTGTGATAGGGCTGTGATGGGATGGAATTTTTTACTGTTGTGACAAAGCAACATTCTACATAGATGGCAATTTACAGTGACTGTCTTAATAATTACGTTTTATTGGACTTTATTGAAGCACACTGTCATTAGCGTAGCATAGTGCCTTAAAAGAATAGGTATGGAAGTGTGTGTGCTGTGCAAGTGAGTCAGAACAAGCAGCAGGTGAGTGACAATGCTGCTCAAAGTGTAGCAGAAACTTAAACTTAACCCTAAGTTGTCAGTGTGGCAGTAAATGTACAAAAAAGTCTTGTCTATTTTTCCCCAACAGTTGAAACAGTGAAGTGAAGTAAGCTGAGCAAAAGTCTCCAGCGTTTGGAAAGATCTGTGACTGTGGCTGCAGGTCAGTGATCTGAAATGATTGGCTTAAAATGGTGCATTAGGGCACATGCATGGCCATGATTGTAGTCAAACACCATTTCCCAACAAGCAGTATGGTATGTAGCTATGGTTCTACACTGTCTGTGGTTACAGATGATGACAGTCTCAACATCAATATATCTGTTGATATTCTTTATACAAGATATAAAATACAGAAATATATATATATATACACACAGACATTATTTTCAGTGATCTTTCAAAAGTGGTTAATATGTGTGACAAACTGATAATTATTGTACAAAATGATATCAGGGCACTGGAACAGTAAACTTTAATTGGTATGTTCAATAATTACAATTAAAACACAAAATAAAACACAAATAGAGCAAAATATATGTATAAATTAGACATGAATTAATATATGTTAACAGTTTGGGGATATATCAGTTGGTCAGGCTCTAATGGCCACTCGTACTGAATTGACTGAAAATTATATCATGTTCAGTTGTTTGATTAGTTTACTTAAGAGTTACACACAGTAACCTTGTACACTTTGAAAGTGTGAAGTGCAACATTGTCCCTGAACTATTGGCAACACTGGTTCAGTAGAACAGTTTGGGAGTTTAAATGATTTGCTCAAGGGCGCACAGACAGCAGTTAAGAATGAGGAGCAGATGTTTCCTTCCGGTCCTTTCCAACCAAAACCCCATCTGATGTCTCTACTGCTGTCCCCACATCCAGCTGTGTGTGGAGCTCATGCTACAACTCTATAACTATGTTCAAACATCTTTCAAAGACCCAGCTCAATATAAACATTAATGCTTATAGTATAGAAGGCTGAAGGCTTCCAGTTGTGCCTCATCATCATCACTCTCTGAATCCCCCTCACATACCTGCCATTCCTTACACATGAAATATTGTCATTACACATTCCATAGTTACAACTGACTTCCTACAACTAGAAGCTCAGCCTAAACACCCACTTCCTCTTCTTTCTTCTCATCTGAGGTGATTTAACTTCTGAAGACATGTTTCTTTGGGCCACTCTGACATTTGTAATTGACCACTGTTGAACCTGAAGTATATGATAGCTGAGTGTTAGCTTCCGTAAGTGCTAAAAAAGAGAATGCTGGAGACTGAGAGGGAACTTAGCCATTCTTAAGAACAGGGGCAAATCATGTCCCACAAAAAAACTTTGAAAATTAAAGCTGCAAGCAGCATTGACGGGCCCCACACCCACTGGGTGCTCTGAATTGTCATGTCTTTTGGACACTGCAGGAAGGAGTCTGATGCCACTTCCTGTCTCCACTTGGTGGCGCTACAGAACAGAAACTAATTATGATATGTATATTAAGTATAGACAACACTGAGAGGTTCATGTAAATCAGATGATGACTATCACATGAGACTTGCTCCCTCTTGCCAGTAGGTGGCACAATGAGTATAACTCCTGATTGGGATGTAAATGTGATCATGAAGCATGTGAAGGGGCAGGGGGGACAGGATCATTTATACTCAAATTACAGTAACTTCCTGTTTCATGGCGAGACATCAAAACTTGACAACATGCCACACCCTTCAACAACAGCCAAATCTTTTAATAACTTTTGATCACAAACTAGTCAAGATGGCACACACCACTTTTGAAGCAAATCTGATCAACACATGGAAAATGCCAATACTGACAACAAAATTCAAAAATGGATGACTTCCTGTTGGGTTTAGGCTGTGACTCCAAGAGGCTTCCAAGATGTCTGGATATGATTTTTGTACATGTTGATGAAACATCCTGCGTTGGCTGCTTCATTGGAATATTTTAGGGGGCAAGATGGAACCATTTTGCAATACTGACTAACTGTTGTCCTGTAGATGTATTTAGGCTGGGTATCTTATCAAATATGTTATGTTTGGTAAGAATTCAACCATGACGCGCAAAGTTACAACAACTTCCTGTTTCATTGCAAAACATCAAAACTTGATGCCACGTCACAGTGAAGTCTTTCAAGAATAGCAAAATCTTTAAAGAAAATCTAACAGAGGGGTACAGTGACTGATAGAGAGCTGAACATTATGATGTGTTTAAATGTTTTTTCTTAGTTCCTCTCAAATTCATTTAATTATACATGATTCAAGACTCTGAAGTGAAGTTATGAATTTTAGCTAATTTGCTAAACATAAATTTACTATGTTTAGAGTTAACTATTAACGATTTTATGTTCACAGTAGCATCTTTAAAAACAATTAAATGTGCTGAATCTGGCTCACACATTCACCTCAGTCTACCAAACAAACATGAGACACTTAAAACTACACTTCAAATAAACTAAATGACACAATGAGTATGATGAAGTCTGTCTTCTTCAGACTGGACAAAAGCTTTAAATACACACATGAGTTCAGACCAGAGCCACAATAACATTTGGGAAAGTTACAAAAGTAAAAAAAAGTTATCCTCCATGTGTCACCTCGAACATTAATACTCATAAACATTTCATACAATTAATTAATCTTAAACATACCTATGAGTCCATAAAAAAGCCTCTTTCTGTGGCCAAAGAAGGAACACACTGTTGTGGAGTCCTTGGTGAACATTTATAGTGATCAAGTCAAACCAAATAACACACAAGGGGAAAACAAGATGGATGCCAACTACAACTATTTTTTTTTTTTTTTGCTTTATTTATAGTTGGCAAAATTACAATACCAAACATCGTAAAAACAGTTCAATACAAATTCAACATTTGAAATCAAGGTAATAAAATAAAACAGGGAAGAACAACAACAAACAGAGACATAAAATAACTCAATAATTAAAATAAATTATGCAATGCAAAAATTTACAAGGGTTTTCTTTAAAAAAAAAAAATAAATAAATAAAACATTTTAAACAGTCATATCAGTGGGAAAATTATTTAAGTTATCATATAACTTTTGTTCCTTCAAACCAGTTAATGTTTTAAGAGATGTTAAATACAATTTAAATTCGTTTATGAAAACAACAAATCTAGGGGATGATGCCACTACAACTAATACAAGACAAAAAACTAACTAAAGCCTGACCCCCCCCTTTGACTTGGCAGCACATGGTTTGGTCTGATGAGGTGGCTTTCAGATTTAAGAGGCCCCACCCCTCAGACACAACTTTTGCTAAACCAGGAAGTGAACCGCCTCCAACAACCAGTAAGTTAAAGACAAAGAAACACATAGTTAATATAACAGAAAAGAGCTTGTTTAACCCCACGGTGTGAGAATATGTTCACTCCATTTAAACAGAGTGAGGATACAAGCAAATCAACAAGATTCATATCAAACAAACTGTGTCATGTGAATTGTTTGGGTGTGTTTGAATGCAGATGAAATGAACCTGTGCAGGTGAGTGTGAATGACTGTTAGCATTTGAGGCTGTTAGCATGTGTGGCTGTGGTCATCAAACATTTAGCTCTCTTTTTAAAGACACCACTCATACAGAGCAGTAAAATATTCTCTGCATCTCCAACTGTGTACAGAAATGAAACAAAATGGGACATTCATCCCAAATCCATTTTCCCCCCTCATCTGTTTTTCCATCTAGACAGTTTTGATGTGTTGCAGAGTTTTGAAAATGTCTGTCTTCTCTCGAACATAATGGAATAAAATGGTGCCCAACTTTTGGTAAAAGATTAAAAATTTTAACAGCAATGTCTTTTTCCAGTTTCATGTAGGAACTGTTTTCTTTCTGCAGTCATATCTACAGGTTTTGGGAGGGTTACTTTAAAAATGTATTCCAAGTTACTAATTACCATTGAAAAATGTAGTCAGTAACCTAATGCAGCTATCACAATATCAAAGTGATGAAATTTGATTACTTTTCGTTACTTTTGGATTGCCTTAATATAAAATATGGTAAAATTGTTGCCTGTTGTTTAAAGGGTGTGGCCAAATTGTTTGGCCATGCTCATTGATGAATATATGATCATATATATGTTCAGGCCTGGACTGTTATCAACCATGTGAAGTTTCAGGGAGATTTAATGCAACTTCCTGTGTTTTGGTGAAACATGGAAGTTCACCATGCCATCACGGCAACACCGTTTGATGATACATCACAGTCTTCACAATATAGCATTACCAAGGTCTTAAGGCCTTTCTGGCCAGATTTGAGTTGGATATGGTCAACCTACTCGGAGAAGCATGCCAGAGCCCAAAACATGTCATTCCCTGTTGCCAGTAGGTGGCGCTATTACTATGACTGAATACTGTCATGTAGATGTATTCAGGGTGGGTCTGTTATGAAACATGAAGTTAGGTGTTGAATGGATCATGTATACTAAAGTTATAGCAAGTTCGTATTTCATGGTGAGACATCAAATGACATGACATGGCCACGCCCTTCAACGGTAGCTAAATCTTGTATTAACTTTTGATCATAAACTCCTAGATGACTCACACTGATTTTAAAAACATTATGATGAATTCTGTAGGAAGAGTTTGTTAAAATACAATGCATGGAAAATTGACCATTACATTCAAAATGGCCGACTTCTTGTTGGGTTAAGGCTGTGGGTCCCTACAGCCTTTTTTTGTGCATCTGGGCTCGATACATGTGTGTTTTGATTTTTGTGCATGTCTGTGGAACATGCTACAGGGGTTGCTGTTTAGAGGGCGTGGCCAAGTCGTATGACCACACCCAGCATCAAAAGTTATGTCAAACAAAAATTTTTCATCACAGCTAATGTGTGCACCATGTTTCATGTGCCAACTAGTACATTTAGCCCCTCAAAAATGTGATTGAAGTGGACAGAAAAGAAGAAGAGTCTGAGCAAATCCAATATGGTCCTTGCACCATTCGGTGCTCAGGCCCTAATAACAATTAATACCAACACTCTAATTCCAACTTTTTGGTGAAAATTTATTTGTTAAGGATATAAATAAATAAAATGTTGTATATATAATATAACTAAATGTGTATTATATATCATCCATTCATGAGAATTGGGTCAAACCATGTCCTACCAGGAAAAACTGTGAGGTGAAAATTTATTCTTTAAGGATTTATATATATAAATTTATTTATATATATATATATATGCATATATATGTATATATATGTATATATATGTATGTATATATATATATATATATATATGTATATATGTAATTTATGAAATGTTTTTGTTTGCTTTTTAATTTATAAACTTGCTAAACTTGCCAGAAAACACCCTTGTCCCAGAAAAGAATTTACAGATTGAAACTGTTAAAAATGTGTTAAAAGCCTTCAAAATCTTTGTTTGAAAATATATTTTTCTCATGAAAATGTTGGCCCTTTAAAATTGTGTCCCAGTTTTCTGTCTGATTTTCACAAAAACAAAAAGGGTTAGTTACTCTAAGGACCACTGTCTCACTTCCTGGTTTAAAAAAAGGCAGGAATACTGCTCAAGCACTGGTAAACTTTATTTCTTTAGACAAATTCATTCAATAATATTTCTATCAGATGTGTCTCAACCATAACATGTCAACTCTGTAGTCCTTCTAAATCAAAGCTAAATAAGAATTCTGGTTTAAAAATGTGTATGTTGATTAACATTAAGAGAACTCTGAGACACTTTAAAAAATAAAGGGCTACTTACTTACTTACTACAACTATGCTGGTAAATAAAAAAAATTACATTTTGTAAACTCTGTAAGATGTCAAAATGTAGAGACCAACACTGCATTTAAATTTGCTCTGTCACAGAGTTTAATAGCCAAAAGTTTGATCTTTTAAAATATATTTTCCAGCATAATTGAAGAGTAAAAATCTTAACCCAATTCTCAAGGGTGAGTGAGATCTGTGGATCAGTCCAATCCATATTGCTCTTCTGTTTTTGTGCATGTGTGCTCATATTGGCTTTTTTTCCCCGCCTTGAAGAGCCACAGGTTGGGTCTTGTAGTCCACTATCCTTTTATAGTTGTGGCTCCTGGGCCCATGAGTGTGTCTCTGTGTCCCCCGTCCCCCTGCTGAGAGATTCCAGAGGCTCCTCTCTTGGCCTCTCAGGGCTCCTGGGTCACTCGTTTGTCATCATGACCTCTGACCTCTGTAGGCCAGTGTGCCGGGAGGAATGTCGGAGATGTTTACCTTCGCTGAGACTGATGGTGTCCAGGTGGCTCTTTCTCTCCCCTTCTTTTTTTTCAATCTTGTGTGTTTTTACGGAGCCAAGCACTCTGCTGCAGCCCGCCTGGTGAATAATGCAGAGGAAGAGTGAGAGCTAATACCTGTTAGTAGTAGCGTCTACCAACAGAAGAGTCCTACCTGGCTCTTTAGTTTCAGCTCCGGCCCGTTTGTGGACAGACTCTTTACGTTGTGTCAGAGAGGATCTGGATTGTTTTGACTGGAAAGTAATGAGACAGAGGGAGAGCTATTGATTGGTCCTCTGTCTGGGTCCGGTCAGAGAACACACTCATCCAAAGCTCCACTTCCCAGAGTTTGTTAGCCATCAGACAACCAGCCGAGCGGCGTGGCCAGACAGAGAGGGCATTCAGTAATAGGTAATGGACCCCCACTTCCAGCTCCCTCCGCCCTCCACTTCAACATGGTGCCATCTATCACTCTCGCACCGGACCTTCCCAGTGGCTCCTTGCTGGGTCCTCATCTACTGGAAACTCTTGGAAAGTTTCCTGCCCTCCTCTGCCCCCCCAGCCCCCTCAGCCCCTCTAAAGAGCCCATTAAACAGTGTTGTAATGCAAACAGTAAGTCCGAAGAGAGTGAGGGCCAGGTGTCGGGTGCGGAGGGGATGAGCGTCTAATGCAGCCATTATGAGTGGCGGCGAGGGTGGGTGGATTATCATAAAAGCATCTCCCCTCCCTCTAATGTGGACATGTCTGATCAATACCAGACTCCTGGGAGGGGATGGAGGGATGGACGGATGAAGGATGAGAGGAAAGGGAGCAGCTTTATTAATCCATCCACAGGCTGAATGCTCTGTCGCCACACCATGGGATGGCAGCCACGGGTGGAGAGGGGATACAAAACATCAGGGGAGGTGGGAATGGCAGTATTTTTGTTATCTGATCTGTGCCATTTATCACATTTTACTTACATGACCGCTGCAGCTCAGTACTGTTTAAGAAAATAGGATAGCATTAGCAATATCAGTACACTTACAGTGATGGAGGACTTTATTCTATGGCTTTTTTCAGTCCCTCCAGGATTTTGGGGGCTGTCTTTGGGATTGTTGTGGCCTGAAATGACTATTTCAGAGCAGCTTCTACAAAATTACAATGCATGTTGCAATTAAATTGCAGGATCAAGAGAAGGAAGGAAGTAGCGATTTATTTGTATAATTCATTAAAGTGCTAAGTAACCTTACCAAAGAGGGTCATGATTACAAAAACTCTAACAAAATATACTTTATATGCAGATGAAGAGGTGCACTTGAGGCATATTGCACAAAAAGGCGAAATCTTTCTAGAGCTCAAACTCAGTTCAAGCACAAAATTACAAAATAAGTAGACTGAGCATTGATAAATGTTAATAAGAGTAACAAACCTTGTGTTCTTTTTAGTACCTGTGGAAAAACTCCAAAAATATAAATGACAAAAAAAGAAAGGTGAATAATAACAAAACACTGAGTCAGTTCATTGAGACGTACATGTATGATGTTCACAATTTGTGGAAAAGTTTCATGGTTGTGCAGAATTCACGGGGACTGGTTGATTTTGTGTGCATTGTTCTGATGGCAAGATCACAACTTCCTGGAGGAACTGCTTTTTTCAAGGTTCTTGTTTATGAAGAACGCTTGCAGTGACTGACTGTACATAAAACCATACAAATAGACTTGGTACAATAAGGATTTAGTGCAGGTGTTTTTGGACTGGTGAAGTTTCTATATTTCTTTGGACTGGGTTATTTCAATCAGTATTGTTTAAGGATATCCTGCCCTAATGACCTCTGAACTGCCCTTCAAAGCAGCAAAATTACTTTTTGTGTTTGTGAAGCAACAAAATGAAATGATTCATGTAAATTCTCTGATCTAATGAAAACACTTTGTTTTAACTCCAAAATTAGCATTTATAAGAAGTATATAATAAATGTAGACAAAGATATCTGAAGGAATTATTGTTATGTTTTATTATTTAACAATCAGAACTTGATATTATCATCCCTGTTAATAAAGCATCTATAACTGGAGAATAAACAGTTATGGTTTATTCACACTGGTCTGTTGTTTCAAAACTTACAGTATTTCATCTCTAAGTTCAGGTGAGGTTGGAAGTAATGAAGTACAAATACTTAGTTACTGTACTTAAGTTGGGTTTTCAGGTATCTGTACTTTAATTGAGTATTTATTGTTCTGACAACATCTTACTTTTACTCCCTACATTTGAACACAAATAGCTGTACTTTCTACTCCTCACATTTTCAAAACAGGCTTGTTACTTCAATTTTAATGCACTTGAGGGAAGTTATTGATTATTTTTGTTTTGCACCATTGCTGCTTGCTGCTTGCCCAACATCAAGACTGATTTCAGCCCAAATGAATAAATAGGACAATAACACAAAGAAAAGATGAATCCTTGGTGTATCCATCAATGCATATCAGACATGCCAGATATAACAAGACAAAAGCAATGTAAAAGATGTAACAAGATGAAACAAGAGAAAAATTATGTAAAAGACATAACATGAAAATGATGTAAGAAGACGTAACAAGACAAAACCAATGTAAAACATGTAACAAGATGATGACCATGTAAAGCAATTCAGTTCAAAGAAGGTTTATTGTCATGACCATAATTGTTACCAGTATTGCCACATTGTACAAAATGAAATAAAACACAATGTGTAAAGTGCAAAACAACAACACAAAACTGATAGATATCAGTAACAATGTAGAAATAATAACAATAATTATGTTAAACAAAACATACAACAAGAAAAAAACAACAAAAGTGAAACAAGATGAAAAAGACATAAAACATGTATTGAGGGTTTGTTGACACGTTTTGTCTTTAAAATAGGACTGCACATAAATTTAGTTGACATGTTAGTCCTGCATCCTGTCCTACTGCAAAGCATCTTTTCTGCAGTGTATGTTTAACCTGTGTGTAATATTTGAATTCAGCTATCCAAGGATGAAAAATAACTTTTAGTATATACTGATGATAAAGTCATACTTTCTTGTATCCTATGTATTGTGTTGTACGCGCTGTATCGTATCGTCTGTATTACATCCACATAACGGCTCTCAATAATGCTGAGTTTACATTACTTTCCTGTCTATAAATGTTCTTGTGCTGGCTGTACTGTATGTTTTGGGGGTTTGTTGGCACATTTTGTCGTTCAAATGGGACTGCAGATGAATTTAGACCAGGAGAGTTGTATTTTTCTTTCCAAGAACAACATTAACTAACATTACTGGTAGACACAGATCATTGCTGAATGCAAAACACTGCTCATTAACAGCTTCTGAAGAAGAGAGAGTTCTGGGCAGTGGGTGATAAGGTCTCACCAATCAGGAGCTGGATGTATGTTTCCACAGAAGCATGTTAATCCCAAGACTACTGTAATACACTGACTATATCTTTCACATCATTGTTTAGTTTGGAGTCATTAATGAAAATGTCGATAAATATTTTAGTTTGTTTTCACACGATTATTATCTAGTCTCATTTTTGTCTTAGAAAAAACACTAAGGATTTTTTTATGTGTTATTATCATACAGCTACAGTGTTATTAAGCATTCATTTACTGGTTTTGCATCAGTTTCACACTTCGGGTGGCTGGTGGAGGTGCCTCTGAGCAAGGCACTGATCCCCTTACTGCTTGGGGCATCTGGCTGTATTTGTATATACAGTATATGTATAGGCATGTCCATAGGTCCTGTTTGTGCATGTGTATGTATTTTTGGTCTGTGTACGTATGTACAAAATTACAGCAGAGGGAAAATTGTAATTTAATAAAGTATATCTTCTTCTTCAAAGTAAAATGTTTTGAAACAAGCCATTAGTTTTTGAGCAGTTGGTGGAGTACTCAGTGAGCTGGTAACTGTGTTGAAGTTTCCAGACATCTTTATGATTAAGACTCATGAATCATACAATTGCTTGACTAACCAAAAGCAAAAATACATAAAAAATCAAATGTTAGATACAGTGCATCACTTCTTTAGTTACACACAATACCTGCTCCATGAAGTAGGCTATTCATCATCTTTTATATGAATAAGTATTATCATGTAGTGCAGACCTAAAGCCTCATGAGCACCATTTGAAATTAAGTATTACCTGTTATTACTCTGGACTGAATGGGATACATCTCTTCAGAGGAATGTCTCATCGTTTTACAGCAGCATTGATGTGGACTCTGTCTGTCTGTGTGTGTGTGTGTGTGTGTGTGTGTGTGTGTGTGTGTGTGTGTGTGTGTGTGTGTGTGTGTGTGTGTGTGTGTGTGTGTGTGTGTGTGTGTGTGTGTGTGTGTGTGTGTATAAAGGAGCAGAGCTGCTGAGCTGTTTTTGTCCCCGCTAATGTCTTTACCTGCAGGTGTGTCCATATGTCTTATGGGTCCAGACGTTTTTCCAGAGCTCAAACGCTGAGATGAGCCATGCTGGAGAGCGTCCTCATCACAGAGGACCCTGGATGTGATTCTCTCCACTGGCAGGAAAGTAACATTTAATAGTGACTCAGATGTTTAATGGCCTCATTGAAAGAAAGTTTGACAGATAGATGGCAGTTGCAGTTGAAGGGGGAATACAGTCTGGTCTGTGGTTTCCAGCACTGTCAGTAGTTGAACAACAATAGATTAGAAGTATTTCCTATTGAACGTCCCACACATGATCAATCCCAGATTGTCTATCTGCACTGCTCCGCTCACTCTTACTGACATCGCTCTAACTGTGTGAACTGGTTTAAAGTGCACTGAGCAGCTAAAAACTGCTAGTTAGCTGGTAGCAACAAAGTTTCACACAACACAAGCTTGTTAACAAATTACTAAAAATCCAGCCTGACACTCAACTGAAAAGACAGATTTTTGTTTTTTCATTTTTCATGGGCATCAAAAAAGGAAAGTAACTGTGTGTTTTCCTGCTCTCATATTGGAAGTGGGTCAAATATCAAATAAAACAGAAAATCAATTTTCTGTTTTTGAAATTATTTCAGATTTGTGGACTTTTGACTTTTGACAGAAATGCTATTATCCCCGGGGGGTAATAACTGAAGCTCCTTGGAGGGACTACTGGCAGCTACAGGCATGGTTTTAGGTGTGACAACAGCGAAAAGCATCCATGGAAGCACTGATCTGATTGGTTATCCTGTGTTTGACATGATGGTTCATCCAATCACCTGCCAAGTGTTTTTGAAAGTACCTGCCCTTTTCCTAACAGTTTCTAAGGACAATTTCCCAGATGGTTCTGTCTAACAAACCATGTGGCTTGTCAGGTTACACGTTACCAACCCAAAACGTGTATTTGACGTCCTGGGAATGAGACTCAACAATCAGCTATCTTTCTGCTGCATTAACAAACATCAACTGACAACTCAGTGTTGACAGACGACCTGCAGCCTCCATATAAATCACAGAGGTATTATTAGACCAGAGATATCCTGAGGTATAAGATATAGTAGACCGAGCGTTGTAATGACAGAGATAACCTCATCTTTGATGTCACACATTATTACATATTTTGAGGAAGAGGACAGTTTATCCTTCGTAGTTTTGTATTTACTTACTCAACATTAGGCATTCAGACACCATATTCTATGTATTAAACTTGGAACCTACTTAATGTAACTGAACTTTTTCTAAACCTAAATAGTTTTGGTGCCTATAATGTTTCTCAGCAAACATTGAAAGTCTGCCTGGCGAGTGTATATTTATTACTGCTTTACTGTGGAGCCTTCCATGTGCAAAATAGGGATTAGTAGATTGATCCAGAAATATCGATAGTTCCGATACTGTCTCATTATTGAAGAATCGATACCAAATAGGGATCTGTTTCAGTTTTTCTCTTCTGCATTGTGTGCTTTATATTTCATCAAAGAGCAGAACTGCCTGTGCAAACAATGTTCTCTTGTTTAGTACATGTGCCCTTTGCTCTACTGCTGTTGTCTGTGTGCACTTAAACAACACATGCGTCACACACGCTCAGCGCACCGCGTTGTGCATCTTGATCATTTTCACCCGACGAAGAGGAGCTTCATTTGGAGATATTTTACAGCTGTCAATGAAAACTACGAGAACACCACAAGAAAGTGAACTCGGAGCTGCAGATATTCAGCCACTGAAACTAGTTATATATAAATGCATTTTTAAAATAGAATTTAAGAAATAATATAGCCTTCTCTCAAATCTTAAAATGCCTTAATATAATAATAACCTTCAGTGTAACTGTGAAAGGATGCCTGTATTTAGGCAGATTTAGCCTATTGATCATGCATTCACCTCATCAAGACACACTACTCTCTTCCTACACAAAGTACATATGCTGCTTTTCATCATAAAAGATGTTGGTATCAATATTGAAATTTCGATATTGATAGTGGTAGTTCGGGCCCTGAATTACTTGGTACTTGATAGCATTGGATTGATTGCGGTATCGCTGACCCCTTGTTTAAAACTGATGCTAGAAGGGTATGAAAAGTGTTGTAGTTTGGGAAAAGCCTTTGGAATTTCATTTAAATTCATAAGCAAAGTAATGCATTGTATATATTTATTTGTTATCAAGCAAGTTGAACACAGCTTTGGACGGAGGGTACACAATCCATGTATCCACTTCTTCAATGTATATTTGAATTGAGAAAAGTGGATAATGACATGTCTGCTTAATGCTCTCTGGGATGGCTGAAAGCCTCCATGGGCTTCCTTGCGCTTTTGTGTTTTTGGGGCCCTGCCGAGCGGCTTGATAGCACGGTCTTCTGAGATGTCTGTGCAACTGTTCTTTTCCAATGATTGTGTATGGGAAAAATGCCTTTTTGGCCATCGTACGTGACATGATGGAGTTTCAATGCCCCAAAAGCAGCTCAGCACTGTTCCTAGGGACACACTGACTGTCAAGTGATTTCTAGGAAGTGAAGCGTAATGATTGCGAACACAGATAGGGACTAATAAGTGTCTTGCATTATAAATTTAATCAGTTACAGCTTTTTTTGCATGTCTTTGTGTGTCGTTTGCCGTGTGTGCACCAAGCTTGGTACCATCAGTATCGCTCCCATTTATTTTTACTTCTTCTGCACTTTACTCACTAACTAAAGAGAGAAGAATATACTGTGCTGATAGTAAGCACTAATATCCTGTGGTCTTCTTTTAACATTTGGAGGGCACTCAGTGGCCAGCTCTGCTTTCACTAATGCTGTTTTATATAAAACCAATCTCTATGAAAGCCCTGCACCTCCCACACACACATGAGCAGTGCTGACCTCCCCTCACGCTGCATGCTGAAAGCGCTCTACTCACTTTTTTCTTGTCACATCATTTTCCATCTCCTTCACACATAATCACACACACACTGTTGCATGGCTGAATCACACACTGCGTATCCACATGGGCTGGAGCAAACTAATGAGTCTGATAATGTTGTAATACACAACTGTGATTTCCAGGCTGCCAAAAGCCCTGTCACACACACACACACACACACACACACACACACACACACACACACACACACACACACACACACACACACACACACACACCAAAATTCCCAGCTCAGGCCCCTCTCCTCTCATTTTATAGTAGCTATCTGTGCTCTCTGTGTGATTTACAGTGACCCAGTGAGAGCGTCTGTATTGAATAATGGCGTGGAATGACAGGTAAACCTCTGGCCATTTGGCGTGGTGGCTGGAGTCTGGTACGGACAGTTTGCAGGGAACAGGGAGGTAATAGCTCCCCTCTTGGCCTTTTTTACTGTCAACTAAAGTGAGGAAAGGCAGGCCAACACTTGGACGACACACGTGGCATGTACACACACACACACACACACACATACACACACAGGCACATGCACACAAGTGTGGCTGTGTTGGGGCAGGTACTGCATGATACTGTAATCAGCAAGGAGACAACTTAAAATAATGCTAACCAAATAACCAAAAAATAGGTCGTAAGTGATTGCCTCTGGGAATCTAGTTTGAAAAGTAAAAATACAAATTTGATATCAAAGTTGAGTGTCTCATTTAAGATGGAAGGAAGGAAAAAGTTTTTCTTCTAAACACATTATACATATTAGAAAATAGTTGCTCAGCACATGTGAAAAGACTGAGAACTATGTAGTACTGAATTGTGGAGTTAGACAATTAAACTGTATGTTCAGGATTTTTTGGGTGGACCTGAAACATGGCTTAATGATGAACTGCAGTCATGGTCCCTCAATGCTATAAGCCCCATGAACTGAAACACGAATGACGGCACAAGTCAGTTACAAACGTACCCTCAGCTCACTTCAGTTCCAACAACCCGACACAGAAAAAAAAAAAAAAAACATCCTGTCACCGTCCTCTGGCTCTGGTGGACATGTCCAATAAAGCTGCCAGATGGAGCATCCATGTTTCAGGTGGTTTTCAGGTTGTAGTGGTGTTTGACACTGAAACAGTGAAGTGGACACGTCCCTAGTGTTTCAGAGCAGAGAAAACTTTATTTTTTCATCATTTTGAGACCTAATTTTACATACTTTCAATGTTATTTATTTAAATCATTCAAATTTGGCAGGGTGGTTAATATCACATGTTTCTGTGGTATGACAAACTTAGAAAATACATTTATTCTTGCTTTACACAATCTTTAAGTGTACACTATATTTAGAATATTTTCACTGCTTTACTTTTCCAGCGTGGAACTGAAGTCACCATCTATGCTTCAGCCATCTTTAACAAAATCAGTCTGTTTACCTCACAGAACAGGTTAGATTGTTTGTGTCATTGTGGTGCTTGCACATCTTAGTTTTAATCCAAACTAGTTGCAGAAGACCAGCAACCTCTGTTCTGCAAAGTAAAATGACTGTTTTTGTCTATGGAATGTTTGTGGTATGTTGTCTCACTGTTTCCACCACTTTTTGGAGATGTTGTGATGTTTCAGCAGTGTTGCAGTAATGTCATTATACTGTATAAAGTACAGAAAATGTCATGCAGAGGACAGTATATGACTGGTTCACAGAATTATTTGCATTATTTTTGTAATAATTGTCTGAGCACAAACACGCCCAATTCACATCAGGAAAGAGTACAAAACTTGGATTACAATTACAATATTTTGCATTTGGATTCAAACTGATTTCTGATGCTTTTTAGATGCTTCCTATTATATACACAAGACACTAAAATGCATGACTATAAGGCTGTTGTGGATTTGGGTTTCCAGTGGCTTTAAAAAGATGCACTAACAAGAAAATACAAGCAATGGCAAGGTCCTCACAGAGTCAGATGATCACCAGTGTTTGTTTGTTTTTTTGTTTTTTACAATTAAAAATAAATAAATATTAAATAAATGATTCGTTAATTAGTTGATTGACAAAGAATGGTTACAGAAAAAAATCTTTTGGTTCCACCTTCATACCATTAGAAATTGAATTCTTTAAACTAAAGCTTGAATGATTAATTGACTAACCAATTATTAATCGAGTATTAAAATAATAAGCAACTATTCTGATAATCGAATAATAATTTTGAGTAATTTTTTAGTGAAAATTGTCTAAATTCTCTGATTTCAGCCTCTCAAATGTGAATTTTTTCTGTTTTTTTTTTTTAGTCCTCTATGACAATAAACTGAAATCATTTGGTTGTGGACAAAACATTTGAGGACGTCACCTCATTATTTAGGAAACACTGATCAAATTTTTCACCATTTAATGACATTTTTCAGACCAAAAAATCAATCTAGTGACAGATTAACCAATGATAAAAATTATTGTTAGTTGCAGCTATTTTATATATATGTATGCATATTTAAAAAACACCAAAAGATTTATCAATTCATCCACCAAGAAAATATTGTCAGACTAATCAGCAATTTGATAAGAATGTAAAGAGATTCCCTGTGACTGTACTTGCTTCCCATCATCATTGGAAGGTAAAATAGTGAAATTTCCTTAAATCATCCATATCACATTCAGGTGACACCCCTGAAATAAAGACCCAATCAGCCAAATGTACCATATAACCAGTAATGACTGAGTGCAAGAGTAAACTCTGGCAGTATTTTCCTCAGCTTCATCAAATAAAGAAAGTGTAAAGGAGTGTGTAATGCTCTCCCAAAGCTGCTCATCTGCTCAAGTACTCAAGCCCCTCTCCCTGTTCCCTGCAGGAAGGCTAATGACAGACATGTAAGTAGGCAGCGTGACCTGTTCTGCTGCACATGGAGTTTATTTGCTGTGGTTTTAGTTGCAGCTTCTATGCTCAGCCCCCGGGGCGCGAATACGTCTGCGGTGCTCCAGCCCAGGGAGCAGCAATCTGACAAGCAGTGCAGACCTAATCCAGGCCAGGTCTGGGGCTGTGTTTGGTATGCATCCCCTAGGTATGGAATAAATACAAGGCCGGTAAGCAGATCTGCTCGCCCGGACGGCCGCAGGGGAGTGCAGGGCTTTCCAACCTTGCGTTACATGCCTTGACGGGATGTCTCTTATCCATATATGTAACCTCATAACATTTTGGGCTTTTCACGAATAAGAACAGCTTTGATCTCCTGTGGAAAGTAATGCAGTTTTAATGTCCAACTTCAAGGGCCATTAGCTGCATTTTTATCAGTTAGCGAGGCTGCTTGGCAAATTTCTGAATGTCAAGTCAGGGGGTGTTGCTTGCCTAGAGGTTAGAGGAGCGGGTTTATGATTGGAGGATTGTCAGGCTGAGTTCCTTGTTGGGAGAATGTGGGTGGGGAAAGAGGATGAGTAATCTGCTCCCTCCCCCAACAGCACTTCAGCTGAGTTACCTTTGAGCAAGGCATCGAACCCCCTGCTGCTGCTGCACAGCGCCCCGCTGATATTCTCTGGGTGAATTAAGGCTTTCTGTTTACCGAAGCTTTAAAGTGTGTCTCAGCTTGGTGGCGACCCCCCCTTCCTCCCCTCCTCCCTGCAGCTGCCACAGGTAGAGCAGACCAGTCGTAGCCTACCTGTTTAAACTTGCTGTGTAATTTGTGGATTAGCAGATGCCTCTAATGGCTAAAATCATCAGAGCTTTCCCTCTGCCACACAGGGGAGGAAAAAAAAAGACACAGAAGCAGAAAAGTAAGAGCAAAGGACAAGGGAAGAAAGCCAGAACCATAATTTGATGAATCTCAAAGGGACAACTTTCCAGACACACATCATTTATAGAAAACATTAAAAACTTTTTCTTATATTGACTGGCAGCCCCTTTCCACCCTGTCAACATTTCAGCAGTGTCATCGTTTTAAAAGCTCTTGTCTAATGTGTTTCTGTGAACTTTTGAAGCACCCACATCAACATTCACCCTGTGTTTTTTTTTTATGGGAAACTTTGATTTAGAGCTAAAATGATTAGTTTTTTTATTCAATTGATATATAAATAAGTGGGTACTATTTTAATAATCATTTGTTTAAATAAGTTTTCAAGCAAAGGTGCCAAAATCCCACCGTTCCAGCTTCTCAGTCGTGAAAATTTGCTGTTAATCTTTCTTTAATGCAGCCATTTACAAACTTCAGAATGCAACGACCCAAAATTTGAAAATTTTCTGTCGCCCAACCAAACTTTTAATCACAATTCTGTTCACACACCCGACCAAAGGTACCAATGATGAGATATACAGAGAGTATAGTCAGCATTAATGTCACTGTTAAACTCTGACACTGGACTTTGACGCTTCACGCTGCTCCTGTTAGAATTACTTCAGCCACTAGAGGTCCCCTCAAATGGTCGTAATAAGCTGCTTGCACTATCTTGAAGCTATGATGGGCATTTTACACAATTTATTAACAAATTATGGACCAAATGATTAACTAATAAAATTACTATCATATTAATAAATAATGAAACTAATTTAATTGCAGCCCTAGTAGAATTTCTCTGAAAGCTCCATTGAATCTCGAGCTGCAACACTGAATCGAATAATTGATTATGAAATTGAGTTATTGATTTTGAGCAGTTTTTACAAGATAAAAGGTCAAATTCTCTGATTTCAGATGCTTAAACGTGAATGTTTTCTGGTTTCTTTACTCCTTTATGACACTAAACTGAATTTGTTTGGGGCAAAACAAGACTTGAGGACGTCATCTTGGACTTTTTTTCAATCATTTTCTTATGTTTCACAGACCAAATGACTAATCGATTAATTGAGAACATAATCAACAGATTCATTAATGATGAATATAATTGTTAATTGCAACATCAACTGTATCTGAATTGCCCGACAATAATTTATAACAAAGAAGTGCCTGAAAAGTCAAACCTGAGAGCTGAATGTTTCATGTCAATGGTTCATGGTAATTAAGTACAAATTTAAAGAATATACTGTAGTGTTATATTGTCAGTTCTCAGTATGTTTAATCCTCACAAGGTCTACATATACCTTCCATCTCCTGACATAACTGTGACACTTCCTGTGTTGTGTCTACACTTTTTAAGCTTTAAGTGTATCATTTACACCGTTTTGTGTAGCACATTTTGAGTTTTGGACGTGGTAACAATAGTCATCATGGTTATCTACTGGTGGTGAACGTTGTAAAACTGTCACAGTTTGGTTAGGGATCGGCAGAAAAAGTTAAAAAAAAACAGTTTAGGAAAAGATTGTGGTTTGGATTAAAATAAGTAGATTACTTACGCATATATATGACATAAGTTAAGTACATTACGTAAGTTAATGTTGGTTATTCAGGTTCTCAAGAACACCTTGATAGATGTTCTTCAAATCTGGTACAAACATCCACTTGGACTCAGTGGAGAACTGATTAGAATTTAGAGGTCAAAGGTCAAAGTTCAAGGTCACTCTGACCTCATGTCCATCCCCTTCTTGTGGACGTGATATCTTGAGAACGCACTGATAGAATTTCTTCAATTTTGGTACAAACATCCACTTGGACTTGAGAATGATCAGAATTTGGAGGCCAAAGGTCGCTATAAACATGTTTTTCATCATAACTTAAAAATTAATTCACTAATTATGACAAAAGTTTATATAAATGTCTATTAGGACAATATGATGACGTGATGACATTTTATATCTATTTCTGCAAAAACACTTGATGGTCAGCCTTCTGTAACATAGCCTGTAAGTGAAGACAGCATGTCTCTCACTGGAAATTATTCACTGGAATCTGGAAAATTACTCACTTACTAATTTTTTTTAATATAATTCCTTCAAAATCTTCACTTGTCTGGACAAACTTGGATGTCAACTGCGACATGACTGGTTCACAGAGGCATACAACCAAGGGGTGGTAATTCAAGTGCTGTCTCTGTATAAAGTCTGCACAGACTAAATGTCATGAAATGACACAAGAAAAGCAAAAAGGCATTTTGATAGCACGCAAAATGACTTATGACAGCATGTTATTCATACACCTTTTGGTGACACTAAGCTGCGTCGTTACAAGGACTCTGCATTTGTAATTTTTTCTGTTGAAGTGACACCTCCATACCTGAGTTTTGAGTGCTAATACGTGAGCCGTCCTTTTTTTGACATCATACTTTCACAAACCTTTTTTTCCCTCAGCAAAATCAAAAGAAGCCAAAGTTTTCAAATGTAATCCGAGTTCTCAAATGTGCTGTACAAAAACTTCCCCTGAGTAAATATGCCTAAAATTGGCAAACTTTGAATTTAAGTCCGGAAGCGTCTAATAAAAGATGAACAAATCTGAGCAGACATTCCAGGCCAACTTTTGATACGTTAAACTTGTGTTCTGAACACATTTCGGTCAGTGTTGAGGTTTGATACCTGACCCCGGGTACACGTCTTCCTAAAGATAACACAGATTTAGTTTTTGTCATGTGTGAAGTCCCCCTCCTCCCGAGAAACGCTCAACACAGACACTGACACATTCCTGACGGCACAAGGCATAACTTGTTATGGAGGCTGTTCACAGGGCTGTGTTAAGGTGAATCCAGACACACACACCGGGCTGTGTGCACGGAGAGGGGCAGCGTTGATTTAGGGCATTACTCAGACAGACAGAGAGGCAGAGAGGGGAGAAGAGGGAGAGTCTCCCCTGACTGCATTAGGAGAGCCTCCAGCCTTTGTGATTCCTTTTGATCAAATCTCTGTGAAAGATGAGTGTCATGCCCTCTTCCAGCCAGCTGTGAGGGGACTGCCCTGTGACTCTGAGGGGGTAGACATGTGTGTGTGTGTGTGTGTGTGTGTGTGTGTGTGTGTCTGCGTGTGTCTGCGTGCCTGAAAGAGCATGCACACCTCCATGTGCACGCGAGTGTGTGTGTGTGTGTGTGTGTGCTGTGAGCGCAGGCTACGGAGGGAGCAGGCAGCTCCTGAGGTGAGAATGCAGAGTGGGAGGATCTCATTCCAATCCCCTGTGCCCAGTTTCAACACACACACACACACACACACTCAGACACACACACGCACTGAACATCTTGAGTAGTTTAGAGCCAGTCCACGGCAACATTAGAGGAGAGAAAGCAGAGGAGGCGTGTGTGTGTGTCTGTGCAGTGAGAGTAAAAGCACGGTGACTACTTCTTCTCTTTTTTTGTGGAGTGAGTGTTGGTGGCTGTGTGTGTGTGTGTGAGAGCGTGTATGTGTGTGAAGACAGAGTACATGTGTGTCGGTGTTGTTGAAGGAGATGCTGCTGGGTGTGATGGCTCTTTTGCATTAGTACTTGAGCGGACAGGAGAGTTGGAGCCAGTTGTTTTGTGGGACTCGCGGGGAATGGCAAACTCCACGGTATCCTTGGAAACATCCGACTAAATGACAATGGCTGAGGTAAGAGAGACGGCTTTTCTCCACTATTCTCTGTCCGCTCCGGCTCTTCTCTCACACACACTCTCACACACACACACACACAGCAGCCGTGCATACACAATCAGGATCTGTTTAACAAAGACAAACTGGAAGGAGTTTACAGCGATCGCAGTGACAGACAGGAGGAGTGCAGACTTTTATTTTGAGTGGAGCAGATTAGTTTTACATGTAATGAATATGTACATGTGCATTCACTTTATGTGTGACCTGACAGGAGTAGAAACATGTTGATAAAGACTTAAATTTTGCAGTGATTCCACACTCATCTTGTATTATATGTATTTTCTGTAGATTTTTTTTTTGTTACAAGTTGTCACATAGTGATCTAGATGGCTGGGTATCATTGTAAAATTTTTCATAGTAGTGCCAAAGCTCCAGTTATGTATCTGAATGAAAGTGATTGTTTTAACCTTACTTTTTAGATTTATTTTCTAGAAAAATTACTTCTATTTTACAAAAAAAACAACAACTAGTTCTCAAATGTAAAATGTCCCGTGCAGAAGCTTTGTCTAAATAAAATAAACTAAAATCTTTGAAACTGTCTAAAGTTTTCAGAACTCACCCAAACAGCTGGAGTTTCTGTAACTTTGAGTTGCTCTCAGATGTTTCTGATGTGACTGATGGAGGAATCAAAATGAGTGTCTTGGCTCTAGTCAGAGTGGACAGAGATTGTCCCTACATGCCTTCCAAGAATCCAGAGACAACTCCCAATAAACAATAACAGTAACTCCACCACACACAAGTTCGGCTTCCCGCTCAGTTGAACATGATTCTCTATTTACCTGTGCCATTTCATCCTCTTGCCTTCAATCTGTCTTTGTATATTTCTCCTTTCTAATTAATTCATTTAACTTTATATGTATCCATTTTATTTTATTGCATTATGTTTTGTTCTGAACCAAACAGCAGTTCCACTTTTATTCTAACAACAGTGAGCTCCTATGAGAAAAATAAAGTCTCATTAAAAGCATTAGTGGAGAGAGAACTAGTGTACAGTCCCTACCTTTACCTGTCCTCCATCCACCCGTCTCTCCATCTCTCTGTGTGTCTGTCTGTAGTTTGGGACATGGAGCAGCCCGGCCTCCTCCTGTAGCCTTCTGTAGCCTGCTGGCCGCTGGCCACAGCCCATTGGAATGTAATTTAAGAGCAGCCTAATGTTTTGTTGCAGCCATAATGTAACAATTAGCTGAGCTGTCTGCGTGGTGGTGGTGTGGTGGTGGTGTCGGTAGCGGCTCTCTCCATGCCTGTGTTTGTGTGTGTGTGTGTGTGTACAGTGTGTGTGTGTGTGTGTGTGTGTAAACAGTGCTAAACAGTTTGAGGAAAAAACAGTTGTGGTTTATTTGCTGTTTGATTACAGCCTGTCAGAGCAGAACAGAGCTCTTTAACTTCCATGATAATAAATTTAATGAGTGAGACAAAGTGTGGAGCAGATACTGTCTGATCATCAGAGGTGTAATAAAAAAAAATATATCAGTTTTTAAAAATTATTCCAGCTAATTGAAAAAGCCATTTGCGATTACTTACTTTTTTGTTACTGTATTGTTTTACCACATTAATCTGAGAGACATTTACTTTTCAGACCTTTTTATGCAACTTATCAACTTCATCACATTCTGATTATATTTATCATCATATTTGATGTTTATAGAACATTTTGTCAGGAGTTTGAGCTATCTAAAGTCGATTAATGGCAACTTTTTGTTTATGTAATTGATAAACTTCTTCACATTCTGATCATCTTTATCATCATATTTGATGTTTCTATAATATTTTATGAGTTGTTAAATCTATTTAAAATTGATTATTAGCCATTCTTTTTATGTAATTGATCAACTTCATCATATTCTGATCATGTTTGTCATATTTTATGTTAAATAATATTTTATGAGTTGTTTAAGCTATGTAAAATAGATTGATAGCTCATTTTTATGATACAATACAATATGATATGATATGATACAATACGACTTTTATTCTGCATCCTTGGGCAGCTCTGTTACAGACAGATTATTATGTTAAAGAAGTTAAATTAGCTGTAAAATAACCATACATTATTTCCAAATGAATTTAGTTTGGTATCACTTGTTAAATCAGCCTTTATTTTACAAATATAAAAATTATTTAAAAAATCTTTTATCATAAAACAAATAAGCATTCATCAAATTATAATCAGGCTCTGCCATCAGAGTGTGAGGTGTGTTTTTTCCTCCTCTAACAGGTTGCTGCCTTTTTCGTTCTCTGATGAGAGGCCGTTACTCTAGCAATCCATGAACATGATTTAGATTTATTTTGTGTGTGCGTGTGTGTGTGTGTAGAATGGCCCTCTGTGGCTTTCCTTTGACACACTCATGTCCTATCTCTTTATTCCTGCTGCTCTATCACTCTCTCCATCTTTTGTTTCCTCTTTCTACCTCCATCTCTTTCTGTGGGTGTCTCTCTGTTCTTCTTTAGTGCTGCAGGGCCCCGGGGCACGACACACACACTCACACACACACACACACACACACACGCACACACACACGTAAACAGAAACAGAAATTACGCATAGGGCCCCTGCTTGTCTTTACAGAGTTGTACTTTGCTTGTGTGTGTGTCTGCGTGTGTGTGTGTGTGTGTGAGTGTGTGTGTTTATGTGTGTGTGTGAGCTTACAAACACGTCAGCTTCATTAGGTTCATGATGGTCCATCCGTGAGAGGATGGTGTGGGATGGGAGGGGGACATCAGGGTGTGTGTATCTGCTCCAGCCCTTTTACCCCCTTCAGCGTCTCCTCGAGCTGTGATCCGCCCCTCCTGGCCCCCAATCTACCCCCTTGACACCCCCCCCCCCCTTCACACACACACACACACACACACACACACACACACAGAGCAGCCACCCCTTGCGTCTGCTCTGCGCTGCCACCAAAAGGCTTGTGAGGATTTGTCAGCCAGATGTGACAAGATTGTCAAGAGGCAGGCGAGGAGAGAGGGAGATCTGATATTAATCAGAGCGTAGCTGGGAGCCAAACTCTGTGCGACTCAGTGTACTAACATGTTCCCCTCATTTACTCCCTCTGTGAGCCAAACACTCCCTCCGAGTTCCTAACGGGGAGCCACACACACCAGGAACCAAACTTTGGCTGGGGCCCCCCTCCTCTTCCTCCTCTTCTTCTTCCTCTTTCCCACCAGCTCATTGTCTTTAAGATTTTTTTTTTGTCTTTAAAGAAGCCATCCTTCCTCTCATGGATGTTCAGGTAAAGATCTGCTACCTTTTTGTGTGTTGGAACATGTTTATGTGTGTGTGTGCTGTGATTGACTGCTGGATGAGTATGAAATAATGAGTTTTTCACGCTGTCTTTGGGCTGTATGGACTCTTAATAGGCTCAAACACAGCCTGTCACTACTTGCACTCGCCCAGGGTTTGTCTTCTCCTTTTCAGGTCCAATGTGGTGTTAAAGGAGCGCTCATGCTTTTTGTGTTTTTCTTTTTATTTTAAGCATATTTTAAAAGCGATTACTCACATGAAGTTTACTTTAAAGGAAACGTAGGCTGCAGCCGAGGCTTTTGTGTGTAAAAAGTCAAATATTTCATGTCAAACTTAATGTAATCATTTTGGAGAAGATCACATGTGAGTGCTTTTTATCTGCTGCTGTGTGTTAAAGTGCTTCCTCCGTCTTCGCGCGGCGACATTAAATCATAACTGAGGTAGGATCACGTTGCCTGCTGAGCAGCTCATGTATCGTAACCTCACTTTAACTAACACTTGTCATCAATTAACATTTTACTACCTTGCTGTTACACACACACACACACACACACACACACACACACACACACACACACACACACACACAAGCCAGTCCAAGGCGTGATTTATTCATGAGACTCTATTCTTTGCTCGTATTGTGAGTGTGCGCGCACACACACACGCACACACACCAAGTTTTGGTGCTGAGCTGGTTTTTATTGGTGGAAGTCTGTGTTATTAGCAGGATGTCAGAGTGGTACCAGGAACACTGTCCTCCCACTAAATTCCTCAGTGTTTTCTGTGTGTTCTGGCTGGGATAAGATATTTATTTCTTCTGTGTGTGTGTGTGTGTGTGTGTGTGTGTGTGTGTGTGTGTGTGAGAGAGAGAGAGAGTTTGTGTGTGTATGAAAATGTTCATCTTTTTGCTGTGCTGTAGATTGTTTGTTGTTTTAGTAGACTTTGACCGCTGAAATATATGTTGACTTTAAATTCAAACCTGTGTGAGATGTTTGTTAAAATGAGGTGTAGTTCATCCAGCAGCTGTAGCCGCTTCGTTTGAGGGTTGCAGGCACATCTACAGTTTATTATTATTATTATTATTATTATTATTATTATTATTATTATTATTATTATTATTATTATTACATCCCAAAATCAACCAGTTACTTTGGCTCTGAACTTTCAGTGTAAAGTACTACTACAATATAATATGTACAATATATTTAAAAAAAATACATAAATATTTTCTACAAATAAAAAATATTACATTTTATGTAATTTTTTATTATCTGTTTAATCAGTTATTTTGTTGTTGTTTTTTTTACAGTTGATCAATTTGTTTTTTTTCTCATTATAAAGTCAGAGAATGTTCCAAAAAATTCAAAAAACAATCCAAAAAAAATCTGAACAAGTGGAAGAGAAAGAAGCTGCATTTTTTCTTTTCTTTTTTAAAATTTGATGAATGACTTGACTAACATTCTAATAAAGCAATCTGTGTCAAGGGTTGATAAATTGTAACTAATTACTTTATTCATAAATATTTATTTCATTAATGATATATTGAGCCACTATAGACTTAATCTGAATTAGGTTTTGGGTTGCCAGGTTGGGAGGAGGATGAAAAACAACCAAAAAGATTTTTTTTTTGTACAACCTGGAAAAAAATTCTGATTAATATCTTATAATTGATCTATAAAGCATTAATAATGTTTTATTCATCATTAGTAAATTAGTTGAAACTTATTAGCCATTCATAAAGAATGTAGAGTATATGTATGTATGTATTCACATTGGGAAAATGACTTTCTGCAGACAATTTGTAGCATCTTGATCTTGCAAACTAGGCATGAGCAGGGATAAGAGTGGGTGACAAAAATCCTAAAAACAATAACAATTATAGTAATAATTATTATAATTACAGTAATGATGTAAATCTTCATCTCGTTGCTCTTTTTAACACGAGGTGTCTCTCAGCCTGTGGCTGCTTTGCGGAAAGTTGTTTTCAAGAACATAATATGTTTAATTTGAACCTTTTAAATGAATCAAATCTGTTCCATGTAATTCAGAGTATATTTATATTTCCCATCAGGAAAAGCGTTCACTTCCTTTATTTCCCCTGTGCCATAATTGTCTTGTTAACTGATGAATGGCTGATAGTAAAATGTGATCTGCTCTCTCTTGGCCGTCAGTCTCCTGTTCCTCGGAGCTGCTGATAGCCCTGTTGTTATTCACTCTTTGGCACCAGCTCTGCTTGTTTCCCCATTGAGTGTCAGTTAGTGCCTGGCTGCTGCTAATTGATTAGTTTTCCACCGCATTAGGCCAACAAGTCCCCGTCCATCCCCGAACTGTCTCTGTCCAAGCAGCTGTTCACTTCTGCTGAGTCTCTAAAGCACCGTGGCTATTCCGCACATATGGCAGGATTTTATTTTAAGAGCCAGAAAGGACTATTTCATTTTATTTCTTTCTGTGTGTGTGTGTGTGTGTGTGTGTGTGTGTGTGTGTGTGTGTGTGTGTGTGTGTGTGTGTGTGTGTGTGTGTGTGTGTGTGTGTGTGTGTGTGTGTGTGTGTGAAGGATGTTATGGCTGGAGCCCAGCAGTGGGATGAAAATGATGTTCCACTTTGACCAGACAGAACATAGTGTTTTTTTTTTTTTTGTTTCTGGCTTAGAATGCATACCTTACTGTTTTTATATATGACATCCATACATTCTTTATCTAAAGGTCACCACGGAGACTGAACATTTTTAAGCTGTAGATGTAATTGTTAGATAGCACCGAGTGGACTGAGAAAGTAAATTTGACCATTTCATGAACCCCAGGAAACAGCTGGATTTGAATTTTTAATGCTTCTAATGTAGATGCCATTCATTATAATAGTTCAATCTGATATGGAAATAATGTATACACTCTGAAAAAGATTTCACTGCTTCAACTTAAAAAAACAAGGTAATAATTTGCATGGATATTTTTAAATAATTCCAACCCAGCCATTAAATCCTATGACTCTCATTGCTTTATATAAACTTTCATAGAGATTAGGGGTGTCGTGATATACCAGTATGCTGTGATATTAATGAAAAATGAAATATTGATATTATGTTAATACATATACGATAATTTCATGTAAATAATCCAGCTCCTCTTAAACATACTATGCCCCTCTGGATCTCTTGTTTATCACTTCCTCGGATTATGTTTTCACTGTCTGTTCTATGTAAAAGCACTTTTTGTAGCTTTTGTACAACTACACTTGTATTTTGAGTGTAATTCATTTGCCAAAAAAAGAAACAAAATGCACAGTAAACAAAATTAAGATGAATTTCAGTGAGAGCATTATTTCTTTTGCATATTTTCTGTAGATATCATAATATCAGTATTGTGAATTATTTTTATTTCTGTATTACCATGTAGTGAAAATCTCATTGTGACAGAACTAGTGAGACTTTTAACCAACATGATTTGCTCTGTTCCCTCTAAGCTTCATTAGAAGTCCAGTCTGTAAAATTTACATGGATTTACTGGTAGAATATGGCAGAAATAGAATATAAAAATCATAATAATGTTTATTAGTGTATAGCCATCTTAAAATAAGAATTAGTTTTTTTTTATTACTGTAGAATAAGCCCTTTAGACATAGTTCAAGATGAGATCCCCTAAAAGGAAAATCTGAGGGGAGCTCTGTAATATTATCCAGTTTTAAGGCTCTTTATTTCTCTCAATTTAAAAACACAAGTTTGCTAAACAATATGTAACAAATATTAGCAGCTCTGTATTATTTTATCATGCGATGTGTGATTCTTGAAGGGGTGTGTATGGGAAGCATGTCCCCCTGATGATTTTGTGCTTTTTTTAAAAAAAAAATCTTTTGTTGTATCTTATTTTATTTGCTCTGATTGGGCCTATTTGATTTTGAAACAGTAGCCTTGTTGTTGTTATAGTCTCTGTAAAGTGTATGAAATGTTATGGACAGCAAAACTCTCTGTGGAATTAACTTTTTTTGTAATAACCCTGTAATTGACCACACTGCTGCACACTTCCATGTATGCATATGCACATGACATGTTTAGCAGTGATGCACACTGGAAAACTGCCCCAAAAGCCATTGTGTAATTTGATCCCTGCCTTTAGATCTCATAGTTATATCTCAAGATATGGGCTTTCATGTTTTTCGGAGTTTCTTGGTGACCCGACACGCTTAGAAAGGGAGGTGAGGTGTTTGCAATTTGCGACTTCGGTGCTAGATGCCACTAAATCCTACACATTGGTCCTTTAAGTTGAACCAACTTCATTTTAAGTAAAAAGTTATGGTGCATGGAGCGAGTCAAATCCAGTAACATTCATCATGGTGTCTGATATTATTGCTGTGTGTTTTCACCTGGTTGTCACTGAGGATCTGGTCGTCACGATATTACAGACGCTGGTTTTATGTTGTCCCTGTCTTCTCTTCACCTTCCTCTTTTCTGTTTTCTTAACCTCACCTTCTCCCTCTTTAACCTCCATTCATGGCCTCCATCTATCCATCCTACACAGCCTGACCTCTGAGTGTTACAGTCTCTCCACCAAGATGCCTTTAAACTGCAGCAAATAGACTGACACTGAGGGACTGAGGACTGGTGGCAGAATGGAGACACACACACACACATACACAAGGACACTGAAAAAGCTTTCACGTTAAAGAAAACATGCTGAACATTTACAAAAATCATGCTGCAGGCGCATACGAACTCATACACAGAGAAACTATGGAGATAAAGAGACTCAGAGAGACCAAGGCTGTACAGGTTCACAGTATCAGGAGCACACACCGTCACTTACAACATGTAGTTTTCATCAAGGACATTCACACACGTCTAATTCCTCTATAAAATCCAAAATCCTATTTTTGCCGCTTTAGTGCTGTTACAATATCAGATTTTCACGACACAATTACCATGGCCAAAAAAATATAGAGAATTCAAAAAGTCAAATTCATCTTTGTTGTACATTTTGTCTCTTTTTTGGCAAACAAATTAATCTCAAAATATGAGTGAAGGGAGGTAACCAGAAATATAACTGAGTTGAGCGCATACAGTAATTTAATTTTAACAACAGAACAGCCATGGTGATCATTTTGACCATTTCCAAATTTGTACGTGCAGTAACTTTGTTGAATTAAAATTTTGTATAAATTACACAAAAGGCAAAGAAAATGTGATCATCTTTACCTGTTTTGGCTGCAGGCGGTCATAATGACCTCACTGAAACTGCCGCTGTTATATTGCTACTTTCTGCACAGTTGGAGATGCATCTTGGTTGCTTAGGAACTATCATTGTCTCTATCAATAAAACTTCACAAGCCGACATTAAAAACCAATTAATTAATCAGACTCCATTAAAAGTAAAAAAAAGTAGGAGAGACCAGGGACACTTTGTCTCTGCACCTATAACTTACTAAATTTTTTGTGTCGAAGGCTCTCAAATTTTGAAACAAAGTCCCCTTACTTATTACTAAGAGCAATGTGTCCAACATTTGGAGAATTCTTTGTACTCGTCCCTGTCTTTTCCCATAGGCTATGATTTTTTTTTTTTTTTTTTTTTGTGATGATTCTCAGTGGAAATTTGTTTAATGTTAAAATAACATGTTTATACTTTTATAAAATACACTTAATTTTTTCCCGCTCTGGGTAATTCTAGATTAACTTAAAATATGAATCGGATCACTGATGGTTATTATCCTACAGATAAATACTGCTGTGAATATATGCAATCATCATGCATTTTGTTAAATATATAAATAAATTTTACAAAATATACTTTTTGGTGTTATTTTATATGCATTCTCTTAGTCTGGTATTTATCATGACAGATAGTAGAACTGGGAAGTCAAAGGTCACAATGACCTCATATGGCTGTTCTAGTAGTTATGGAATTATGGCACTTCTAGTGTTAAATAACACAGTTATCATCAATATCAGTATATTGTGACACCCTAACTTAAATCAACTTACTAGCTTATTCTGGAGCTTTCAACCACGTCATATCATTATCATCTTCATCAACATGGATTTTATCACACGTCATTCATAACCTCTCCCTAACTTCTGAAAACTCTGTCTTGAAACATGAAAGCTAGTAATTGGACCTTAAAATAAGATATTTTTTGTCAGTTTACGGTCATGAATGAATGCTCACAGATGTGAGAAGCTCTGGCAAGTTAATAAAACTCTTGATCCACTCATCTGGTTGCCTTCAGTTGTCCCTGCACACTCACAGAAATAAATTTTACAAGCAGCAGTGAAGAGATGAACTTGTTTAGCGCAGTTTCAGGCAGTGGCATAAGGTTGTTACGACAGGCCCCAGTGCACCCTGGTTATTAATTATGAAGCACACACAGACACACACACCATTAGGTGTATATATATTTTACAAACAATGTGTTGGACTTCACAGTCGAATGAGTTAGTCGGCTTGTCAGTCACATGACAAAATAGAGACTTGACACTGGACTGCATCAGCATACAAATTACCTGGCAATCATCAGTGCAAATACCAAAGAAAAGAGAAATTATTTATTTTATTTAAATGAATTGAATGATGTCATAAATATTGATATATCAATACTGAATATTTGAAATGCATTTGAAATGCAGTATCAATACTCTGGTACCTGCTGCACTTTCTTGCTCACTTCTCTACAATAGCAAGATAACGCACACCTCTGCAGTGCCACATAACCCCGCCTCCTCTCACTTTATCACAGTACCATCTTTTTCTTGTCATTCATCTTATTTGTTGGATCGATGGTCATGTTATAGCTTTCTTATATCTCTCTTTTAATGAAAATCTTTACTCAGTGTTGAGTACATTTTTCCATATGGTATTGAAAATGGTATCATATCAATATTTTTCAAGGTATTTTATCAAAATTAGAAATTTGAGTATCATGACAATACTAATTTGAGTTTTTAAAAATGTATTTAAAATCATGACGGAGTTGAATGTAGTAAGACTTCTTCATTGAACACAGACATATTTTTGAGATGGCTAACCCACAAGGGCCCAATATCTGCTCAGCACATTGCTGGGGGGGTCCAGTGCAACCACACTGCCTGCGCTATCTATATTTACGGCCCCGGTTTTCAATTCAATTCAAATGGTAGAAACAGTCATGTCAGCAAAGTTAAGAAGCAGAAAAAGAAGCAGACAATCTAAATAATATTGTTTTAGGACATTTAGATATGATTTTCTTCATTACCATTACTGATAAAAGTGACCCCCCCCCCCCCCCCCCCCCCCACTCCCTCCTCTGTAAGAAAACCTACCTCATTTGTCATTTATTCAGCACCATGCACTACAGTACCAACAGGCCAACTGGAGGCTGTGTAATGTATTCAAGGTGTGTGTGGGGGTGGTGGGGTTGATGCGTGGCCACACTGTCACACATCACTGATAGAAAGAAAGTGACAGTGTGTTCACTTCGGTTTATAAAACACTGACCCAACTGCATCATTTTGTGCAATTAGTCTTCTTGTCATCGACTTCATTGATGCGTGCGAACAGCCGGAGCTTTGTTGTGACAACAGTAAAGAGAAAGAGATGGTAGTTGGGGGGTGGTGGGGGGCTCGGTCACCATGAGCCACTGTTGTACCGGCCTGCCCTGTGCTGCCATATTTCCTCCTTTTCTTCCTCTCTGGAATGAAATGAATCGCTAATTAAGATAAACGACCTGGAGCACACTGCTCATCGGAATGTGTGTGTGTCTTTGTGTGTATGTGTGTGTGTGTGAGGGGCTGGCGAGCGAGCAGGGGCACCTGATTGAGATGTATATTAGGTGGAGCAGCAGCAGGAGGTGTGTGTGCACCCACAGTGGGATGGGATTAGCTTAATTGGGCCGTGTTGCTCCTCGGTGCTCTGTAATGATGGGATTATGTCGCTGAGAGATGAGCAGAGGGTTTTTTACACCTCTCCACTGTCCGGAGGAGGCTGAGCTGGCTGGCCGGAGATAAAACCCAACAGAGATGGCAATAGAGAGAACAGCAGAGCAAACGGATGTCACGGGACCGAAGGCCGGTGCGCCACGCTGTGCTTCAAGGCCAGCTAGCTGCCGCCACCTTCATCCCGGGTCAGTTTATCCGTCTTAATGATGGGAGGTTATTGTAAGGTGAAATAATGTGATCCCAGATTTCAAGGACAAGCCCAGCCTCGAGCGCACAACCAAGCCACTGACTAAATGAGGAGGAGGTGGCTGGCTCCCCCCCTTACCCATCCACCCACCCACACTTTTCCTCCTTCTCCTCCACTGGTGGAGAGGGAGCGATCTGGAGCGAGGAGCTAAGCACGCCGCTCATGTATACTAAAACCCCACTGATCATGCATTATAGATGCAGAGGGAGAGAGGTGGCAGAGCGCAGCCACTCTGAGCTTTTCAGCATGTAGCACTAACAACACCGGCTTTGATCATAAATCTGATGATGCTTTTCCCTCAGTTCCTGGTGTGTAAATGATTTTTTTTTCTCTCTTGTCCGAGGCGGAGGGTGGGAGAGGAGAAGCAGAGTCATTTTTAGTGTATCAGTGCGCTGGAGTCCTCTCAGCAGGGTCGCTGCCAAGTCAGCAGCTATACCCACAAAACTCCACTCATTACTGCCATTTACTCCTCACTTTGAGCCTCTGTGTCGGCCTGCGTTAGGGCTGGGTGTCCATGCTCCATACCTTTAAGGTAGTGACGGAAATAACCCAGTTCCAAGTGGTACTGAAACTCCTCCAATCAAATGATACCTGAATTCAGTCCCTTTTGTACCCAGATCTAGACAAAATGACTACTTGTGTGGTTCCTTGCAGCCAATCACCACAAGCATTCTTCGATTTAATTGACCCACTAGCAGTTACAACCCATACAGGCCACCAAGCACCCAGTGTCATTTCAACATTATCTTGTGGGCTAAATGTGCTTGGTGCATTGTGGCCTTTATTTAGCCCAAAGTTAGACATTGAAAACTGGGCGGTGTTTAGTCTGTCTGATTTGGTCTAACATTGAAATTTGGGTCTTGTTTGGTCTCTCTGATTTGGTCCAATTGTAACATGATTAATACATCCAATTTGGTCCAAATCTACCCCAACAATAACTGTTGAAATTTGGGCTTCTTTAGTTCATCCGATTCGGTCCAAATGTAGTCCAAAATGAGATGTCAAAATTTTGGCCTCGTTTGGTCCCACCGATTTGGTCCATATTTTGTCCAAAAATAGACATTGAAATGTTGGCTGTGTTTCCATCTTTCACTTTGAACTAAAACCAGATGAAGATGGACATCCTTAAATAGATGTCTTTTCAACAACATGAAAAAGACATCTTTTCATTTTCTAAATGACTGACGAAACCATTTTCCCCAAATCTTTTCAACCAAATCTTGCTACACTACACTATCACTGTATTATACCAAATACTCTATCAAGAATTTTGTGGAATCAACTAATCTTTTCTCGTTAACTTGATGCTAAAGTTGTATTTGTTCAGGTTAATTAAACCGGTAAATTCTGGTAATTATTTTCACTTCAGAACTTATAAACATGAGATCTTCTATCTTGAAGTCTTGAAATGATGAGTTGAGTGAATTTACTGTACAACCCATTACTGTTCAACTCATTAAATTAAATTAAGTTTCCAAAGAAACTTCCCAGTATGCATTCTCAAAGAGTTAAATCTCTCCTGAGACCGTTCTTTATAGTTCTTTTTTAGTTGAAGAAATCATACAGTAAATGAGGGAAACTTGCTGTGTCTGTAAAACACACTGACATAAGTGATGGTGGCTTGTTTTAACAATAATGAAAACACTCTGAACTGTTAGTATTGAATTCAGTCACTGCCAATTTACACTTGAAATCTAATAAATTGACTGGGATCAGTTTCTCATGTTGTCTTTGTGTCAGTGCTGGAACAAAGTGTCTCCAACAGGAGCAGCTCAATGTTCTTTGTATGAAATGAAGAACTGATTCTTCAACCTGAGAAAATCTGAAACAACATTAATATCAAGTGTGTTTTGTAAAATCACAAAATTACCTCAACTTGTAAAATTGAGTCAACTTAAAATTAGGCTGTCTGGACACGAACTTTTTCTTTTACGTTGAAACATTTATTTATTTATTTATTTGTACTGGCATTGGTATTATAATTCCAGACCCTAGTCTACATACTTGTGCTTTTATCTATCTATCAGAGTCCTCTGACGTGTGTGTGTATGCGCGCGCGAGTGTGTGTGTGTGTGTGTGTGTGTGTGTGTGTGTGTGTGTGTGTGTGTGTGTGTGTGCGCGTGCGTGTGCGTGTGTGTGCGTGTGTGTGTGTGTGTGTGTGTGTGTGTGTGTGTACGTGCGCCTCAGGCACTGATTGATTGAGATGGTTTTTCGTGGTCCAGGTGTGTCTGAGACCTTTGGTTATTGTAGGCAGGACCTGCCCTACAGCACTACTGACGTGCACACACACACACACACACACACACACACACACACACACACACACACACACACACACACATACTCAAACACACTCACAAAGGGCAAATGAGGCAATGAGTGATTCACAAAAGGAGAGCAACATTACTGAAGGCAATTGTGCTGTTGTTTTCTGTTTAGGTAGGCAACATGACAGTTGCACATATTTCATGCAAGCACACCTACATCCACACACACACACACACACACACACACACACACACACACACACACACACACACACACACACACACACACACTAACAGTAAGGCTTTTCCTTGACTGCATCGTCAAAGAAGGATGACATGACAGAGCAGATTTTCTATCACTGCTATTTATTACTTTCTAAGATATATATAAATATGAGCACTTGAAAACATCAGACCTGTGGAGTTATACAAAATACAAAAAGTGTGTTTGATGTCAGGAACTTAGGAATGTGTGCGGCTCAAATGGAACATCAACCTTTTACTGCCAAATATGTGTGGCTGAATTTTGGTAAAGTGGGCACAAAATGATACCAGACATCTACAGTATTTTCATTTTGTTAAAAATCAGAGTCAGAAATAGATTCCTGAGGGGAAATTGTTTGCGTTACAGTTTCTCCCATTCAAGAACATAAGTGTATAATTAAACATACAGAAATGATAGGAATAGAAATGGTGTAAAAATAAGATGTAAAAATATAAATATTATGTATAAAAGTTTTATATATAAATTAATATGTTTGGATATAAAAGGATGCAGCCATGAAAATATGTCTTGGGTTTGAATAATTTACTTTATATAAGTATCAGCTTTTCATAAGTTTTGTCAGAAGAAAATAATATACAATATATTTATTTTGGGTGTAATTTTGTACTTTTTATTTATTTATTTTATTTTATTTCAAGAAAGAGTACTGAAGAGGTTCACAGTTGCAAATCCATGATGCAGTGGTACTGCGTGTTGTAAAAAAGTGTTTTCTTGTGTGCTCATTATAACAAAGACAAACTGTGTTTGTGTGTGTTAACAGGCTATCTGCTGCACTTTGGTGAACTGTAACTGTGACAGCTTCAAGCCGGGGAAGCTGAAGAGGAGGCAGTGTGAAAACTGCAAGCATGGCTGGGTAGCACACGGTAAGTTTCCACTGCTACTGAACAGATATTAAACTGTGACTCTTTTCAATAATAATATGAATAGTGTGTGTGGATGTGAACAGCATATTATGTGTTTTTATGTTCAGAAAAATAATAGGCCTGTTTTTCTCACTTCCCACTAATATCATCTAGCCATGCCGATAGTTTTGGTTTCATTCGTCCAAGTTTTGAAGCGTCTGTCTCAGCTCAGTACAGTGGAGGTGAATGGAATTTGTTGTGCACAGAGAGGGGACTTTCTGCAGTACCTTGGCTTTAGAAAAATCTACTTCCCCAACAGTTTCCCTAAAGACAATTTTTATCAAGCTTATTTTGCATGTCACAATTGCATCTCATGTCTAGGCTATAAAGTTATAAACCAAAAGTCCAAAGCATACATGCAAGACGAGGTCACTGCAAGTGCACATAACCTGATGAATGTGTGAACAGGCAGGCGGATACACAGACGTTGATACAAAACATTAACACTAAAACACACAGCTTTTTTCTTCTTTTTTTGTTTTTTTGGACTGTTTTCAAATGTATATGCACAATAAACTTTTTTTTATATAAATTACACAAAAAGTAAAGAAAATTATTGTTGTTATAATATTACTTTTTACACAGTTGGACATGCATCTTGGTTGCTTAGGAACTATCATTGTCTCTCAATAAAACTTCACAAGTCATCTCAATTTCTAATTTTCTGACATTAAAATGCAAAGAATTAATTAATTAGGCTCAAATTAAAGTAGGGGAGACCAGGGATGGTTCTAACACTTTTTGTCTCTGCACCTATAACTCACTGAATTTTTGTGTTAAAGCTCTCAATTTTTGAAACAACATACCCGTACTTTTTACAAATAGCAATGTTTCCATTTTTGTACTTGTTTCCAGTCTTTTCTCATAGGCTATGATTATTTTTTGTGATGGTTCTAGATGGAAACTTGTTATTATTAATGTTAAAATAACATGTTTATAATCTTATAAAATACATTTAACTGAATCAGATTGCTGATGGTTATTATCCTACAGAAAACTACTGCTGTGAATATAAGCAATCATTATGCATATTTCTAAATATATAAATATATATATTTTTTACATTTTGGCGTTATTTCATTTTTGAAAAGATAAACTAACAGAATAAATGCATTAATCTCTTAGTCTCATATTAATCATGAGAGAGTTTGGATGTCAAAGGTCACAGTGATCGCTTATGGCTGTTCCACTAGTTGTGGAGTTCTGGCACTTCTAGTGCTTAACGCTCCTTCGTCTGAGGTTTACAGGCGTGCAAGAGAGGATGAGCTGGGTCAAGTAATCTCAAATGATATACGAAGCAAAATATTACAGTGTGTTCATACTTGCTCTAAAAATGCCAGACGCTGCCTAATACAGCTGAAAGTACTGCACACACTAATTCAAATCTAAACTGAAAAAAAAAATCTCTAATGTTCCCCCAGTTTCCAAGAAGATACTTTAATTTAAAGTTTTGTACTTTGCCCCAAAATAGACAGCATTTGAATCAGAATATCCACCATCTTCTCTAATTTACTGAGAATCCCTCCGGAACCGTAAGTGATTATATTGGTAATATTAGAGGTGTTTAGTAAACTGACTGCTTCTCAATAACACCATTTTCTCCTACAGGCAGCAAAAAATAAATAAATTCAGCTAAAAGCTGAAGCTCCTCCAGTGAAGTTGTTGAACACAGAAGCAACTAACATATTACACCTCGAGACAACTGAATTTTTACAAATACGATAACTAATTATTTCTTTTCTCGAACAACACATAACATGAACACAAAGTCAAACTTTCTTTTTTTCTTTTTAATTTTAATGTCATGTTTGTTTAAATATTCAATTTGAAACAACAAGTCCTAAACTTTGTGTATCCACCCATAAAACAAATCATTAAGCATTAAATCATTGTTTTCAAATTTAATGTGTAAATTTACAGAGGTAACTAATGAATGCTGTTTGTATTTGATTGCTTTCAAATAGATTTAATAATGTTTAAAATCACAATGTCAAACTGTGCCTCGTGCATTATTTTTGTAACACAATCACAGTCATTTGTTTGTTTTGTCAGTTCAGGTCTTTTTTGTCACAGCAGAGATGATTGGCTCTCTGTAAATAATATCACTCCAAAATGTGTTAGAGAGAAAGCTTCTGCTCTGATCTGGCGCTTCGTAAGTAAAATTGACTAGACTTGACAGCAGAGTCTTTCCATCAGAACCTGATGACCTGAGGTCTTCTCTGGTGTCTGTCTGATGCTCGTGCAACATGATTGGCTGCTGCTGGATTCATCCACAATCAGGAATTAAGATTTGATTCACTGACCTCATTTTTCATAATATACTGTTGGTCAAGTCAAAAGAGGCTGCATTAATCATCACCTTGATTTTGTTTCTGAAATGATCTACTGATTTTGAATACACCATTTACAAAAGCATCTCAAATGTTAAATCCTGTATCATTTGCTCCAGATAACTTCTGCAGCCAATACAGAGAACCACTGAGTCTATGTGGCACTGGCATAGACTATATATTAATAAAGGAGTATACACACAATTATAGGAATTTTTCATTTTTTTAAACTGTATTCAAATATTAATTTTTTTATTTTGGCGTAAATAAAATGTCTAACTTGTCAGCATTTCAGCAGCTAAAACAGTCTTTGGTATTTTTAAATTTTTTGTATATGCTTAAACCATACATTTTCTAATTGTCATCTGAAAATAGTGATATAAATTTGTGTTTTGTCCCATATTACAATTGTCAAATAATTTTATACATTTAGTCTGTAAGTTGTCTTTCCCCTCTTTGTGTCACTACCATATTTTTATTAACTCTAATCCAATCAAATCTGATGTTTCAGCCCTGAGTAAGCTGAAGGTGCACCACATGTACCAGAGCAGCCAGGTGGAGATCGTGCACTCCAACGTGGTGTTCGATATCTGCAGCCTGATGCTGTACGGCACCCAGGCCATCCCCATCCGCCTCAAGATCCTCCTGGACCGTCTGTTCTCCGTCCTCAAGCAGGAGGAGGTCATCCAGATCCTCAACGCACTGGACTGGACCCTGCAGGACTACATACGAGGATACGTCCTGCAGGTGTGTGTGTGTGTGTGTGTGTGTGTGTGTGTGTGTGTGTGTGTATTAGGATCATACCTCAACCAGTGTGGGTTTCTGAAAACCAGTACAAAACTAGCAGCTGATTTAGAGAAATAGTTCAACATTTTGGGAAATATGCATATTTGTTTTCTTTCTGGCAGTGAGATGAGAAGACCAGTATCACTGTCAGGTGTGTGTGTAGTGCACAGAGCTGCGGTGGGATTATTTGAAGTGTGGTTGTATGAGGTAATTAGCACAGTCAGTGTATTAACTCTAGATAGAGGTTGACACGCCCCCAGTTTGGAGAAGCAGTACCAGTGTAGGAAGCTGAGCAATGTGCTGCTGTGGACATGGTCATGACGCAAAATGTATTTTAGACACCTAAAAGAATCTACATCAGTTAAAGTGTACACTGTATTTAGAATAGTTTCACCGTTTGCGTTAATATCAGACAGATTTTTTGACAGCTGAACATCATTTTCTCTTGCTCAACCAGACTTCTTTGACAAAAACTGTAATTTTTTTTTCATTGGGAGTATTACCAGAAGATATACACAATAACAACTACACATAGAACTATTGAGAGTCCTACTTTTAATTGCTAAGAAAATGATCACAGTCTCCTGACTGAGGCCGCAGCCCCCCTTGGTAACACAATGGAGGGAGAAGGTTAAGGATGTTTATCTCATGGAAAACATAATTGCAACATTACAATTAAAAATAGATGCATTTTTAGCTAAATGGTCCCCAATAACTTCATATTTTATTTATTTTCTCTTCTGACTGATTGGTTGACAGTTGTGCTTGCATTGCTTTGTTTTTGTTTTTTTATTTATTTTATTATATATATATATATATATATATATATATATATATATATATATATATATATATATATATATATATATATATATAAATATATATGTATACTTTTCCAACATACTTTTATTCATTTATTTATTTATGATTTACTTCTCTGTATGTTAACATGTAAGTTTTTATTCCTGTTTGTTTCTCTGTTTTCTCTGGAGACAAGGACAAAAAGTATTTTTTATTCCTACCTACTGAAATAATGCATGGACATTGAGGGGATGCCGAACTCACGGACATTTATGACCTTGTGAACTCTTTAAACATGCTTATGTACCTTTGCCACTACTTAGTTAGTTTGTTCTTAGTTAGTTCTGTGTGACTTCAGTGTTTTAAAGGGTTAAGTCACACAACAAGACAAACAATCTAACAGATTGAGGCAGTGGTAGACCAGCAACTCCTGTCTTCTGCAAGCTAAAGTTTTTGCAAAAAGAGTCTGGTTTGGAGAGTGTGATATTTGATTAAATAGTAAAATGGCTCTCTGACAGCAAAATAAAGCAGTGAAAATATTCTAAATATAGTGTACACTTAAACTGATGTCTCTAAAATGTCCACGGCAATACATTGCTTACCTACCCCAGTACTCCTGCTGCTTCTCCAAACTTGGTGTGTCATCTACTGTAGGTAATACACTGACTGTGGATAAGTACCTCATACAACCATGCTTCAAATAATCCATGCCATCCTTTTAATATAAAGACAGGAAGCAGGGGGAACAGCTCATCTGGCTCTGTTCAAGGGTTAAAAACACACCTACGAACACCTCTAGCAGAACTTTATTTTTGGAAACAACACCCGGGTGCAATTACCGCGCACAGTATCCTAAGGTCCTGTTGACACGTTTTGGTATCTGGCAACTGGTGCTACAGCCGGAGATGCTGCAAAGAAGTGCTGGGAGGCAGGGAGACTGTTGGTCATCCAGAAATAGTTCCCAGTGTAACTCCTCTGTAAATTCTACACAATTTTTCATTTCTGTTCTTGAATGGACTTAATGCACATCATGTAGAATGGCTTTAGAAGGCTTTAAATGGTGCTGTTCCCATTCTTCTAGTCTAGGGCTGCAACAAACAATTATTTTAATTATAATAATTAATCTGCCATTATATTCATATTTAATTGATTGATTGTTTAGCCTGTAAAATGTCAAAAAAAAAAAAAAAGAAAAAAGAAAAATGCTGATAATGTCTTCCCAGAGCCCGAGGTGAAGTCTGCAAATTGCTTCTTTTTCCCAACCAACAGTCCAAAATCCAAAGACTCTTCATTAACTGTCATAAATGACTAGGAAAAGCAGCAAATCCCCACATTTGATAAGCTGAATTTATGAAACTATTAATTGATTATCAAATAGTTGTCAACTTATTTTCTTTCGATTAATTAATTGATTAATAGACTAATCATTGTAGCTGTGCTCTAGTCTTTATGCTAAATTATCTTAAAATTTCTTACATTAACCCAAAAATCAAAATGACATATTTTTCCCCTGGCCTGTAGTGCTATTTATCTAACCGGGTCACGATTTTTGGGAAAAGACAGGTTTGAATTGTTCAAATCTATTTTTTAGGCGCTTTGAGCACCACAAGGCACATTGGAGAGAAGGCAGACATCGCTATGGCCCAAATCTCCAAAACTCTGCAACTCACTCCAAAAAATCTGAGGAAAACTATGTATTTATGAATTTGGGGTGAACTGTCCCTTTAACATATCCTGAGCCCAGGTCTGCATTTAACACACAGACATAAGATTAATATTAATCTTCTCACCTGAATCTTGAAAGGACTACAAAGTCCCAAAATGTTGAACTACGCCTTTATGAAAACAATGCCAATAGAGTGTTGTTGTTTTACAGGGAGGAAATCCTCTAAAACCAGCCTGAAGGGCTGTGAGTGAGAGTATATGAAGAGAGAGACAGAAGGAATTTCTGAGGAGGTGGAGGAGGGAGGAAAGGGGTCATGAAAGCCTGACTGAGGACAGGACAGAGCAGGGATGTGATGTAGCGACCAATGCAGTGAACTCTCTTGGTATCCTGCTTGTTGCTGTGGCAGCACCAGCTTGGGGAGGTCTCCAAACTGCGCCGGGTAGATTTGTAAATATTGTCTTTTGCTTCAGATTTCCTCTTAAGCCGGAGCCAAGCCGGCCACGGCCTGGGCTGCAGGCAGTGTGTCGGCATAAGCTCTCACTTCGATTAGTACATCATCAAGTATTCAAGTTGGGCTGCGTTTAATTCATGTTAGCTCATCTAATGGCGAACGTAGAGTCAGAATCCTCGACAGGCGCCCAATGAATGCTCTGTGATGAAATATTAATCACGGTTACGGCATGAAGCCGCTCCTCACTTTCAAAGACGCCCGAACTCACATGTGATTACTGCTGGGCTGAGGGAGAGAGGACCCGCTTGATCAATGTGAGCCGCCTTCTGATCACCCCCCCCCCCGACACACACTTGTGTGTCCATATATATATGTGTGTATGAGTGTATGTGTTTGTGAGTGTACGTGTCTGCTGGTATGCTTGTATGGTGTGTGTGTTCTGTCTGCTTCTGCTGATGCAGAGCGAGTAAATCCACATGATTTAAATGAAGAGAAATGACCTGCGAGATGAAACACTGTGTGTCTGTGTAATGAGGGTTCTCAGGGTTCTGCGCTGCCCGCTTGTATTAACACTCCATCTGATTCCTTTATTTAGCTGCCCTGCCAGTCTGCTTTATAGGGTGTGTCATCTGAGCCACTGTGTGAATATGTATGAGCAACCCAACAGACACTTATAATGCTAATGATGAAATTGCTCTCTCTCCTTTCTCTTTTTTTCTCTTTCCCTCTCATTCTCAATCTATTTCACACCCTTGCCCTCTTCCCTGTCCTGTACCATTCTGCTGTCCCTTTCTCTCTGCCCTGTCTCTAGGATGTAGCAGGGAAGGTGCTGGACCGCTGGGCCATCATGACATTCGAGGAGGAGATTGCCACGCTGCAGCAGTTCCTGCGCTTTGGCGAGACCAAGTCCATTGTGGAGCTGATGGCTCTGCAGGACAAAGAAGGCCAGGCTGTGTTGGTTCCCAGCACCCGCACCAATTCAGATATCCGCACTTTCATTGAGCGCAACACCCCACGTACGGCTGCCAACCTCTCTGCATCCAAAGTTGATAAGCTGAGTGGCAACAGCATGCACCACTTTGAGAACTTTATCAACAGCATGGCCTTCATGCTGCCATTCCAGCTGTTAGGCTCTGTCCCTGCACCATTTCTGGGTTCACCGACAGGGGCCATGCAGCAGCAGCAGCAGCAGCACCAGCAACACCAGCAGCCATGCCGTGGATCGATGGAGCAGCAGAGTCAGAGACGCGATGATCAAGTGCAGGAAGGTCTAGGGAGGGACAACCCCATCTCTCTGTCACATCCCCCAGAGAACAGCCTGCGAGGTTCCAGCTCCGTCTTATTCCCTGCTGACCTTGACCGAAGTGGAGACAAGCCACTGGACAGCCTGTCCATCACCGCAAAGATTGAAGCAGACTTTTCCACTAGTGACAACTACTCGGATGGACCTTCCACACCATGCACCCCCTCCATGAGCTCTGATGTAACACAGATGTCACCTGAGGGCAAGATACGCTCCATGGACAGGAATGGGAGCAGTGGTGGAGGGGTCTCAGCAGGTGGTGGGGGAGGAGGCTCTCTGAAGAAGGGTCGCGTATTTTGCAACGCCTGTGAGAAGACATTCTATGACAAAGGCACACTGAAGATCCATTACAATGCAGTGCACCTGAAGATTAAGCACAAGTGTACCATCGAGGGCTGCAACATGGTGTTCAGCTCATTGCGCAGTCGCAATCGCCACAGTGCCAACCCAAACCCACGGTTACACATGCCCATGAACCGAAACAACAGGGACAAAGATCTGCGTGGCAGCCTGTCTGCGGACGAGGGTTCTCAAGGAGAGAAGAGTATAAAGTGTGAATATGGAACACCCATTCCTGTCTGCTCTGCAGAAAGCCATAAGTCAGTGCCCAGCTATATGGTGAGCCATGTGGACACTTCTTCCAAACTCCACAGCAGCTCATTCCCCAGCATGGGACAAAGTGGCATCCTCTTTCCAAATTTAAAAACAGTACAGCCAGTTCTGCCTTTCTACCGCAGCCTGGTAACCCCGGCAGAGCTTGCAAACACCCCAGGAACACTACCCTCCCTTCCTCTGTTGTCCTCCTCTGTACCTGTCAAACCCATCACAGCCCCTGAACCCTACATGACAGACCCTATACCAAAGAAAAAGTCTCGCAAGTCAAGCATGCCAATAAAGATAGAGAAGGAGGCAGTGGAGCGAGAGGAGCAGATGGATAAGGACAGCAGCTCTGAGGATGAGGCTCCTTTACAGGGCAGGGACAAGGAGGAGTGTGATGGTAGCCGAGCAGAGGGGAATATGTGTGGAAGACAAGCTGGGGAGGATAAGGAGGCAAGAGGGGCTTACACTGGTGAAGAGAAGGAAAGAGAGGGTGCCAAGCATGTGTTGGACCAAACTTTAGGTAGACAGTTGACAGAGAGGGAGGACAAAGATGATGGGCCAAGGCAAGCTGAAACAGGGGTCATCACCTGTGCACCCCCTCCCATCGAAAACAGACTGATGGAGAATCACTGTGACACCAACTTAGTTTGCCAGGAACCCAATGGCAATGAAGAAAGGGAGGACAGGGACCATTCTGCTGACAAGGTTTCAGAGCTCAGATGGGATGAGGGTGAGCACAGGCTGACTAACGGGGGAACTCCACAGCTCATAGACCATGAGAGGGACGGATCAGACGGCTGCGTAGATGGTGACTATGGTGACTCAGGTTTGTCTCACCTCGACCCCAACGCTGACCTGCCACACCACTGTGAGATCTGCAGTAAGACCTTTAAGAACCCCTACAGTGTCAAGATGCACTACCAAAATGTCCACCTGAAGGAGATGCACATGTGCACAGTGGACGGCTGCAATGCTGCCTTCCCCTCCCGCAGGAGCCGAGACAGGTGAGAGGCAGTCATACATACAGTTAATGTTCAGGATTGCTGACAGGTATAAGCTTGGACATTTTATTATTTTCATAAGGGATAAGTATTATCCCAACTCTATGGCGTTGCTGTTTATCTCATTCAGTTGTCAGTTTCCTCATGGTTCCACCTTGCAGATAGCCTGTGTATCAGTAATATAGCACCAGATTGTTGGTTCTCAACCATGTGCCACTTAAACATGTGAATGTTCTGGCAGGGATGAGGAACTGAATCAGCTACTCTAGTCTGGTTAGAATGGAAAGTGCAGAGTCTTAAAAGTTCCAATGAAATGGCCGGCAGATTGCTTAATGTTTATGCATATTCTGCTTCCTGTAAAACAGGTATGGGAGGGTCATGGACAATGATTGTGGTTTACAGTAGTTTACATTTCACTGAATATACGTTGTGCTCTATCCCATAAAGCTGTAGCCATTAGTGGGTGTAAGAGAAGTATTAACTGACTCTTGCCTGACTGAGAGCTTCCAGTGGACATGTATGTACCAAAACTGAAAAAAAGCTTCCAAGACCAATGGAGACCAGTTTGATGATAACAAGGCTACAGTAGCAAGGTGGTTTTTTTGCCAGGCTTGCCTAATAGCACCCCGAGGCTGCATCATGGTCAACCAAGCTGATGGCAGTTCTTTAGCAACAAATGAAGCTATCTTTCCATCAGGAAACTCCTATGGCTATGGCTAAGGCTATGTGTTGTTCTGATCAGTTGCTAGCTAATGTCTAACAGATCTCAGCTGAATCATAAGTACCTAAGCTAACGACAGTTAGAGGTTAGCCTCTTAGCAACAAGTAAAGCTATCTTACCATTAGAAAATGCCATAAATCACCTTTGTACCATATTCCCTGTTAGTCTTGGAGGCTATGTATGGATTCAGTCTGGCCAGTTCTGTTGCTCGGTAATGGTAGCCAACAGATGGGGTTAGCTTCTTTAGCAACAAATAAGCTAAAGCTATGCAACACATAGCACATAGATGTATTCTCCTTTACATATATGCTCCGGTAGTATCATAAGCAAGAAAGAGTTAAATTGGATGCAAATTTAGTACACGCCCCTGAGTGCAGGATGACTCATCAACAGTTTTTAATCCTTTTCAAGGAAATGACAAATGCAGATGTCTGCATTCACCCTATGACTGTACTCACATAGATATGAGCAGTCTGTACATGAGTGAACTCATCTGCATATGAGCGAAACAAAACTACGAGCACAAAAGATTTTTTGCTTTAAAGGAAGCAAAAAATATTGAGTTTCTGGATTTGACACTTCTGACCTGTTATTATATTCTTTTCTTTACACTTGTTGTAAACTATTAGTAATGAGGGAAAACACAGAATGCAGTTGGCAGCAATGTAAAAACCTGCAGGCTAAAACATCCTTGGCATGTCTAAAAGGAGAGATTTTTGCATTTCACAATAAAATTTATCTTTTTGTGGTACTTTAAGGTATACTGGACACGAGACATTCACCATATGGTGTATAATACAATGCCTTTTTTTTTTTCTCCAGACACAGTGCAAATTTGAACCTGCACCACAAGCTGCTGACCAAAGACTCCTTCAGCCCAGCCAACAGCCTCTACTCCTCCCACTGTAGAGACAGAGACTCTGATTACTGCCAAGACCAGCGGGACAGAGATCTGCCCCATCGAGACGCAACCAGCCAAACCTCCGTCATCTTCCGAGGACACAACCGCATGGGCCTGGTCTTCCCTATGAGCAAAATGTCTGCCGCTCCATACAGCGGTGAGATGTCTCCCTTAGGAGAGATGGAGGGGTTAGGAAGAGGAGGAGAAGGTGGTGGAAGCGGGGAGGATGGGGCAGTCCTGGACCTGAGCACCTCCTCCTCTGCCCCGCCTCACGGCAACGGCAGTGCTCGGTCTTCCTGGGACTCAGATGGAGCTGGCAGTGAGGAAGGGGAGGGCATTGAGGAGGATGAGGAGGCGCTCCCCATGGAGGACAGTGATGAAAGCTGCGATGGGATCGGTGTGGGGAGGCCTGTGGGTGAGGAGTTGGCACTTGGGGGAGAGAGGACCCTGGGCTGCATGGGAGGAGGGCAAGGCGGGCTTCAGGGAGGTGTGGGGGGGTCGCCGATAACCTGCCACGTCTGCCAAAAGGTCTACAGCAACAAGGGCACGTTCAGAGCCCATTACAAGACTGTCCACCTGCGACTGCTTCACAAGTGTAAAGTCCCTGGCTGCGATACGTCCTTCTCCTCTGTGCGCAGCAGAAACAGGCACAGCCAGAACCCCAACCTTCACAGGAACCTGGCTGTCAGCTCAGGGGCCACAATGGAACAAGAGTAGATCTGAACTCATACGCCAACATGACTGATTCCCTTTGTTCCAATTGTCTTTTTTTGTTGTTGTTTTTCATTTTTGGGCACCTAAAGAAGGCTCACCAATTAGCACTTTTAATATTCCATACTGTAATCCATCCTGTTGTCATATTTTTGGGAAAAAAGAGAGAAAAGAGAAAGTACAATGAGTTCATTTGTTGTGGCAAATGCAATTTGCTTTTGGAACAAATGTCTTTTACTGAGAGGCAAAAACTGATAAAGCATTACATGCATGTGTCTAATATGTAGAGAACAGCCAAAACATACACCCAGGGGTGAAAGTAGGTCGATACGGTCTGGACTACAGTCAGATTCAGTGCTGGTACACATTCCTTGGAAGAGGGGACAGCAGCTCTCTGCCAAAATCCACACACTGTACAACACCTCGTCACAATTACATGTCCAAGAAGAAAACACATCTGATAACATTATGTACACAAAAACAACAGCTGGTTTTCTTATAAACTGCATCTGAATTGTTCCAGCACAGCGCAGACCTGTGGGTTTTTATCCTTCCTGACAGTTCGGTAACTACTAGCTAATATCATGGCTGTGGGCTTTTGGCAGGGAGTGGATTCTCTCAAAGATCTCCAAAGTAAAAACGACAGAATAAGTTGTGATGTTTCATGATGTTCAGTTTTATTCCAACAACACCGACAGGAGGTCAAACATACAACTTCCATGGGTTGCTCTGTAACTTTAAGTCGTGCATTACAAGACACAGTGCCTGGAAGGCTGCATTTGATTTATTGTTGCAGTATTTTTGATTTTTTTTCATGATAGAACCATCATCATCTCTTCTTATATTTCTGTAGCCAATGTTCTGGAAAGTCAAGACTAGTAAAATATTTAGCTGTTGTTGATTAATTTAGTTTGAATGTTCTAATTTAAAACAAAGCAAATTATTATGATATTTAAAGTTTTGTCATCACTCATAAATTATTCTGTGGCACTTACACCTTTTAAATAAATAATTTGTTATACATAATGTTTTTTTTTCTGCCCCATATAGGGTGTTAGGAGAATGATATGAATCATTGGAGGTTTAAGTAAGTTTAATTTTATTTTGCACAATTATAAAAAATATACACAAAAAAATGCAAAGATGACAAATAATATGCAGTGCAAGGAGAGGGCCTATTTGAAACATCCACCTAAATAAAATGTCAAAATTATTAAGAACTCAAAAATACAGAAAAATACAAAAATAATGCAAGTGGTGGCAAACTAATGGTAGTGAAATATGCAACAATAAACAATTAACTCATTAGTGAGTGAGGTTGTTGTTCAAGACCTTCAATCTACTTTCACCCCTGCACACACCGGTCAGTGAATTCATTTTTAGTTACATTTTCTGTTGTAACGCAGTACTGATTTATTTGTATTGGTTTGCCTTACAGCCCAGTTTAGACCTTTAAAAAAAAAATCATTTTTATGAACTGAATTTTGTGAGAGTCGAGCCATGAAACTGTATCATGCAAGTGATTTTTTTTCTGGTGTTTTGTTGTCAGATGTCCACATCTTCCCTGTGAAGCTGTGCATTAAGTATTGATCAAACGCAGTAGTGAAGTAACCTCTACATGTGTCATTTCATTCATTTGGACAGTGGTCTTTAAAAAAAAAAAGAGTCTTTGTTGAAAAGCTATAGTGTTGTGAGCTTGATCAATAAGTTACTGTATGGTGTTCTATGATCTGTCTTTACTGTTCTGGTTGTTGCATACTGCTAATGTTGACCAAAGATTTTTTCAGTCCACAGGTGTGTATAGAACCCCGTCATACTGTGTGAGGGGTATGCAGTATTAAAAGGGCCCGCCCAGTCTTCTCTCATGTACTTTGTGATTAACAGCAGTATTCAGATGTGGGCTCTATTGTAAAATAAAATAAAATTTAGCCAAAAAAAAAGGAAAAAAAAAAGCAACTTTTGACTGATTGGGGTGAAAAAAATGTCCAGATTCTGGTGGTGTTTTTGTAAAGACATCTGCTCATGGGACTAGACTTGATTAAGGCGTTGCTCTTGTATTGTCTGTGTGGTTGCTTGCAGTATCCTGACTGACTGGACAAAAAGCAGGACAGCCTGCTGTGTCTGGAGGCTAGAAGCATGTACTGTGAATGAGTCAAACACTGAGAAATAATAATTTAAAAATAATGCAATTTATAATAATGGGCCCACACATGAGCACACCCTGAAAAAGAACTGGTAAACAAAATGTTTATTGAACTGTATATTCTGTGAATAGAGTAATTTGTTATCTGAAAGAAACCAAAAAATATACTGTATAAAATAACTTCACCACTAACATTACATCAATCTTTTTCTTTTTTTCAGAAATGAATGAACAAGAACATTGTATTGTATATGTCTGATTATTTCATCATGGTTTACTGTTCTGGTTTTGCTCTGTATTCTGTGTAATTTTTCATTCTGTATTTAAATGCGATGGGTCAGATTTAAGATTCCATCTGTTTGTTGCTTGGATTTGTTAAAAAGAAAAAGGAGCAAAAACCAACATATGTTGATAGGTGTTCATGTTTCCTTTGATTTAATGTTACAATATTCATTCCAATTAAATAAAAAGCCATATGTTTGCAAGCCTCATTCCATTCAATTTTCTGTCCATTAAAAAAAGTAAGAACAGTTTACTTTTATCATTGTGAATAAAATGTATTGTTCTGTATAATATTAGCAAAGCTTCAGTACAAGTTTGCATGTAGCACCTCCCAGAAGAGCCAATTTAATAATAAGGGTTGTAACAATATCAAAAACTCAAGGTACATTGTAAAAAAGTGTGTTTCATTAGTAGTTGAAGTAATGTAATATTCTGAATAATTCTCATACAGCTTTATACTTTAGTGATGACAGTCTAACAACTTATTTTACATTTTATATTATTATTAATATATTATATTAACATATTTTATATTAACTTAAAATTATATTCTGTTCCCTTAAAGGTATAGTTCACCCAAAAATGAAAATTCAGTAACAATGCAGAAACTCCAGCAGTGTTTTGTGGCCTATAAAACCAAACCTGATTTTCAACTGGCATGAGGGTGAGTACAGAACTGCTGAGTTTTCCTATTTGGGTGAACTATCCCTTTAACCCACTGTTCGTATTTCAATAAAAGCGCATCCGTTAGGTTTCTCTCAGTGTTGTGCATCTGACCTAATGACATGTCTTTTCCAGATTTATCCCCTGCATTTGAGCCAACATTTACTCTTGGTGATTCGGAGAGAAGAAAACTCTAAAGCAAGACCAGATTATAGTTTTCTGAACAAATAATAGATTAGGTTACATATATGGCCCACCTAAATTGGTTTAATTGTAGTTTTATGTTTTCATTAAATCACTGAACCAAACTAATTATCATTAAGTCATGCTAACAGTAGTAATTACATTGATTATATTTAACAAACTAAAATAACACACCAAGGTTACAATGAAAAAACTCTTTGGAGCAATATTTTACTTTTGAATGAAGCAAATAAGCAAGTTGGAAAAATGTAAACTTTTAAGTTGATTTGCCTTAAATTTAATTTACATTAATTCAAACTACATCTGACGTAAAGCAATTATGTTCATCTAACTTCTGAATTTGATTTGAAAAAACTTAATTCATTTGTAAATTTGTAATTTTTTAAAGACGGTCTAATAATTCTCTTTTTTCAATGTTCAATATTTATTGCAATATTAAAAAATAAAGAAAGTGATGACTCAAAAAAAAATCTACAAGTGTAAAAATGTATTAGTAAGTAAATTTGATATGTAGAGCTCTTTTTTATAGAAAATTTGTTTTTCCTTTTAACCTTTAAGTGCTCCAGCCTCTTCTATGTAATATGTAATATATTTACTGCACTACATCATAAAATGATCATAATACATCAGAAGAGATTAAAGAAACATGCTAAGCTGAAATACTGCCCTCTCCAACAACAACGCTACAGTCAGCATGATCTCCTTTGAAAGTTACAGTCCGCTGTGGAATGATGATGTGTGATTCTGCACACTGCTCAGTTTATTCACCTTCCATGACTAAAATTAATACAGAATGTTCTCCAAATGAGTTAATGTCTGTTTATGAGTCATAAGAAATCATTTGTAATCTTTTAGAAGGAGTAGATGTTTATAACTGTTAATGGAGTCCAGCAGGCAGTCACTGAACTGAAGTCCAGAGTGTGTTTTTTCAGAGCAGTGGGCTTTTATTTTCAGGATAACAGGCTGCCAGAGTATAATGTTGTACTCTAATGTTGTCTTGCACCCTTGTCAGTTCAGGGCTCGATTATACTTGCAGACAGACACATACATGGACAGCTGCATCACAGATGCCTATTCATTCTGTTTATACTACTTTCTTTATGGAGGTTAGCATCAAAATCAATGCGGCAGTCCTTTTCTACACTAAAATAAATAATATTGTTGTAGATATTGTCCAGTCCAGTACAGTATTGAAACATTCTTTTATTGCAATATTGATTTATTTTTACATCCCTAAATACACATAAATACATACGTGTGTGTGTGTGTGTGTGTGTGTGTGTGTGTGTGTGTGTGTGTGTGTGTGTTAATATATACAAACAAAGGATGTAAAGAAGAGGATTTACAAGTGTTCCTGTTGCCTTGCTCATCTCAGCAGCAGCAGCAGCAGTATCATCTGATCCGGGCTGATTCCCTCGAGGCCTTGTAATACTCAGTGTTAGGCGGAGCAACACTGATGAGCCTCTAACAGACACATAAAGCAATGAGCTGCTGGAGGATAACATGGAGGCTTTATGCTGCAGAACATAAACCCTTTTAACAACTAATTCAAAACACAGGTGAAACAAAAAAAAATGTACTTTTTCTTAAAAGATGAGGTTGCCCAAATTACAGCAATTACAACAGTGCTCATATTTTCTCAGTTACCTCTTGCAGTACTGAGCCATCAGATAGTTTGTTTGTCCAGATATTTGTCTCTAAGATTTCTAAAATGAAGGTGAACAGAATTTAATTTATATTCTTGCAACAACAACAAAAAACCTAAGGTTGTTCTGATGCAGTTTAAAATGTATGTGAGTCTACACACTGATCCAACATCACATAATTCATTAGCCCTGAAACAGGACCCTGTTACTTCCCAGCAGTGTCTGGTACAACAGTTTTTTTTTACTATACAGCTATGATAGCAATCATATCACATCCATACAGGGTTAGTACTATACAGCTGTATACTCAGTTGGTAATACCCAAAGTTCAAATGTCAGAATGGGTATGTAGAAGAAAAAAAGGTATTGGAACATTTCCACTGCTTCACAGCTGTGTTGTGTAATGTAAGAAAGAAAGAAAATATGCCTTCTTTGTAATTTGACAGAAAGAACCCTTTAAAATGAATGAGGGAATCCACTAATGAGCTGCTTCTAGTGTAAATCAGCTTGCTTGAAAAGAACTAATTCATTAGAAAATCACCAAATCAACTAAATCATCTGCTATTGTCTCTGTTTTAATGGAGGGACCTGCCTTATTTTGACTAATTTTAAAGGAGAAATCAGTAATACATTAACTGTAATTGTCATGACCATGGTAGTGCTTCCGGTTATCTCCCAGTGTTTTCTTCTGTTTTCCCTCTCCCCCTGTGTCTCCTGTCTGTCTTTGTCTTGTGGGTGTGGTGTTCCCTTTCCAGTCTCCTGGCTTCTCCTGGCTCCACTCCATCTTAACCTGGCAGCAATCTTCTCAGCGCCACTCCCAGTCAGCTCACCTGCACTTCGTCAGCCCTCCAGTCCTTGTGTTGCCTCTGAGTTAATAGTGTTTTTTCCCCCTGTGCTTCAGGACCACACTCATCTCCCTGCCTGCACGCCTGCCTGCTTGTGCCCAGCCTGCTACCTCTCTGCCATCTCCAGCTCCGGTAATCCAACCATTCTTCACTGCCCTCTGCCCTCTGCTTCAGCCCGTTGACTCCTGTCACCTCAATTCCCCTTCCAATAAACATCTGTTCATATTCACCACCACTGAGTTGTGTCCTGTCTGTGTCATGCATTTGGATTCATCTAATGCAAACCATAACAGTAATAAATTTCCATTCTGGACCAGAATAACTGTTTTGTGTGACAATTTCACATTATTCAGTTCAAATGAACGCAGAATGTTTGCTGAATGAGTCAGTGTCTGTTTATGAATCATAGGAAGTCATTAATAATGTTGTAGAAGGTGTAGATGTTTAATGTTAAATTGAGCAAAATGTGAATGGAATTTGGCAGACGGAGACAGGCAGCCACTGAACTCATCATCCAGAGTGTGTTATTTCAGAGCAGTGGTCTTTTGTTTTCAGGACAACACGCTGAACTTTATATTGACAGACAACTGACTGTTATAAACAGCTGATCAGCTTACAAGGTTGTGTGTATCCTGCACTCCTGCAAAGCTCCTGCAGAGCTACTGCAGCCTGCCTGACTGCTGTGTCTGAGGTGGAGGCAGCAAGGGGGTAAACAACTTAGTTGAATTGCTTGAATTGAATTGTGAACCATATCACAACCTATTTAATATAAACTCTATGGCTCTAACACACTATTTGGACAGCAGTACTCATTTTTGCACCTTGCTACATATTGCTCCTTTAAATACCAATATTGGTACCTATAGTCCAAACTTAAAACATTGTAAGCATGTGAAACTTTCCCAAAAATTCAGTGCAGTATTTCAACAGATTCAAGAAGAATGAGGATTCAGAACTTAATGAGATATCAAATGGCTCATTAAGCAGCCCTTGTTTTCAGAGGTTATCTTGCCATCAGGCCTTGCTGACAGGCTGAGGAGGGGTGTAGCCCACAGAGTGACTGAGTTCTGGTCAACCTCGACTTGACTCCTTCCGGCAAACAAAACACACACAAATACAGCCAGAAACACAGAAATAGACAAGTAGACACACAGGCAATGTTCTACAGTGATGAAAAACATCCAGGCAAAGGGATGTTTTGTTGGAACTTAATAGTGTTTTGAACACATTTTGATTTTTGTAAAGCTTTCTTTCTGCATGATAAAATGGAGGAGCCACGGGGATGGTAGTCACATTCAGCAGTGATTAAAAATTTGCATTGCTGCAAAATGGCATACACTACACCAGCCGAAAAAAGCTCTCACAGTTATTGAAGAGGTGAATTAATCGCTGTAATACTGCTATGCAAAGTTAAAGGGCATGGATGGAAATGGACCAGGGACAGTGGAAGTATCGTTGGGCCCACATTGAAAAAGCGAGGAGGACAAATCTGTTACGCAACATGCCAAAGTATTGCACTATTACAGAGGGCTGAAAGCCTTGCATAACTCAACAATTCAACCCACCCATCACATTTACTGTACATTAGTGAGCCTGCAGAGCTGTTCCTCATCACTTAGGAGCTGAAAAACCCAGTTCTGACAAGTGGCCCCCATCCTTTTTCTCTGGCACGTTGCAGAAATCTAGTACCACTCAGAGAGGGCACAATGGGTTATTTCAGTCCCTCCTGTGTGCTGCATGTAGGCGACAATATTCAGCAGAGAACCTGGTTGATCTGTAGAGGTGGAGCACTTGCTCAGCTTCCTCCACAGAGCTGTATCTGTATCTGGAACAACTTGCATCGTTGGGGCTATTTTTGTGAAGCAGTGGACCACTTTCAGATACTGTTCGGTGGTAAATATGGAACAGATTGAGGAAAGTGAGGAGGCTCTCTGACAACAGCTTGCTGAAATACACCTGCAGCGTTTAGGACACATCGATTTTGAAGGCTGACAAAAGAAAACGTGTTAAACGATACAGAGAAACACTGAAGCCTGAATCTATTTACCATCACAAACCGTCTTGTCTTGATTTTCTTTGACCCTACCACCCTCCTTTGTGTATGTATGTGTGTATTCAGACTGAATACATTTGAGGTAGCCTGACTCACCGGAAGTTGGCTGATGGAATACACCTGCCATTGGCCTCCTTTCTCAGCTGTTGTTCTCCTCTCCTTCCGCTATCTGCATGTTGCCCTTTTCAAAGACCCCATCACAACATGAAACACCAGCAACAACCTCCCAGCTAGCAACTACATGCTGAAAATTCTGCTATGTTAGCCCTCGCCCTAACCTGGGGGGGTATTCCATCAAGGCTGTCAATGAAATCTGAGCTTAAGTGAAAAAGGCTGACTTGAATTAACTTCCACTCAAGGCCCAAGCTGTTCTGCTAACACAGTTTAGTCTGGTCTAGTCAAAGCTAACAGAAGCCAGGCTTAAACAAGCTTGCATTGTGAGTTGGTTGAATGTAGACTGTGACAGAATAAACTGATATATAACCACTTGTATGGAGCAACACGTGACCACATTCAGCACAGACACGGACATTAACCTACAACCAGAGCAGCTGCTGCTGATAGCACTGCTAACGTTAGCCACACTGTGTGTCAGGCTGGCAGCCAATGTCACCTCTGGGTAAACAATGTTGTTTCCCTGCAGACACTGTGACCCTTTTCAGTCTGAAAAGGTGAAAGCATTTAGTGAGTTGTTGTCATGTGTTGTAGGTTAATGTGTAATGTTAGTATTGCATGGTGCAAAGTACTTCATATTTCAGTGGCATTTAAAATGTGATTTGGTGATTGTAGACTGTGATTTACAGCTGCAAATGACTCTTAATATACACAGTAATTGTTTAGACAGTGTTCAACATCATCAATTAATATATTCTGCTCAGTTTTAATTGCTTTCCATATGTTTTCTTACTGTTAGATGAGTTGACTAGTCTAAAATAAAATTGGTTTAATCAACAGGAAAATTATTAACCAGGAACATCCCTAGATCCTTTGACACACAGCTAAACTAAGCTGGACAGTTAGCTCCGATGGAGTAGGCAAGTTCAGATGCATCAGTTACTATGGTTACTGTAAAGAGATACCTAAATGTCACAGTCATGAAACAGATTTATCAAAATAAGCCAGGGTTTTCCTTTATCTACAGTGATGGAATAGCCCCCTGACTGCTAACAGTACAAATGAAAACAAGCTAGCAGCTGTTACTTTTTCTTTTGCAGGGATTTTGTCATTTTAATAGCTGGGCTTGCCTCCCCACATGCAAATGTTCCACAAAAACAAATTCCCCTAAACACTATTTTGCAGGGCACCATGGGTGCATCCTGGGCTCTGCACTGCCAGACAACTGTGACTGGTTTAAAGAAATACAACCAAACCAGAGTGTTTTTCCCTCTTATAATAGAATGCTAATGGGTTCAGCCAGACCTTTCTGGCACAGTGCTGAAACAATGCTGCTGTACTGAAATTCAACACAGAGATATTTTTCTTGTTTTCTTGTGAAGGGTCATTACACAAAAAGACTTTTCATCTCATCACATTAGTTTTGTTAAGCTGTACAAAACTTTTTTCTTCAAACAAATGAAAACTTTTAACAGTACAGAATGACTTTTTTGAAACCTGTTTCTGACACATATTATCTTGTGTCAGGGTTCTTCAAAGAAAAAAAATAAGGAAAATCAATTCAAGAATCAAGGAAAACATGTTGCCTTGGAAACAGGTTGAAATTATCCTATTATACTTTTTTCTCCGCTTGGGGGAACAAGCTGTAAATCACAGACTGTAAACAGTGGACAGGGCCACTGGAACGGAAAATATATATTCAATGTGGAAATTCTTCAGCTCAACTGGTTGCAAAAAAGAAGTCTAATTGTGTGTTAACTTATGAGAAGATGAGCCCACTTCTCACTTGATTTATGACCTCAGTAAACAATTTCCTAATGGGTTTATGGTCTCAATTACAGGTTTCGAGTCTTCTTCAGTATAGCATGAAGTTCATTTAGTAAATTATGGTCCAATTTAGAGTAAAATAGACCATAAAGCAGGGTATGCTTGAAGCTGCTACCATAATGACCTCCCCAGCTTCACCCTTTTGTCCAAATATGGGGACTTCTGGCCTCAGAAAACCAAGATGGTGTCAGCCATCATACCAAAGTCGGGGCTTCAAAAGGGTAGCGGAAGCCAGTGGGTAGCATCACAACTGGTTTATACTTGCGCTAAAAATGACATTATCATATCGTTACTTATAGTGCTGTAGTGGCAAACAGTTTATTTACACATCTAGCAGACATGGAGCAAAATAAGGACTCGTTTAGAGTCATTTTTCTGTCCAATATTCATTCTGTCTGTTTTTGGTTTCAACAAATCCCAAGAAAAATATCTGGCTCTTTAGCTGCTAAATGCTTCATCATGTTCACCAGCTAATCTCTAATACGAGTGGACTGATCAGTCTAGTTTTTTTTGGGGGGGTGCGTGTACATTCATCACTGTATACTGAAGGACCTCTGTGATTCAGAATTCTTGAAAAAACTTTTCTGTGCCTCCATGAAGGATGCATTATACTTTCAAGTCATCCCATTCTTTTGTATGTGATATCTTAAGAATGCCTTGAGGAAAGTTCTTCATTCCCTCTTTTTTTGTTGGCAGCTCTGTTTTATATGACCATTGACAGCCAACTTCTCATTCTTCTTAAGCGCCCACTAGGGGGCCACAAGTGATCAACAACTGCTTCAGTTTGAAATCTTGTTTCAGCTGAGGACAACATATGTGGAGCTCATATTAATGTTTGCTAAACTCACCTGGTTGCATCTGGCAGCTGTGGTGGCATTGCAGTAGGTGCTTCACCGTGTGTTACCTGGTGACGATCTCTACGTTTTTTGTTTTTTTTTAACATTTTAATCAAAAATGGAAATAAAACTAAATAAAGACCAGCCAGCTTAACATATATTGACTTTAATTTTTTCAATCATTTTTCAAAAGGAGCAATCATTCTGACCTTTTCTTTTCAGTCTTTTGGTTCTGACAGGAAAAATGTTAGCTTTTTTACATTTTCATTTTAAAATTACTGATCAGTTATTGATTATCTGGTGATCCGCAGACCTAAAAGGCTGTGTAGAGCTGAAGGGAACTATGCAGTTGGTTGAAAATTCACTGGTAGTTTGTCTGTAAAACCTTTCACATTTGACTTAGTGAACTGATACTTTATTAACATAAGTGATTAGTGCGGCATTAAAGAGAAAATGTTCTCAATAGTACTTTAGTGTGGAAAATATTATCATAACTGACAGAAACAATGGTCAGAACTTTAAAAAGACTAAAACAGCAATAAACTGCAGTTATCCTGCAAATCAGTATGGCACTTCTTGTGTGGTGACCACATTTTTTTGTGCTTATCGTGAGAACACATCAGCTGATTGCAGTCTTGAAAGTCTGATTTGCTGTGATCCGGCACCTGGGAAGCAGTGGATACGTGCGCGCTACTGTGAGAATCCCAAACAGTGAAAGTGAGTCCTCTGAACAACACTGCTGATGATCCCCCACATGTTCTGCAGAGAAGGGTCTTTCTGGGGCACTGACACCGGATCCCACCTCTCCGTCCTGGGATGGGGATCAGGGCCGGCGGGGGGGTGGGGGTCGGAGGGGGGGAGTGGAACTGGAGGGTGAGGCAGAGAGGGGTGGAGAGAATGGATTGTCCACGGGTGCTTGGGAAGCTGAGGAATATGAGGGGGTATTACTGGCTGCCACAGCAGCCAGATGGACAGCAGATGACTTTTGTTCTTACAAATACTCTGCAGGCCAGCCGAGGTAGAGGAGGAAGAGTAGGAGGAGGAGGAGGTGGAGAAAGAGGGAGGGGGCAGAAGGAGGCTTAAGTGAAAGTTTCAGCTTTACAAGGACATTTTTTTCCCTTCTCTGGACCGTAACATGTTCATCAAAACCATTTGTGTGTCCCAACATGTCCCGCTGTGAACAAAAAAAATCATATCCTCCACAGAGTTATTACATCCAGCAGGAAAGTTTTATGCAATTAAGAAAGACAGTAGAAAACATTCATTTCATACAGTTTCCACTGACTTACAATCCGTGTGATACCATAGTAAGCATTCTAACTAGTAACTCTAACTCCAATATCCTGCGGCCTTGATTCAACTGTGTACACAAATTAAATTCTAATAAAGGTCCAAAGGATGAAGGGGTAGGACCTGCTGCTAGTCTGCCCCCTGCTGCTGGAAACACAGCTCCAATCATTCAAATATCTGCCTCTCTGCAGGCCTGTACTGCCCCCTAGTGGTGCAGACAATGAGTCAGGCTTCTTTAAGACATTCATTTCAACAATCCCTCTACTGCACAGCATGGCAAGTTTATTAGATGAAATGTTGATCCTGGTCAACAACTGGCTTGGGGAGTAACAGATCACATTTAATGGGATTATTAGTAGGATTACACTTTCAAGTAAAAAACAATATCCTACCATGCACAGTGCACACACACAGCATGTTTTAGAGGTCATGATAATGAATTGACAGCTGTGTGTGCTGTCAATTCATTATCATGACCTCTAAAACATGCTTCACTCGGTTGATATTTTGCTGTTTTTGTCTTTAAATCAACATATTCAACATGAAACACTCAGAGCTGCAATGATTAATCTGTTATAAACCAACTATTATATCAATCTCCATCTATTTTCAATTAATTGTTTTGAGTCATTTTTTTAATTTTAAAAAAAGTCAAAATTCTCTGATGTTACCTTCTTAAATGGGAATATTTTCTAGTTTCTTTATTTTACTCTGGAGGTAAACTGAATATTTTTTATTTGACATTTGAGGTCATCATCTTAGACTTCAGGTGACTCTGATCAACACTTACTGATATTTTATGGATCAAACAACTAATCAATTAGTGCAGAAAATGATCGACAGATTGATCAGTAATCAAAATTATCGTTACAGAAAAGACTTGAAAGACGTGGAGATATAACTTTGAGTTGTGGACAAAACAACATTTGAGGACATCATCTTGGACTCTGATGAACTTTTTTAACCATTTTCTGACACTGTATGGACCAAACAGCAACAAAATAATTGACTGACTAATCATTGCTGAAAATAATCATTAGTTTCAGCCCCAAACACTATATTAGCCTAAAAAAGTTCACCATATTTTATACTGAGGTAATCTTTAATGGAATTAATGGAAAATAATCAAGATACATTAACATTGTAATACTTAGATTACATTACTGGCTACATTTTTTAACAGGTAATTAGTAACTGTATCAGAATACATTTTTAAAGTAACCCTCCCAGCCCTGGTCAACAATATGTCATGTGAATAATGTATTGCAATAGACCCAGGTGTTACTAGTGATACTGCAGGGTGTTTTTTCCCCCCTGACTGCTAACAAGTATCTGTCAAAACTGAAGTCACACTGTCAAAACTCTTCACATAGTTAGTGAAATAGAAGTCTGTGTTGACCAAACTAGGAATCATTTTTCATTGTTATCACACAAAATTCATTCAGCAACCACATCTTCCAAAATCCATCAACTTTTTCTCATTTATACTCCACCGCCTGCAAAATTCTATATATCGGCAGTGCATTTTTCAAATGCAAACACACTGTCAGAACAGAATACAGTTTTTCACAATTGCTTGCACACTAAAATGAAAAATAACACTTGACACTGAAGAAGCAAAAACTCATCCCAGATCTACATAACTATAAGCACATTTTCAGCTTTACAGTTTGTGCAAAACACACTAAACACACTTCTCTACATTAGACACAGAAATCTAACATGATGTTCAAACCTTTCAAAATACAACAATTCAAACAGTGGATCAAACATGGCCGTCATCATGTGTTCAGACACTCAGGTGCTTTACTGTAAACTCTCCAGTGAGGCATGAGAGCTATGTGGTGAGTGGACCTGTCTGTGAACAAAGAAACAAGGACCAAATTCATCAAATGTGATTCGGGCAACATTAGTTGATCATGTTGTAAACTCTGTTGCTGCTGAAACAGTTATTTGGACATTCTGACATGAGCAAAGGTGAAAAAAACAACTTTTGTCTAAAATCAGTAGAGTGTAGGTAGGAGTGTAGGTCATACTTTCTCTTTTGTCTCCACAAATGTTGTTGCTGTGTTTATGTGCTATTTAGAATATTCTGCTCTGATTTTCAGTGCACAATACAAACTTTGGAAATACATGGATGTATTGACTGATTTTACAATGTGGAGAGAAATAATTATTTTCATTGGTGTTGCAGGACTGTCTTTTGTGTTGTGTTTGATCCATATATTCATGTTCTTCATCTGGACTATCTTGAAAAAACAGACTGTTTCATTTAAAAAAGTAGAAATGTTAAAGATGTTTTAAATTGAGCACCGTACTGCTAACTGGTTCAAACAAAATCAGTGTGTGCTGTATGGTTACAAAGTTGGGTTTTAAGTATATATTGTACAGTTTTAAATGAAGTGTTTCATTTTGCAAAAGATCTGAGTTGTTCTGCTACTTGTGTGTGTGGTTGGGTGAATTGTGTTTAGCGTTTGGACAAAATGAGTCCTATTTTCAAAATTGCACTGAAGTAATCATGAAAGAAACCTGTAAATTACCTACAGAAAATATACAGTAAAGTATTTTAAAGCAAACTGTGACATATACTTTACAACAGTCAGTAAAGTGAAAGTGTTACTCTTATTCTGTAATGAAATGCTGATTTATGTTCATTCAGAGTCATTCACACATCAAAGATAAAAGTTCAACATTTAAGTAATTCAGTTTCGGCTCAGTATCACTATGTGCTTTCTGAGAAAGAATTGTTGTCAGTTTCACACATGTATAAAGTGTTGGTGGTTTGAGTGAGTTTTGGAGGTGGCAATAACTGTTTGACCAAGATGCATGTAGACTGTATGAAGAAAAAGTGGCTTCAGTACTGACAGATGCCTGTTAGCAAAAACTGTGCTTAAGGGTCTGTTCCATTCAGCTTGTGCATGTTGGCTCACTGGAAAAGCTCTGCAACACTAAATGGAACCTTAAGCTTTCTTGTGGAGACCTGAGAGCTAAATGCACTGCACTTACAGAAAACACATGCAACCAGAAAAAAACAAATCAAATGTAGAATAGATCTTCATCAACTGCACACAATTGCAATATGTGTGTGCACAGAACACAGTGGAAATACGTAGGGATGGCTCAGTACCACTTTTCATGTCCTTGAATATCTGTTGATCTGATACTGTACTTTCTCCTCTCTTAAATAACTTAATGATCCATGTACTTTGCTTAACCTAGCCATCTTAAAAACATCCTGCTCAAACTGTGAAACAAAAAATTCAAATTTCTTCACAGACAGGACTTTTAAGGTAAAGGTCAGCTTTATTGTCATCGCACAGCCATACAAAGTACAATGATACAGTTAGATGAGGCTTTGTATTTAACTCAGCCTAGTAGCTGCTGTGTCAACTCCTTCTAAGTCAGCACCGTGGTCAGAGGTACTGACAGAACCCAGCATACATGTTTCTGATGGTGAGGGAAACCTGAGCACCCAAATGAAGCCAACACAAGCATGGGGAGAACATGCAAACTCTACACAGGAAGGCCGTGTCTGAACCGGGGTTTGAACCCACCACTGCTGTGAGGCAAAAATGCTATCCACTGCGTTTACTATGCCGCTGCATTTTAGAAGCATTTTGATTGCTCAGCACCATTAAGACATTCAAATGAAATTTAAATGAATGGTATAAATGCATTAATGCCTGCTTTGCTGTTTCTTCCTTGAACTTAGAATAAGTCCACACAGCTGACATGATGACAGCGCTGCTGACAGGTCTCACTGCTCTACTGCTCATGTGACACACTGTTACTGAGACACATCTCTCTTTGCTGCATGTCACTCAAAGATTAGCTAAGCATTTGTGTGATGCTTTAGGCTAAAGGTCAAATAATATGTAAATGTAAACTGTCACAGTGCAGCGTGGTGAGAATTGTTTCAAACATGAAACAACAGCACCAAAAGTAGTGATGTACAGTAGCTACATTGTACTGATCTTAGTGAAATGTTGGTTTTCATCTGTGCTTTTGTTGAAATGTCCCAACATTTTATTGTTCATACACCTCCTGGGTTTACAGTTATGCACCTGAGAGTCTGTACACCTGATAGGAAGTTTTATCAGCTGGTTATGGATGCAGTGTTGTGTAAGGCAGTGAATTCACTCACAGTGAATTTCACTTTTACTGAAGTCATATTTTAGCACGATATCTTTACTTTTGTGTGATTTTTGGGTTTGTTGTACAACACTGACCACAAACCAGGACAAATACATTCAAAAACTCATTCAGCTGCAGTTATAGTTTTTTTCAACTGCTTAAACATGATTCTGAAAAGAGGACTCATTTTGTCAAAACACGACACACAGTTCACACAACCACACACACACAGGTAGCAGAACACCTCAGATCTTTTGCTAAATGAAACACCTCATTCAAAGCTGTACAAAAATGAGTAAAAACCCAACTTTGTCACCATACAGCACACACATGCCTCATACGATCTGACTTTCTGATCTGAACCAGTCACACACTGCTGTGCTCAGTCTAAATATTTCTACTTTTTTTTATGAAATAGTCTGTTTTTTTAGAGGTATTGTTAGGACAGTGGTTTTGGCATGCCCCACTTTTCAGGAGCAAAAACAAAGGTTTGTGCCCCCAAACCTCACAATTTTTATCAGTCATAAACAATAATTGGGGGTGGAACAACTAAAAAAGATTCAAAAGATTAATTTCAGTGAAATCAAAGAATAAAGGATAGAATCAGCAAACTGCAGTGGCTTTGCACTCCAGTTTAGGAACCACAGTGTTTGGGTATATTATTTTTATATTATAAAAATTATATATATATTTTTTGTTGTATTTTGAAAGGCAGTGTTTTGAAAGAGCAAAGAAGTGACATTGTGTTAGATTTCTGTGCCTAATGTAGAGAAGTGTGTTTAGTGATTTGGAAAAAAATAGTGTGGTGTTTTGTACAAAGTGTGCAGCTGAGAATGTGCTCATAGTTGTGCAGATCTGAGCTGAGATTTTGTTCCTTCAGTAACAGCTTTCACTAACTGTGTAATATTTTTGGAAAAAACTGTAAATAACGAATTGCAATACACACAATAACAGAACTTGCACAGTGCAGATAACAATAATAGGCGTGGCTGCAGTCTGAATCATGTTTATGAATTTAGCAAAGTTACTGCATTTGGTATGAAAGACTTCTTATAAATATTTGTGGTTGCTGCAGTGGCTCGACAGCGTCTTCCTGAAGGCAGTTCATGAATTTTTTAAAAGGTGGATGAACAGGATCAGACACAATTTGTCAGGCTTTTTGTTTCACCTGTGCTTCACATAATCACCACAGTAGTTTCTGCTCTTTGCCAATAGTTTTCCAAGCCACGCCTGTGATTCTGGGCAGTGTGTCACCAACTAACACCATATCATCTGCATATTTATAACTGTCCTGTGAATCCATGATTTGCATTTCATTAGCATATAAGCAAAACTGTCCAGGTGATACCAGTGCACCTTCTGCTCCCTGTGGTTGATCTGTAAGAAATCTTATACTTATGTATGTTGTGACTGCTGCTGTTAGTTTTTTGACACTGTCTTAACTTTCTCTAAAGTCTGAGTGCATTTTTTACAACTGTTTACAGTATGTTTTTGTGTCAGTTAATTGGTCAGTGCCTACAAAACACAAAGTTGTCTTGTCATTATGTGAGCCGTACTGCTCAAAATGTTCATACGTTTTTTCACCATGATGGCTCACAAGCCTGTAAATATTTCTCATATATAATTTCTGTATTTTTTTCTCCGTAATTTCTTGTCTCACTAAATGCTGAGCTTTTTAGATTTAGGTTTCACCAATACTGCACAATACTGTAGTCCACATAAATGGATATACACTGTATACACTGTACACTTTTCACTCTGCATTTAGCCCCGGGTTAAGGGAGCTGTTAGTCTAGGCTACAAGAGCTTTCACAGTGGCACAATCCTGGCAATCCTGCAGCAGCTGCACAGAGGCTTGGGGGCAGTGTGAATCATATTGTCTCCCCAAAAGGAGAAAATTATCCCAGGGTTAAGTCTTAGCCCATGGTAAGGATAGCCCTGCAGTGTGAAAAGCATTTGTATTTAGGCTATACATTAAATTTATTTGTGTAGCAATGTGTTACATGCAGAGTTGTCGTGGCGAATACATTTCCCCCCTTATTGATTGATACAGTTGATCTCAAAATAGATGAATAAACTCTCAGCCTCATTTCAAGAGGTGATCAACTAAATTTGTTTACCCTTGACTACAGCTCTGGTTTACTGTGAACAGAGAAATCACCTTTGGCTTTTCATGTAAAGTCATATACAGAAGATCTGACAGTCATTATGTCACATGGCAGCTCATTTGTCAATTTAGCAAACATTATATACAGTACATATTTATTTATGGACTATACATGTATGTCTGACAGATTTTGATAACTGAATGGATCATTTTTCATGTGATGGCTCAAACAGAATGTTGTGAAGAGTTTGACTGTTTCACTCATCAGTTTTGATCAATGAGCTGTATGCACGTGGTTATTGTGCAAATTGTAGACAAATATATTCACTCTTTTGCACGTGTGCCAAAATGAGTGCAGTTTACTTGAATGAAGTGTGATTTTACAAGCGGTCATGTCCTGGGATGTTTGCCACCAGAGAAGACCCCAAGAACTATTCATCCACAGAACACACCTGTAATACACCTGTCATTTTGCTGCAAACCTACAGCTATATGAAACTCCATCTTAAAGGTGTGACCTCAGCTGAGCTGCCCATTGTTACATAATTATGTTACAGTTATGCGCTGAGTAACAAGGAACTGCAGACTTAATTTGAATAAATACTCTTTTGCTGTAAGAAAACAGAGATTTTGAGCATGTGCTGGGTCTACATGTGTTGAGCACAATCCAACTAAGCTGTGGAGCCATCTCTATCCTGTTTTTTAATGAGTTGTGAAGACAGACTGTACCACCAGAGGGCAGCAGAGTCAAAGTAAAGCTCCAGCAAGATGTCTAGATCTTGCACCATCCAGCCAGGCTGCTTTCCTACCAAGGAATATTTGCTTTTGTCTAGGTGCTTAGAGGTGCCATGACTTCCCTGAGAGCTGATTATCTGATGCAAGAATAATAATTACAGCAACTGTAGTTTAGTAAAACGTTGGTCAAAACATGTGGGCAGCTGAGAAATGTTCTATGACAGAATAGGATGTTTTTGAAGCAGTCTTCTAATCTAAATGATCACAAACCTCAGCCAGCCTCAGAGCAGTAACACTGTCACTCACAAGATTAGACCCATGCATCACTGATGCAACACACTCACAACACAACTTAGAGACATATTTGTCCCTAAGCAGACAGTATACTGAGACAAACTACCTGACCACAGTCACTGATAGTAAAACACTGACAATGTTCAGACTCAGTGAGCACAGACTGATGAGAGAGAAGGACAGACACAAGCAGACCTGCACAGAGAGGACAGACTGTTTTCACTGTGATGAAGAAGCTGTGGAAACAGAACTACACTTAACACAATGTCAAATATACATCAGTATCACAGCAGATGCCAGATATGTCCCTTCCTGTTAGAGCTGCAACAAGTCAACTATTTTGTTAATTGTTGTGGATTTTATCCTTTGCCCATACATCAGAGGAAGGAAGTACACAGGAGTCCAATATGTCTTACACTGAAACTGGTTTAATAATACTTGATCAAGAAGAATGACGGAATAACCAGTACATAGTTGGTAATGATGTTCCCTTCAGTTCTGGAGTTCCAGTCTTCTGAGTCTTTAAACATTCACAGACGAGGACACGATGAACCTATGCCCAAATAAGGTCAGACCCAACACACTGAATTAGCCTATTGGTCTGTAAATCCAAGCACAGCAATTATGAATACACAAGACCTGAGACTACAGTTCTGTGCCCCTGGCTCCACAACTCAGGGTCAGTGTTATTCAAACCAGATTACAGTTACACCTTCTCCATTCAGAGAGACAAGACAACAGGTCTCCAACCTCAGCCGCCATAGCAACACTATCAGGTTGTTCCCTTGTTTATCTGAAAGGAGAAGACAGCTGCATCTACTCTCTGGAGGAGAGACAGTATGTCTGTTAAAAGTAAGTGTAGGCCTCTTAATGGCTCCAAGGCCTTTGCATGTTGCCTAAAGACTGGAAAAAACATTCATTCATTCATTTTCTGTAACCGCTTATTCCGTATGGATCGTGGGCTGCTGGAGTCTATCCCAGCTGACATTGGGTGAGAGGCGGGGTTCACCCTGGACAAGTCGCCAGTTCACACAGGGCTGACACAGAGACAGACAACCACTCACACTCACATTCACACCTACGGGCAATTTAGAGTCACCAATTAACCTAGCATGCATGTCTCTGGACTGTGGGAGGAAGTCGGAGTACCTGGAGAGAATCCACGTGGACATGAGGAGAACATGCAAACTCCGCACGGAAAGGCCCTGACCCAGCCGGGGAGCTGGGGGATCCAACTCAGGCACTTCTTAATTCCCTAACATTAATCGATGAATTGCTTTGCGTAATTTTGTAAGAAAAAAAGTCAAAATTCTCTATTTTCAGCTTCTTAAATATGAATATTTTCTGGTTTCTTTACTCCTCTGACAGTTAACTGAATATCTTTGAGTTGTGGACAAAATAATCTATCTGAGGACATTATCTTGTGCTTTGAGAAACACTGATCAACATTTTTCTGACATTTTTCATGCAAACATCGATTAATTTAGAAAATAGCTGCCCATTTAATCAACTAGAAAAGTCAACAACTAGTTAGTTGCAGCCAAACTCCTGCCACAACAAAAGAAATCAATGGGACACAAATATTTAGAAATGTAAAAATATATTTTGCTATATTGAATACCACCACCATCTCCATTTGTTTGTTTGCTTGTTTGCTTGTAATTTCTATCTAATTTCCTCATTATCATGATGTAACATGAGTGCTGATTGTATGGGTTTGTGTGATCCTGTGTGTGGGTGTGTGGGCGGGGTTGGGGGTGGGGGGGTATTCTCTTAGCTATGATTGTAAAGCACTTTGTGCTACAATTCCTTTTGTATGAAAAGTTCTTTGATCATTCCCATTGTTATTGTTGAAATCAAATTTGAATTTTACTAACCTCATTTATTGAATAATATTTATTTCTTATTACTTATAAAGGCCCATAGTTCTTTATTTTATTTTATTTTATTTTATTCTTTTTTTAAATTCAATTTTCCACTTTATTTTATCCACTTACTTTCCACTGTCGTTGTTGATTTCATTCGTGAATTGTCTTTAATATTCGGAAATTTTAGAGGTTCAGTGGACACAACATGTGTATACTTCACTGGTCGCAGGTTATAATAAGTTTTTATTATCTATAGAGGTGCTTAACCGTGTCGTTTTAGTTCGTTAGTGGGTCGTCAGGATATTTCCGACGCCTTTGAAGTCATCATCTCTACGCCGCCGTTTCCTGCGCACGAGCAGCTGTCAGCCAATAGGGGTTGAGAAGTGGCGACATCTCTGCCATTCAGGAAACCCTCTACTCCTCCGCCGCTCATAAACTCACTAAACAGCACGTAACTCCAACTTCCGGTTTGTACTTTCAAGATAAAATCACCATTGCCCAATATCTCAGACAAGAACCCTTTACAAGATAGAAAATATTACCAGCGAGTTAAGTGGTGATTGAAAGTTATTGACTGCTAGATCAGAACCTAATCTGTTAACTATTTTAGATTTAAGAATATAAATATTATTCTATGTGTTTAACTATGGCATCCTTTGTAAATAGATAAATATGTTTATATCATGATAATTTAAATGAATGAATCAGAAACCTTTGCATGGCCTCCCTGATAGAGTGCCACAGACCCCTGGGGGCCCTCAGACTACTGTTTAACACATTAGTGAAAATTACTGATGTATAAAATTAGTCTGTTTCCTGGAGTGAAATAAAGAATAAATTATTCTAGTCTTGAATGAGTTTGATTATGACCACAGTTAGGCTTAGGCACAGTTAGGATTTGTATAAACTGGACAATCCGGTTAGTGGTCAGAGGAGATCTGTGATGGAAAATCTTCACCATATTTTAAGAATTCAGTCATCTGATAAAATGAACAGTAGGAAAAGTGGTCTCGTTTTGAGGGGGACAAGTGTTCATGTGAAAAAACGGTGTCCCTTACATAATTATTTATTATTATCATTATTTATTATTTAAAATTACAGTAGCACAACTGGTATTGGTAAAAGAGCAAAGTCAATGCTGTTCAGTGACAGACTCAGGCTGTCTGAGGGACAGGGGTGAAAGAACATAAAAAGAGCACCTGTGAGTGGAAAGTTGTGATGCATTTATAGGGTGAAACATTCTAATCCCTGGTTTAGACTACAACAACAACACTATTGCAGCCTGTTGCACTACATCAGGTTTTCTCCAGGCAGAGGGAACTTTACCGTGTTTTATCTACAACAGGGGCATTCAAGAGTGTGCTTTTGTCCACTGGAAGTCACCATGGAGGGCACTTTTTCAAATTTTAACCACTGGAAGTACATCCAGAGGGAACTTTATATTAGGTATCATATTTTAGGTACTGGAAGTGAACACTAGAGAACACCGTATCATGTTTCTTTCACCGTAGGAGCATTTGAGGGGGCACTTTTGCAGCATTTTGTCTGCTTTTGACTTTTTTCCCCCACATTTCCTCCTCTGTAAGGTCTCCTAGAAGGCACTGAATCATGATTTGTCCACTGGAAGGACACCACAGAGGGCACTTTATCATGTTTTATCTGCTATAGGGGGATCCAAAAGGGCACTTTTTTTTCCTAACACAGGACACCAAGGGGGGCAAACATCTGAGTCCACCAGTGATGCTTTGCATCATTATTTAGGCTTAAAACTCAACTCAAATGCAGTTGTCAGGCATTACAGCACACTTGATAGCATGGGCCAAATTTAAAAACTAAAATATGAAATCAGAAAAAGAAATAGGAACAAAATTTAATGCAAAAAGGATAATTATGTAGTCATAATGTCACTCACAACTAAAAACACTGTATTAAGAAGGATTAAAATTTTCTCCTTGTTGACAGTATCTGAGCAATAACATTTTATAAACAACTACTGTCATTATTCAGCGTTCAAGTGAGACTTTTATTTTTAAGACAATAAAATCATTTCCGGTTGTGTCGCTCTGTGCTGCCTGAACTTAACGCAGCTCAGGTCTTGCTGCAATCTTGAACGCTGGTGACTGATGGTTGCAGTGTTGTGGAGTCGCCTGGCTCTTTCTTTACCGTAGCTTTCTCCACTTGTATCCAGTGTTTCAGGGAACGTTTCCAAAGGAGGTGAAGCTACACGTCTGTCCAACATGTCTGTGGCCGGGCTGAAGAAACAGTTCCACAAAGCCAGTCAGGTAGGAGCCGCAGCCTGTTATCGCTTCTTCATAACAACAATTGTTTGGATGTGTGTTCGCAGAGAGCGGTGGAGGGTCAGCTGCAGGTGGAAAACACGAGAAGTAGCCTTTAACTTTAAATACTTACATGTAACTTCCATGGATTGTGCTGTCGATTCAGACAGTGTTCCGAGGTTTTGTAAGCTATTTGTGTAACGGTACTTGTCATCCAAATAAGTTCCTGTTGTACGGAAGATAACGTCATACCAAACTCCGCTGAAAAATCTCTAAATTCTAGCCTTTTTTGCATATAGGCGAACACACGGTCATCGTTTGACATAATTCAAGAGCTTTTACGCAACAGAAAAATCCAGTGGATGTTTCGGCAATGTTACTGATGAATAAATAATTTCCCTTTCAACATATTACCTAATAACATGTCAAATGTTAGCGTTAGATCTTGTTGTCCCCGAGCTTGTATCAGTGGGAGAAACTAGTAATATCAGAATGTGAGGAAAAATTTAAAGAAAAGTCAAAATAATAATTATTATTTTTTGTTTATTGAATATTAAACATGCCTTTATCTGCCAGGTGTCTTCATTTACACTTGTCCAGGGTCATAAGCAGACCGTATGGAGCTAGACCTTAAAAGAAAATAGATTCTATTTATTTAGGCGTAATGAGACTACTATAGTGTAATATTTTATGAAATATTTACACTGTCATTGTTATTTTTTATTAGTTATCAGTGTAAACAGACTTCTACGTGGATTTCCATAATAATAGATATTAAGTAAAAAATGCTGGTTCAAATCTGTAATTTGGCAGGGAAATATTATGAACTATAATCAGTTTTAACAACAGTATGCAGTTGCACCATTATTGTGACATCTTTCTGGTGGGAACAGCCGATTTGTGGTTTCAGACTACAAGTCCCAGAATTCCAGGGGCAGCAAAACAAACTTGCTGTCATTTTAATGACGAAGTCAGGCAATAATTGGCCCTTTTTCCATCATTCTGTGAACAACTGTGATCTGATATTCTGCTGAGTGTGTGAAGAGTGAGAGTGACAGGAGCTTCTTACCTGGCTGAGAGGTTACAGTCTGTCGCCTGCAGCTCTTCAGCTGACAGCTCACTGTGGCTGCTCTTTCTTGTTCCATTGCTCCCTGACATATTTTAAATGGATTTGCTGTCAGCAAATGCTGAAATGACTGAAATGAATGATAGTAAGGGCCAAGCTTACTGACAGACTCATTACATTCCTTGTGACTGAGTGATAGACATTTAATCAGCCCAATTCTCTGATGTTTAGAGATGTCTGAGGCTGCAGTTACAGCTGCAGGCCGTCTTGTCAGTGTGGCTGCTGTGGACTGATGTTAACGCTCTGACTTGAAAGTTTTGGGAATGTGGTGAGAAGTTAGTAAATCTGATTAAAAGTCATGACTGGCTAGTGTTACATATGCATGATGTTATAATGTCCAGAATAATGCAGTTGGGTGACATCTCCTCTGACATCCTGTACCCTGTTCTCCCTTAAATACCAATAATGTTCTAAAACCTGTACCGTAACTCGGTGTATTTTTCTATATTGGGGCATTTTAAGCTATCTGTCTAATGTCTTCACCCATCAAGGTTTTTGTAATACTTTTTTCCATAAATTTTGCCACAGACACACTCTTTGTAATAACTGTAATTCAACTAATGGTTATTTTCATCAACAATTCATCTGTCCATTACTTTCTTGATTAATCGATTAGTTGTTTAGTCCATAAAATGTTAGAAAATGGTGAAAAACATGGATCAGTCTCCCAAAGCCCTCATGACTCCTCAAATGTCTTGTAAACATTCAGTTAACTGTCAGAGAGGAGTAAAGAAACCAGAAAATATTCACATTTAAGAAGCTGAAATCAGAGAAACTTTGACTATTCTTTCTAAAAAAAGAAAATAACTCAAACCAATTGATCTATTATTGTTATTATTATTATTATTGTAATACTACAAATAGATGAATATCACAGTTCTTTAATCAGTGGCCATTCTGTGGGCCGGACAGGAAGCTTTGGCAGGTCAGATATGGCCCACAGGCCGCCACTTGAAAATCCCTGAGTCAACATCTAAGTTTTTCTCTTGGAATCCCAGTTTTACTACAGAATAGCAATAGATTCTATTAAGCTACTTTTTTTCTGTACAAATGTCACCTCATAGCCATTGTAGTGTCTGCCTCATTGAGGAATTCTCACACAAGAATCAAATGTAGTGGAGCCGTCCTCTGTAGATGAGCAACGAGCTTCAAACTTGTCACACCTGCAACACGCAAATTTAAAGGCAGGTAGAGTGACGGAGCCATCATGACCCAACAGGCCATCTTACAGTAACAAGTAAACACACAGAAGTTATGTGTATTGTTTAATCTGGGCAGCCATCCATTACTCTCACACACACACTTAAACGTTACTTATTAAATTCCATTCAATATTGCTCTCTTATTCTCACAGCCTCCTGCCACCAAAATACACCATGGTGGGCGGCTGTGAGTAACTGTGAAGCAGCTCTAACATTTAGATAACATGTCTTTGAAAACAAATGCTGCCTGGTGCCTCATCTGTTGGTCCAGCAGTGTTCCTCAAACATTCAGAACCTGGACTGGAAAGTTTTCCTCACAGCATTGTTGTCCATCTATTAAATGTCCCTGTAACATACAGAACCAGTAAAACGTTTGGACGTGCTACTCATTTTGGCCCCAGGTGGCCAAAAAATGGTTGTTTCAGGTTTAAAAATAACGAAACATTAAAAGACATCACTCTAGACTTTGAAAAACTGGGAAATACTTTTTTTTTTTTAGATTTTATGGAAGTTGCAGCTCTACATTAAACATGACAGTTAACTTTAGTCTTTGGTGTTATTTGATAAATGCTAATACATAAAACAGTTTGCAAAAGGGCAAGTTAAAAATTCCTTTCAGACGTGTATATTTCTGACCCACTTGTCAGACCGGGCAGTGAATAAAAACATTCATGTTGAACCCTGTCCGGCTAATAGATGATATGATATCGGATTGGTTCATAGATTCACATATTCATTAATACCTCATCACGCATTTTAGGCTGAGGCATTTTCTGATAGTGGTATCTGTGGTGGAACAACCCGACTCCAGATTCATGTTATAGCCAGTAGGTACATAAACATCAGACTATAGCGGCTGCAGGGTGGTGTAGTGAGCATGGACCAGGGTTCTACTGTCAGCGAGCACACGCCTACTGAAGTGTCTCTGAGTTCCTCTCAGAATGCTGAGATGTTGCGTTGTGTAGCAGACTGACCCTGACCCCTGACCCCATGTGGGGGCAGGAGGAGAGAAGAGTTCTATTATTCCTGCTGGATTCAAGCTGCAGAGCCAAGTGTTGCTGCATGTTGCTGCTCACTCACTGCGACCAGGACTGTGTTTTCTGTGTTGTCCAGCAGTTTATTGTCTTCCTATTGCAGAATAATGTGATAAAAGACCAACTCCTTACTGTGTATTACCGAGCATAGTTACCTTCAAGTGTCTCTGGTCAGCCTGTCTGTGTGAGAACAGCATTGTTTTCCTCAGAGCTGGATTCACTGAAATATAAAATTGCGCACTTTAAGTTTCTTCTCACCCTTTCAGATGAAACACACAGGCTCATTCATGTACAGGCCTGAACCTGTCCTATTGGCTACATAACACGATAATTAGTCACTTAAAGATTTCAGCTTTTTGTGTGACTGTACTGACACCAGGACATTAAGACAGGCCAAGACATGATAAAAGAGACTATTATCTGTTGTTTGAGGAATTGTTAAATAGCACTGTTAACCTGAGCGTTTATTTATTTGAAATATTTTGCTTGTTATTATGGTTTGGTTATTATGGTTATGCATTAACACTTTAGAATCTAGATATTGCTGCTACTATAATGTATGTATTTATTTTAAAGTCATGTTGCCTGTGAGACAATATTCAAATACAAATGTATGGGGACGTGAATGGACTTGGTGCGTCCTCTCATCTGGACTGTGATGGTTGGACAGTATGAGGACACTAGGTACTATCCTACTCGGGGTGTCCCGATACAACTTTTTCACTTCCGATACGATACCGATATTGCAGCCTTGAGTATTGGCTGATACCAATATCGATCCGATACGATATCAGCATGAATCATACATACTTTTATTACTTATTTTGTAGTGTGGAATGTTAGAAAAGGCTTGATCAAGTGATGTTACTCAAACAGAGAACAATAGTCAGCAACCAGAGTCACCTATGGATAGAAGTGCTGGAGCAGAAAATGGACTGCTTATCAGAGCGCTTATATCTGAGATTTTAGATGCAGTCCGATAAAATCTGATACTCGTTTTTTGGCTGATATCGGACCGATATCCGATATCAATATTGGATCAGGACACCCCTATATCCTACTATTCATTTTAACAATTTATCTTGACTTTTTAAAGCCTCATAATTCCTGCAGACATTTAAAAATAAAAGCCTGCTGAGAAATGGAGGAATTATGTACTTTGAGCTGCTGCGAGCAGCTGTGCAGGAAGTGTTGCGTTTTATTGGCAGAAAGACAGCGAGTGGTAAACTGGAAAGTAGAAGTGACTGGAAATAATAAACAAATTAAAAAACATGAAAGAGAAGCATGAAGATGACAAAACAACAACTAGAGTATGATGAAATGACTGTTACTGTAGTATGGAAACATGGTGGCTTCTTACTAAAATATATAGTACTAAAATATGTAATATCCCCAGGCATGTAGTGCTGTTTATCCATCTAGATAGTTTTGGTGTGAGTTGCAGAGGTTTGGAGGTATCAGCTGTAGAGATGTCTGACTTCTCTCCAATATAATAGAACTAAAAGATACTCAGCTTGTGGTGCTCAAAGCACCAAAAAAAAAAATCTTGTTGTGAGCAGTTTCATGTTGGAGCTTTTTTCTTTCTAGTAGAATCAGAATGAGAAATACTTTATTGATCCCTAGGGGAAAAATTGTTTGCATTACAGATGCTCCCATTCAAGAATATAAAAAGAAATAGCATAGAGCAATGAGAAGAAAATATACAAAAAGGTGTGAAAAAATATATACAGTCTACTACAGACCCGGGCAAAAGGTTTCTTGTGGCTGCAAGGTCATCATGGAAATACCAAAAAATAAAATCTAGCAAAAACAGTCAGTAGCATTTTTCTTACCATGAAATCAGACCTGAAATCAGACATGAAATCAAATTATCAGACCTTTATTTTGAAAGGGGGCAGTGTTGTGTTCATTGGTAATGATAATGAACTGTATCTTTTATATTAAACTGTAAGTTAATTCACTCAGTGCTGTACATCCATGTTGTTCTTCTTCTACTTTTGCTGTTACTATCATTACAGCCTCTATGCAGCCTGCATGGTACACTGTAAAACATCAGGTTTTGGACATTGCCTACAAAATACTAGTGCACAATTTATCACATGGCAATTCAGAAAGGATGACCAACAGAAGTGTATAGAACACTTCTGACCATTTCATTATTAGAGATTGTGGCCCCGGCAGTCTGATCAGTTTCTCATGTGGCCCCACATGAAAAATAATAACCGACCTCTGCTCTTCTACGATATACACAGAGCCAAAATGTCAATAATAGATAATAGAGCAAAATTGTAAGAGTATGCAAAGCTATCTGCCTTATTTTCCCAAGGCGGTCATATATTATATAGGTATAGAGCAGCAATATATGTGTGTGTGTGTGTGTGTGTGTGTGTGTGTGTGTGTGTGTGTCTGTGTAAGAATTATGTACACTGTGCATCATGATACAAAAAGTATAGATTTCTATATTGGTGTAAGTAGAAATGCTATATGCTTTGCAGACAGTAGAGTTATTGCACAAGTTGAATTATTGCACAGAGTAATTGCACTCTTCAGTTATTGCACAGGATGAGTCTCTCACTGAAAGTACTTTTGTGCCTGACCATCACATCATGGAGTGGATGTAAGACAATGTCCAGCTTGGACAGCATCCTCCTCTCTGACATCGGCATCAGAGAGTCAGACTTCACCCCCACAACGTAACTGACCTTGCGGATCAGTTTGTTGAGTCTGCTGGCGACTGCTACCCTCAGCCTGCTGCCCCGGCACACAACAGCTTAGAGGAGACTCAGAAAGACTAAGAAAAAAAAGTCAAAAGTCGAAGAAAATAGTTCCTGTGGATTCTAAAGTAGTTCAGGTAAATTGTACTGCATTAAGAAAGTAGTTCCGACATGAAACTGCTCACAACAAGGTGTCTGGATTGCCTTGAGTAATCAGGTCATGATTTTTGGAAAGAGACACTGATTTTGAATTTTACTTTTTTGGTGCTTTGAGCACCACAAGCTGAGTGCCTTTTAGTAGGCAGACATCTCTACAGCTGATAACTCCAACTTCTGCAACTCACACCACAAAAATCTAGATGGATGAACAGCACTACAAGCCAGGGAAGAAACGTGTTTTAGATTTTGGGGTGAACTATCCTTTAATTAGAACTGCAGTCTTTCTTGAAAGTCCTCCAAAGCCTACGTCATCCCATTCCTTCCCCCGCCTCAGGTTATAACTGTCACAATGCCTCGTGTGTCATTGAAATTCCCATACCGAATACCATCAGTTATCTAACTAGATAGAATGCTGACGCTGGTGCTGACCTTAGACCAGCATCTGTCTGAATCATAGATCGGGCCACATGTTACAGTCGTGTCCCCTCACAGTGGGAGGTGAAGCCTCACGTTGGGCGTCTGCAGGGGAACATGAATGTCAGTATTTATCTGATTAGTTGTGAAGTTATTCCCGTGTATGCAAGCTAAATGTCAACCTGTTACTTCCTGTTTGTGTGTGTGTCTGTGTGGTGTGTGATCCCTGTCACAGTTTGATCAGAGTAACTAGACATGCAGTTTCTCTTTCACAGCCTGTTTGAGATAACATGTAAGTCAGGCGTCCAACAGGGATGTTATCCACTCTCGCTTCTTTTTATTCTATTCACACATGAAAAAAATGTCATTTCTTTTGTGGGCGTTGATGTCATATGTAAATATACTGTCTACAGTACCTGTTTTTTCCTTCATTTGATCTAGCTGTTTTTCTCTGAGTCATACAGTGATAAGCAGCAGAAGCCGAAGCTGTAAAACTTCTCAGAGTTTTACTCTGACGTTTTACTCAACATCACCTGCTGCGGTTTCCTGCTACTGGAAACCCAGTGAGAAAATCTCTGAAGACAACAACAGCCAGACTGAATCAATCAGGCTTATCAGCCCTTTTAACAAGCAGACAAAAGATCAGTTTTTAGAACCAGACGTACGTCAGAAATATTGTTTGGTATTTCACCTGCTTCCTGCTGTGGAAATGTAACAGCGAGCGGCGCTGAGAGCAGATGTATAGTATAAATCTCTGTCGACCAGCAAGAGATAACCAGGAAGAGACACTTCCTGTTTATTCTCCATATCACTATTTTTTCCACTATAACTGGAAAGGCGTGAGTGGAAAGCAGTGGAATCTAATCTCTGGTTGTTCTAGATAAATCATCATGTACATAGTGTCAGGATAGATTTCAGAATGTTACAGATGTGCATCATCCATCACCCTCAGTCAGTGGTTATCAAATGGTTGCAGAAGTATTGATACTTAAATGCTTTACAGTTATCTTCATTATCAATTAATCTGTAAATTATTTTATAGATTCATCAGTTAGTTATTTGGTCTTTAAAATATCAGAAAATGGTGAAATATGTTGATTAGTGTAAGGGAGTAAATAAACCAGAAAATATTCACATTTGAGAAACAGAAATAAGAGAATTTGAACTTTTTCGGTGTTAAAAAAGTACTCAAACCTATTGATCAATTATCAAAATAGTTAGTGACTAATTTGATAATCAGTTACTCATTGCAGCTCTGGTTTAAAACAATACAGTACTAACATTTGATAGTATCGAATGTACCAAAGACATACAAAAGATTTCATTGCTCATTCAAGATTTCAGTTCTGTCCTTGAGTATTCAGTGACTTTTCTTTTTGTCGTGGTATCAAAAGGGGTATCAAGTATTGTAACTGTTTTATTGCTAGTTTTGTATCAAAGCTTAAAATTCAATTCATGGCACACAGGTGTATCATGGGATTTTGTGACTGACAACCATATATGATTATTGCAATACACAACTATAAAAAAAGTTATGTTGTTTTTTTTATTTATTACATCAGTACTTTGCATGCACTCATTTCTCTTCACAGAGGTAAACTCTTTAGTCTAAAAAAGCACCCTCAGGAAATTGTGAAAATCAATTGATATTGTTTCCCAAAGTCCAAGATGGCAGCTTCAAATGTCTTGTTTTGTCCACAACTCAAAGATATTCAGTTTACTGTCAGAGAGGAGTAGAGAAACCAGAAAATATTCACATATAAGAAGCTGAAAACAGAGAATAGTTTGAATTAAAAATTAGTTTAAATAATCGATTAACCAATTAATTATTGCAGCTCTGCAGTCATTAATGATTGACTGAACAGAAAACTGCTTCTGCACTGTTTACTGAAACCTCCAGTTAAAAAAAGTTATTTTTTGGATTCATCAATAAATGTTAAATACTATGCCCATCACAGTTTACCAGAAAAAAACAATGGCATTTTCAGATGTCTTGATTTGTCCAGACAACTGTCCTACACCAAAAATATTTAGTTAACAGTGACAGAAAACCAGCGAGTGAAATCAAAGAATATTTGGCAGTTCTGTCTGATAAGACTTTGCACAGTAACAATACTGACCTGCTTACTAATATGACAAATGATGAAGAAAGATGAACAGCTGTCTTAGAAAATATCTGGATTATGATTAAAAGTTAAAGGTACAAGGCTACATGGATAAAACATAACGAAATAGATGCAAGTTAATTGAAAGACCCATGGACCATTCTGTTAAAAATTCTGTTGTATGTACTGATGACAAAAAACTGAAGCTGAGGGGCATGACGAGGCTGCGTCAGTGTCTGACAGGGTGGGATGAGAGTGTGAGATGCAATTAAAATAGCAAAGTTAAAAGAATAGATTAAAAAAAGCAGATGCAACACCTTGTGTTATACTGTAAATTGACTAATTGTTAGATTCAAGATATGAACAGTCATCCTGAATAATTGAGGCTAATGAACAGTCACATGAATTGAGTGACTATGAGGTGTTAGGACATTAGTTTGTGGTGTGTGGTGATGTGACACTGGTGACTCATAAAGAAGACAGATAGCAGCTGAGGGCTCAGTCTGTCCTGCCTCTATATTTATGACCTGACAATAGAACTGTTGTTGTTTCTGATCTGCTGCTCAGTTTACTGTGCAAAGTCCACAGTACAGGTGGAACACTGTCACCACAGTTGTATGACTATTAATACTCCCGATCTGTCATGTACACAACTGAGAGGCAGTGTCGTAAAAACCCACAATTACACAATTTCTCCACTGTGATTAACTTCATCTGAATGGGACACACCTGTAAACCTGGGAAAATGGATCCACTATAGTGACTTCATCATGCAATATTTCACAACAACTACAGTTTGACTTCTTCTGTGTCTACAGCTTCTGACAGATCTGTGAAAGTACTGAAACTTACATTATCAAAAGGAGAGGCCTTGGATGTATGAGTTTACTTAAATATTTTGTGTTCTAAGTTAAAGTTGAAGGTCTTGAAAGATTCAGAGATGGCTGGTGTTGTGGTATCATGCTTCAATAAGTGTTTCTTTCATTCTGTAGCTGATTTCAGCGATGTGTTGGCTTTTTTTTTTTTTTTTTAGATTACTCATGGGTCTTTCTAGCCTTTAATCGAAAGGGCGGTTTGACATAGACAGGAAATGGGGGAGAAAGTGGCACACTGAAACCCTGAATAGGTCAGCAATACTCAAAAAAAAAAAAATTGAGGCCAACACAAAAGAAAGAAAGTTCTACTCGCAATCAGCATTTTAAAATTAATATAACCCCTAAACAAAAGTTGAGTTTTCACTACTAACTACAAATAATTAATTAGAGCATTTGGTTTTACAGTGCAGACAGACATGTAGCAAAGGGCTGTAGGCTGGAATCGAACCTACCACAGCTGCTGAGTAATCACTCTGTGTACATGGAGAAGTTGCTCTGAAACACTGTATGAATGACAGAGATAAAGGAGGATAGATGGGAAATCAAGGACTTGAGGATGTTACATCTCATTAACAACATTTAGCAACTGCAGTTAAAACCTCCATGAAGATGAGCTGTGTGAAGCAGGGGGATCTACTTCCATGAGGAAATAGAGGGAACCATGTAGAGATGACTACTGTACTGTAGTTTGGTGAAAGGATGCAAAAGCATGTGGTCTATGCTGAGTGAAGACATTTCCCCCCATGTGGACACAGAGGACAGTGAGTGCAGCAGTGGTCTTACATGCTCACAGCAGCTCAGAGCTGTTTGTAAGGTCTGTATCTGTTCACATAGTGCTGCTTGTAGTGAAGAAGTAATGTGTGGTTACAGCCTCATGTTAGAGGATCTTTATCAGAGCCAGAGAGGTTTATATATTGTATCAAAAATATATATAAATATCACTGGTATTGGATCAGAAATACCACTGATGAAGACAATGAAACCTTTTCTGCTTTCATGCCAAATCCTGCATAAAGTGAGTGTGATTTTTCAGTAAGTTACAAAAGCTGTCAGATGCAGCCGCCCTGGATTCTGTTGTTGTGGAGGAGCGGCAAGTTACAAACTAAACTCACTATCAATGGAACAATTCAGGGCTCAACAATAACACTTGCCCAAGGTAAAGTAAAATGCCACATTGGGCAAGTAAATCTGGCAACTCATTTGCTCTGGACAAACGGTAAAAAAGAACTGTCAAACTACGTAGATAAAAAATCAGTAGTAAAAGTGATTTATCTTTTCATGAACATGCCAGAAAATGCTGTGTTCAGACTCTAAAATATGTAGATATGGAGCTTTTCTTCGTTATCATATTAAACTGAATATCTGAGTTTCAGACAGTTTAAGACATCAACTTGGACTTTGAAAACTGGGATGGACATTTTTTCTATTTTCTGACATCATCCCTGAATTAAACATGACAAGTAACTTTAGTCTTTGTTGTTGCTTGATAACTGCTAATTAGGGATGATAACATTTAATTGATGATCGCATAAGAATCTGATCAAGTGAGATTAATTAAAATCAATCTACTAATAAAGATCTGAAGTAGATTATTTTTATGAGCATGCTCCACATTATCTGATATTCAAGTATTTGTATTTAATGTGTCTTTATATGCTTCATAGACTATAATGTTGTCATGCAATATGTAATATTTTGTGTGGAAAAAAGCTTTGATGGAGGAAAAAAACGTTTAGTATAGTTTGGTATGAGAACAAATTTGCATTGTTTTTTTTTTTTAATAATGATTAATAAATTAATTGATCATTAATGTTACCAGTGATCAATTAAGGAAAGTGTTTACAATTTGCAACACTACTGCTAATAAATAATACAGTTTGTACAGGGGCAAGTAAAAATTGAATTTGGGAAAATAGATTTCTGTAAAACAAAAACATGAACATTGAACCCTTCAGTCTGGGTTCAAATGTCTCAGGCTGAGCTGCTGTATGTCTTCAGCTCAGGTCAGAGTACACGACTCGTGTGCTGTCATGTGCACAAGCGCCTGCAACATCAATTAGCCTATCTCTCCTCTGCAGTACTGACATGTTATCACAATAACCTATGTACGCCTGCAGCCTGCAACAGAAACAAAATGCCACCAGATAGAGATCCAGCTGACACCTCTGTGAAAAGAAGCCATCCATCTTTAATGACGGAGTGATTCAGGGACGGAGCTGCAGTCGCCTGGTGGTCTGGCACACAGCCTTTCAGCTCATTAACATTTCAGCAGCTCATCATCATCATCGTCGTGTGCTGCTTCACTGTGATGTGCATCAGCCAGTTTATGTTGGTTGTATAATGAGAGCCTTCTAGCTGATACCTGAGACAGAGGCAGGGTGTCCTGGCAGTGGATTTTCCAAAGAGTGAAATATGATGTCAGTAGATTCTCTTTTCCATTGAGAAAAGACCCGGTTTCTATGGTGGAGTCAAGATGGGGTACTGTTTTTCTAGTGGTTTCTAGGGCTGCATTGCAATGATTATTTTCAACATTGATTAATCGATTTTCTAGATTTATTGATAAACTCAATCATTGTTTCCCAAAGTCCAAGATGATGTCCTCAGATGTCTTGATTTGTCCACAATCTAAAGATATTCAGTGTCCTGTCTGAGAGGAGTAAAATATTCACATTTAAGAAGCTGAAATCAGAGAATTTGGATTTTATAAATTAAAAAATAACTCAAATGATTCATCAGTGAGTTAATCCTCTCATAATCTTGTCAACTAAAAAATAGGCCCAACCTCGTATGTCCATGTGCTCCGCCTGTTATTTTTTCATGTCTTTCCTGTAACAGTTATTTTTATTATAGACTATAGATCAAAGATTTTCTATATTAATGACTGATCACGTTGTTTAGTCTATAAAGTGTTAAAAAGTGGTGAAAAATATCGATCAATCAACCAAATCCAACATGACACCTGCAAATGTCTTGTTTTGTCCAGCCTCTGTCTCCTAGACATAAATGAGCTCAATTTAAGAACAATATGAGACTTTGACCATTTTCTCTTACTTCTTAAATTCAGCTTGAATTTCAGCCCGAGACCAATTTGAGCCAAATGAAGATCTTGAAATATTCTTTATTTTTGTCTCACTGCACTGATCTGAAATAATCAGCTTGTAAGATAACATCTAAAGATCTAAAAGAAAACTCTGTGGTCTTAAATGAGATCTTAAATTTGTCTCAGTGGTCAAATTAAAGTCTTGTTGCTCCATACAGTTGAAAAGGAGAAACCTCTGTGTGCTCAGCAAAAGATCTCCTGCTTTTCTTTGGTTTCTCTTCTTTTTCTCCTAAGGGGGTGCTGTGAGGAACAGTTCTTCTCTGGATATTTAGTTTACTGTCAGAGAAGAGTGAAGAAAGCAGAAAATATTCACATGTAAGAAGCTGAAATCATAGATTTTGAATATTTTTTAAATTAAAGAATTGCTCAAAGTGATCAATCATTGGCAATTGGATAATAATCGATTCACTGATTAACAGTTGCAGCCCTAGTGGTTTCATGTTTTAATTTTTTTTAGGAGAAAAGCCAAGAGCTATGTGAAGTTTTATTGAAGAATATTAAGAATAAGGACTTTAAATTTGTGCAGCACATCATATTTCAGGAAGTCTATGGTGAACTACGCAAAAGTATGTCATAGTGTTTGGTGGAAATCCTACTAATTATGCACCATAGCATGTTGCACATGGGCCAAACGTGCAATTTGGCCACAGTAAATGGTAGCTGATGATGTTTTAGTCACACTTAAAAAGCATTTGTGGGAAACTGTCACCGAAAATTGGGACTTAAAAATCATTTGTTAACCTAAAATGAGAATGCAGCTGGCCTAAAATACAGATTGTGGCAGACTCTGAACAATAGAGCAGAGAGGCAGGGGATAATGGAGGAGAGAATCAGTGGGAGAAGGTGGGCACAATCTTCCAAAAACAGACATTCTTGTTTCTGGTTCAGAGCTCCTGATAGAAAGGTAGAAATTCAGGGTAAATGAGGATTACAGGAATGGGATGGGTTCCAATAACCGTTTCCATTGTGGATCCTCTTCCAAGTTAGTGAAAAACCTCAATCTGTTCAGCTTGAACTAATCTCTTAGTATTTTAGTTTGTAGCTCCTTCTTTTATTAGCAAAAACCAAACATTGAGGTAATAGACCGTTTCCATCTGCTACTGCCTCTTTCACTGGTTGGCAGGTTTGATCAGCTTTAGCTAATTAACTGTGATTCCATAAGTAACAAAGCAACAAATTCAAGAACTCAATAAAACTTTTGGCAATTCAGCAGTGCTTTTTAGCAGCTTTATAGAGAAACAGTCTAGAAGAGGGTGTCATGTACTTTCAGATGTCAGAATCTTTTAGTTAAACTTTTGAACATTTCAATCTATCATGCACATCAACTTAAAAACTCTGAATTAGGATCTCTTGGATTCTGAGAAAGTACCTCATCCTCTCAGACTGTGAAGCTAATGTTAGCATTGCAGCTAAACTGGTTACTGTCAACAGTATAATTTAGTAGTTGTTAGTCTAAATTAACTCTGACATTGTCATAAGCCACTTACAAGTAATTTTTGCTTGCCAGAAAACTATTGGTGATGTGATGTTTAGGCTTCTGGTTAAGGACCAGTGTGTAGAACTGAATGTTATCTATCAGTGAGGTTGTAGATTGCAGCCAACTGAATACCACTCACCTCATTGTCCCTTTACAAGTGTGCAGAAGAACCTACGATGGCCGGGAAACTAAAAAAAAATGCGAAAGGTTGTTAAGCGTATTCACCAAAGGATCAAATACAATAATGAAAGAAATAACAGTGTGTATGACATCGTCAAGGATAACACAATGAAGTCCAAGACTTATTTCCATCATGGTCCCTGATGTTCTGTCAAACTGTCCTCACCACAACAAGATGGAGCCAGCCATACAACATAAACCCATTATATGAACTGTTAATTTTGTCAACAAAAATTTGAGGACTACTTGTTCACATCCTTTTATTTCATGACTAAATTGTGATGAGGACTTAAATGAAAAAAAAATTTGAAAACACAAATTACAACGACATCTGTTCATTCTGCCCCGACTAATAAAGTCAAGATGAAATAGTTGGCTCCATTTGGGCGGACAGCCTAATTAGATTACAGTAATCAGCATCTCAAAGCACTAATAAATCTGGCAAAGTGCCTCATCTTCACCAGCGGCCTGTCAGGTGGAAAGAAAACAAAAGGAGGAGGAGAGATGTCTGAAAGTGTCTGTGGACATTTTTCTCTTGCTTTCAAACCGAAAGAAAGACTGATGTGTTGTTCCCATTTATTCTGGAGCACCACGTGGATTAAAGATGTGTGCAAAAGACACCTGAAAACACACTGTCCCACAGTGTCTGTCAAGGTAAATATCAGTTGGCTGTTTCCATAACATGTATGTTAAGTTCCTTTTAGAACTAGAAGATACTATCAAATTTAGCAGAGCGGTGCGCTTTCTAAGTTGTAACAGTTTGCTAGTTCAAAATCCACACTATACAATTTATGAAAGAACTTTTTTTAGGGTAAAGAATAAACAGTTTTGAAAGTGAACAATTTAAAATTATGACAAAGATGAAAACAGTGTTCCACTGACTAAATCCTGAAACAAAACTAAAACAAAACAAAGGTCTAAAATGTGACTTAAACCAGACCTGGGCGATACAGCTGGAAAACCTAGCACAATAGTGAAGTTTCATATCGATCGATATCAATGATTATTGATCATGTAGGTTGTGTCTGACTACACTGAGAAGTTTATGTTTATACTGTATAATGTGCAGCTCAGTGCAAAGAGTAAAGGATCAATAAAGTTTTTATCTTATTTAAAAATATCAATATCATTTAATATGCTATTACAGATATTTTACACCCTCAAGTGTCAATGTCGGTATCGTCTTCATCTACTATCAGTCAGGCTGCAGTAATATATTAATCAGTCCCTCTAGGAAGTTGTGATGTTGCAACTCTTCACACAAATTTAACCAATCCCTGTGAATTCTGCACAACTTTTCCTCAAATTTGACATCGCACATGTATGTCTCAATGAACCCAGTAAAGTTTTGATTTATTATTAACTAGTTCATTGCATTTTTTTTTTACGATTATTTTTTGGGCTTTCTGCCTTTATTGTGATAGTACAGCTGAAGATATGACAGGAAAGGGGGTAGAGAGAGAGGGAATGATGAGCAGCAAACAGACTGCAGGTGGGAATCAAACCAGCAGCCACTGCAGAGGACCCACAGCCTCAATACATGGTGCACACGCTCTACCAGCTGAGCTATAGGGGCGCCAGTTTTTGCATATTTATTTATTTACTGTTTTGTCACAAGTGCTGAAAAGAACAGAAGGTTTGTCATTGTTATTGACAATTATGCGCACTTCTTCATCTACAGATAAAGCATATTTTGTCAGAGTGTGGCAAGTTGCCTTTGATTGTAATGAATTATATGTATATATATATATATATATATGTATAAAAGAAAAATTTCAACTTTCTTTTGCAACTTTAACTTGCTCCTGCAATTTCATTGCAAAAAAGCTTAAAAACATTGCAACATGCATTGCAGTTTATTTTGAAAAAGCTGCCATTTAATCAGGCATTTTAGGTTGCAACAATCCCAAAACAAGCCAGTGAAATGCTGAAGGGACTGACAAATGGTGTAGAAGCTACCATTCCTCTTTTAACAGTGTCAGGTTTTCTAGTTGAACTCTCTGGATTAACAGCAGTGAAACTAGGCAGGAAGAATATGAATATGAGATATGAGCGGCAAGTTTACCAGCTGTCATTATGATTTCATGTTCCACTCACACCATGTGGCCTGACTGAAGGAATAATAATTACATTAGATCTGGCCAGGGCTCGTCAGCTAATGACACGACTGATAGTAACGGACAAGTGTGTCCCTGCTCTGGACAGGCCTCTAATGAGGCAATTACCTGGACTGGCAGGTTTAACCCAGGCATGACGAAGGAGGATTAATCCAATAATGTCATGCCGTCCTGTCTGATGAGGTTTTGTTCTTTGAGGAGTGATTATTTGATTTTCGTGTAAATCTTCTGATTGTTTTCAGTCTACAACCTTGTTAAGTCACAGTTAATCAGGAGATGATTCTGCTGCACTAACTGACACAGCGGCTTGGATTGGCTGAAACTGAGTGCTGGTGTGTGGTTTTGTAGACTTGAGTTAGATACATCTGTGTGACTGGCTTAAAGGGAAACTTTAACAATACGGTGTCTGCCAGACTGCCTGCTGCCTCTTCCTTCCTGCACATACTGAAACCTGAACACCCACGGCTCAGCAGCACGAGTACCCCCCTACACACACACACACACACACACACACACACACACACACACACACACACACACACACACACACACACACATCCCCGCTACGCAGCACGCACACTCTCTCTCTGACAGTGTTGTTGTGTAGATAAGCTTGTGTGTGTGTACTGTAAATGCTGAATGAAAGGCTCTTTTCATAGTGTTATCTAGCCAAGGACATCTCAAGCTTTTCAACTTACACATTTGTTAGACGTGCACACTGAGGCAGCACTCATACTGTTCCAACAACACATACGGGAGGGAAAAGTTTTGCTTTTGTTTGTGTAGTATTGAGTTGTATAACTGTATACTAGCCATTATTGAGAATAGAGACGAAACATATCCTAACAAAACAAGACTTACAAGATCACTAACACCAACACTTTAATTCCATTTTTTTTTGGTGTAAATGTACTTTTTAAGGGTTATGAAATGAAATGAAATATATGTAATTTATAAAATGTTTTGGTTTGTTTTCATTTTTGAATTTCTAAACTTGCTCCATGGCAGAAAACAGCCTTGTCCCAGACAGGAATTCACAACTGCAAACTATTAAAAAATGAGTTAAAAACCTTTCAAATCTAAACCTAATGGCTTACTAACTAACTTTATAATGAAAATGTGAAGATTTCTGTCAACTCTGTCAGACTTTTACAAAAACATGATTTAATCAGGCATAAACAGGTTAGCTATACCCTGTCTCACTTGCTGTTTTGAAAAAGTGTGAATGCTGCTCAAGCACTGGTAATCTTTCTATTTTTAGACAAATTCATTCAATAATGTTTCTGTCAGATGTGTCTCAACCATAACATGTCAACTCTGTAGTCCTTCTAAATCAAAGCTAAATAAGAATTATGGTTTAAAAATGTGTATTTTGATTAACATTAAGAGAACTCTGAGACACTTTTAAAAATAAAATGGCTGCTCACTACGACTATGATGTGAAATGAAAAAAAAACAAAAACGTTTTGTCAACTCTGTTAGGGTCAACTCTACATTTAATGAAAAATGTCATCACTCAGAGGTTGGCCTGTTGCAAGGTCTCATAGGTCCAGAATATTTGAAGAGTAAAAATCAAAACCACCTCAAAATACATCTTCAACCTTCTCATGTTAGTGTAAAAAATAGATTATAGTAACAAACTAAACAGTTCATTATAGGTGGAGAAAGCATACAGTCCTACCATGGACCCTGATTGGTTCCTGATCTGTACTTTGACAACACTGTGCTGGTGTTATTGAGCTGGGTGTACAATCAGCTGTCTGCCTTTCACTGACCCTATCAAATCAATGAAGAGCAGCTATCTTTAGTGAGGGTTTGTTGTCATCAGATAGACACACACAGTGAGAACATATGTAACAGAAGACTTTGTATTTACGTAAAGGAAATGGAATTTATAGCAGCTTGTGTAATCTTAGTTTATTCAAGGCGATGTCTCCACTACTCCTGGAGGAAATGATCGGTAAAGCTCCAGCAGTCTATGTTTAGCCTGCTATGAAAGGTGTTGCTGCCAGAGACGAACTCAGATAGACTTATCATACAAAACTGTGGCTCTTCTGAGCTTTGTAGTCGCATTGTTTGTCCTGAACATTAACTGTGTGGTTCAGTCCCACCACTTATCAGCCCAGTTTCCTGTTCATGTTTGTGGCCAAGCATTGTTTGAAACCACAGAAGTTTATTTTCCATTGTAGTGGAAATTTGATCTTCTGGTTGAATGTTGAATTGATGCACAGGACATAGAGAATACTTAGGTTACATTTGATGACATATCATATCCATAAAAGTATTTTACTACTAAACCATTGACAAGTGAGGTCAATAGTATTGATTTATTGGTCATCTCATTGAAATGGCACCTGTCAAGGGGTGGGATATATTGGGCAGCAAGTGAACAGTCAGTCAGATACCAGTCGCCATTGTTAAGATTGGGTAAACTTTTTTAACTCAACATTTAATTATAAATAAATGAATAAATAATAAATAAATAAATAAATAATAGCATTATATCATCTTGCTTACACTATCCATATATTGTATTTCAGTGTTTCCTCTAGGATTTTTTTCAGCAGTGGGGGCAGGCGTTCCGTTTCTCTTCTTAGAGAAATATTTCAATAAACTCATCTGAAAAATGCAGTCAGTTGTTACATAATGGCGTGTAGATATTAACGTTAGCCTAATACTATCAGTTAGTTTACTCACGTTAGCGACACTGAGTTGGCACCGGGCCAAATTAACTTAAACTACGGATAAGTTACGTAACGTTAGCTGGTCATCAACATATTGTGAACGTCTGTTTAACTTGTAAAATCTATGTCGAGTTATCTCAAGCTAATAACTTACGTCTACCTCTTCTTCGGCCGGTAATTCGCTGCTTTATTGTTTATTTGTAATTCGGGAATTCGCTCCTCTGACTCTGCCCTGTCGCCTAGGTGCTTGACGTGCTTGATGACCGCGCTCCCCAAACAACGCTAGCATCATGCAAATGAGCACGCGCAAGTATATTTCCATACTGAGCAAGATAGTTATCTGCAGTTTACCTTAGTGCTCGCAAGTACCCGACAGGAGTCTGTTTTGAAGGTGGAGAGATGCGGCGGTGGTGTATTTGCGTCAACAATAATAATAAAAAAAAAAAGAAATTTGAAGGAGTGGCGGCTAGGATTTAGGAGTGGCAGGCCGCCACTACTAAATGAATGTAGAGGAAACACTGGTATTTCAAACCCTGTATCGTGATGCGTATCGTATCACCAGATTCTTGCCAGTACACAGACCTAGTAAGGATCTGAGTGACTTTGAAGAGGCCAAACTGTGATGGTTAGATGACTGGGTCAGAGCATTTTCTTCCAGGTCTTGTGGGGTGTTCCCAGTGGCTAGCACCTACCAAAAGTGGTCCAAAAGAGGACAACTGGTGAACTGGCGATAGGGTCAAGGGTTCCTGAGGCTGATTGATGCATGTGTGCAGTGAAGGTTAGCCTGTCTGATCTGACTCCATAGAGGAACTACTGTAGCACAAACTTCTGAAAAAGCTTGGTGCGTATGGGGCTGTGGAGCCACAGACCAGTCACAACGGACCATGCTGACCCCTGTCCACCACAGACACATCCTCCTGTGAGTGTCAGAACTAGACCATGGAGCAATAGAAGAAAGTGGCCTGGTCTTTGGCCTATACCTATGGGAAGAAGGCAAGCTGGCAGGGGCAGTGTGATATTCTAGGAGACCTTTTGGTGCAGAATCTTGGTTTCTGGTAGTCATGTGGATCTTACTTTGACACATATCACCTACCTATTGTTGTAGACCAAGTACACCCATTCATTACAACAGTGTTCCTTGATGGCAATGGCCTTTTTTACTGGGATAATGGCCAGGCCGCTAGGGTTGGGCGACTGGACGAATATATATGTCGTCCGTCGATGATGGGCTGAATGCATCGCTGATTATTTTGTTAATGTAATGGTCTGCAGGGTGACAGGCGCTGCTTCACAACGCACTCTCATCCAATAGTGAATCTGCCGTTTGCACACATCTCCCAGGTGAGACTGAGGGAATGGGAGGGGAGAAGATATCACCCATTGCCGATGGATGGGCTGATGATACTTGGTTGGAAAATTTTAACATATCGCCCAACCCTTCACTGCAAAACCTGTTCAGGAATCGTTAGCCATTATTGACAAAAACTTCAAGGTGTTGACTTGACCTCAGATCCCCAGATCGAGCATCTGTGGGATGTGCTGGAACAACAAGGCTGACCCACGGAGGCCCTACCTCACAACTTACGGGACCTAAAGTATCTGCTCCTAATGTCTTGGTGTCAGATACCACAGGGCACCTTCAGAGGTCTAGTTCAATCTGTGCCTCGACAGGTCAGAGCTGTTTAGGTGGCACAAGTGAGGAGAGAATTTTAGTCAAACTACAAACTTATGCGGACCTATTGTAATACAGTTTTTTCAAAATATTGTTCAGCTTATTTGTGCTTATCACAGCTTGAAATAATTGGGTGGCTCTAGTTTCCATCTCATTCCACCCACCACTGAACAAACAGACTCTTGTTCAAAACAGCAGGAAGGTCAGAGCTCAATACAATAGTAACTTGTAAAAAATGTCTCTCAATATTTTTATGCTTTGGAGAGCTGTTGGCGGCAAGGTCTGGCTCTGTCAAAAAAAACAAGGCAAAGGTGTGTATGGTTTTAAATTCTCCGACACAAGCCTCTGTCTGGCTGCATTAGTTAGTTCTGTTTTTCCCCACCACTTTGCCTCTGCAGTACAGCTCCTTTGGGAGACACAGTGAAACAATATGGTTCTGCTAACACACAAGAAACCCACAACAACAGAATTCCTGTGTACGTGTGATTCACCTCCTCGAGAGTCCACATTGTTTTGAAGGGAAACTGCTGTTTGCTTCAGCGGGCCTTGTGGTTTGACTTCATGTCACTTTCCCTCCTATCAGCAGTGTATCTGAGCTGAGGAGAAAGTGTGACCTGTGTCAGACTGACGATGAGTCACAGAGCAGCATCGCACTCGTTTTTCACTTTCTTATGACCTTCTGCATTCTTTTTCCGCCATCCGTACCCTGCAGGCACGCGGTCCAGCTGACCCAGAATGCCTCATAACTTGTCCAGACTAATTTCCCAAGATCCACCATGCTGTGAGGCTGACTGTGCTGAATTTTATCTCTGCATTGTATTAATTAGTGTGAACCAATATTAACACCCTGCAAAATCGGAATAATCTAATTAACCTTTATGTCTTTAAATCCAACCTTTCTTATTAACCTTGAAATCTAAAGTCCAATCTCTTCTAAGAGGTTAGGACGATTTTACTTTTTCCAGTGCGTGTCAAATAGTTTCATGAGTTTTCACAGAAAAAATTACTTTATCTCCGTATGAGGTAGATAAAAGTTTAGGACCTAATGGCAAATTAAATGTCTTGCTATAAGGATTTAATTAATACTTAATTTTCAAGCTCCAGGCAACACACTGTAAAAAAAGAATAGTTGAGATAACTCAAAATTTTAAGGCTACATACAACAACAGATATTTGTGTTTTGAGCCCAACTCAAACTCTAAAGTTTCAAAAAAGTTTTGCCAACCTATAATCTTTAGTTGGGATTATTTACTTTTCTTCTTAGGGGAAGCTTGAATCTTTGAGTTTTAGAAACTCAAAAATTGGTCATAGTGAGTTGTGAACTTGATTTGTCATTATTTTGGAAATGAAATGGTTTTAATTGAAAATATAAAAAAAAATTAACTATCATTGACTTTCACTTCAATGCATTTACTCAATTTTTTTAAATTCAACATTTGGGGGTTTCTAAAATTCAGTGATTTAAGTTGATCTAAAGAAGAAAAGTAACTTATCTCAACAGAAGATGAGTAGTTAGTAAAACTTTTTCAAAACTTAAGAATTTGAGTTTGGCTCAAAACTCAAAAATCTATTGCAGTATATTGCCTTGAAATTTTTTTGCAAGTTTTTTACAGTGTACAAAATGGAGCACACAGTTTTCCTGCTGCATTATCAGTGAATATGTATTTACAAGACTCTAATCTGCGTCTTGTGCTTTTACATCTAAATATTAATTTACCATGTTACTTCTGGTTATTAATTACATGTGTTTAGTAACTAATTTCTCTAATCCTTAAACTTTACTGAAATACAAATATTAGTCCCAAAATGTGGTAAAATTACTTAACATCATTACAGCTTTTGGTATAATCAAACCTAACAAACTCAACAGAGTATTTATTGCAGCTCTGTTGGACTGAAATTAACTATCACCAAATGCACTACAACACCATGAGCAAAAACAGGTTGACAACATCAAATTCAGAGTGACACAAGTGCATCAGAGCAGAATCAGTGCTGATCTTAGTAGAGATTTGTGGAGGACAGCACAAAGATCAACAGCGATGGAAGAGTTCTGCAGTGCTACTTGACAGGGCAAATGATGGATTTCCTTTTCTCATGCTTCCCCGTTGCAAAGCACAGTCACCTGCTTACGTGTGTTACTGCAGCAAGCAATGTAGATAGGCTGGTGCGTTGTGGACACACAAATCCAGTCTTGCAAATAATAGTGCAGCAATCTGTCTTAAAGATCTGATTTGAGAAACAAATCTGAATCATCTGCCGTCTGACCAAAGCCTAATAATATCCTTATGTGAGAACTGACTGTAGAGTCATGTAAAGTCAAAGTGTTGGGTTGTAATGGCCATACTGTATACGTGTGTGGTATCCTAATACGTTTGGATGTTCTGTTAGTAGCCTCACAGCTGATGATTCATGATAAAGGACTGATGCAACACAGCTAATGCAGATTTGACATCAGCGTTCTACTTGAGCTAAAGCTGTTCTCCATATTGTTTCAGTGTCAAGATTGCAATGCTTGCATGTGCAGTTACCACACTGCAAAAGATCTGATGTAAGAAGGGGATTTAAGCATTTGGCCATTTTATTCCTCCATAGAAAATGAAGCTTTTTGTTGTAATGACTCCAAGGTTCTTTAGGCTCTGCTAATGTTTCTGCATGCTGCCTTTGCAGTTTCATATTTGAATTAAATTTCATCTTTTAATGAACCTAGTGCTAGGATACACTAAATGACAAACCACTGTGACCCAATTCACGGTTCATTCAGCTTTTACTGACATTGCTGCATCACCTTATATTATTTTAATTAGACTTGCAGCAATTAATCAGCTATGAGCTGGTTAATAAATTAATCGCCAACTAATTTGATAATTGATCAATTGTTAATTGAGTTTTTTTAAAGAAAACAGTCAAATGTCTCTGATTATTTTCTAGATTCTTTACTCCTCTCTGACTTTAAACTGAATATCTTTGAGTTGTGAACAAAAAAATATATTTGAGGACATCACATCTTTGATTTTGGGAGACACTGATCAACATTTTCACCATTTTATGGACCAAACAACTAACTTGTTTTTACATTTGAAAACTGGTCACCATTCACTTCCATTGTTTGGGAGATTCTGCAACACTCTTTTCCTGTGAAACTCCAGCAGTGTTTTGTGGACTAAAAAAACTAAACCCAACCTTCAATCAGCATGAGGGTGAGTAGAACTGAATTTTCATAGAGTTTGGCCCTTACTGTTGCTTTGTCTTCGATTTGGCTCATATTGCCTTTACAGGTTGTATAGCTAACTTGTGCTGTAACTAAAACTGATGTGGACACTGATGTGGCATTTTGCATTTTTGGAATATAGTTTTTTGTCACCCAAAAGCTATCGTATGTGCAAGTTTCCACCATTATTCCAGTCATTCGCCGCAGTTTCACTCACTCAACTGTGGGATTAGGCCAGGCCTAATCAGGTCCTCGTCTTGTTGTTTGTAACTGTGCACCCGTGAGTTCTGTGTTGATTTCATCTGAGTCCTAACTCAACATAACAGCAGTAACTGAGAGGGTGCCCTCTGGGGATGAACAATTTTTAAAAATTTTCATCAAAATCACAGCATGGTCTACTGAAGTTTTCAAATTGCCTGATGTGTGATATTTGTTTAAGGTGAACTGTATGTCCAACATACCACTTAAAATTAAATATTGTGGTGCTGCAGAGGTGTCCTGGCCAACACATCATTCTCTAGACTTCAGAAAACATCTTTGTTTATTACAGATCCCTGAAAAAATAACACACCATCATCGTTTTAATGTGCTTTTCAGCGAAAGTGATAATAATCATGTATAAATTATCCTTTCCTCTAATTACAATATCAGTCAAAATATTTGCATTTCTTCAAAAATCATTCAGCCCTAGTAGCCACCTGATGACTCTCATGCTCACATACAACTTCATATTGAAAGCATTTTTGTCTTTGGCTAGACAGGTCAAGGGACTGACATGACACTGGGAAAAGTTTCTCAATCCAGAGAGTTCGCTAATGAGTCACTTTTTGTACAGTCAAATAATGATGGCGGTTGGATAACTGCAGACTGAATAATGAGGCGAAAACCAAATGTCAGTTGAGTCTGATGATCAGTTTCTTGGTGATTCCCAACTCTATCCTTCACACTTTTCTTCTGTTCATTCTGTTCAAGATTGGTTGTTGACGTGGGACTCAGTGCTACCATTCATTAAACAGGCAGCCAACTGGAGGAGTGATTAACAGCGATGTGATGGTAGTTGACCTCTGAGCAGAGCCACGAGCTGCTCTGATCTATGAGCAGAGTTGGACTAAACTCATTACGTTCCAAACTGCAGTCCAGAAAATGGATAGTAATGGTCCTGTGTTTCGACTGGGTGCAGTAGTAATCTCTCAAACTCACACATCACAAATTGTACAGTTTTTAGTTCCTCTTACACATAATGTGTTTCTTGGGTTGTTTTTTTCCCTTCAAAGTCATGAAATGAGCATGAGCTAACATCACTGAAAGTGAAAACACTCATTAGAGAGCACAGTGTTAGTTCAAAAAGTGACACTGTGGCCAACGAACATACTTGCCAACCCTCCCTTTTTTCCCAGGAGACTTTGCCCTTTCCCTATTCCCTCCTTGGATCACAATTGACCCTTCGCTAAAGACCACCCTTACTGCCAAGCTCTCCATTCTTACACTGTATTTACGCGTTTATAATGGTAATGGTGGCATATTTAACATTGAAATTGAGGGTAATTGTTGAAGCACAAGGTCTTCCTCAGAGATGTAAATAAAAACCAGCTCCTCATTGCTAGCTGACGACGGTGGATTTTTCTGACATGTTTTTAGACAAGAACCCTGTCAAAGTGTAAATGTAAAGTTAGCTCACACCTGCATACATGATGTAACATTAATGCTAAAAGACTGAGGCTAAAGCTAGCTTACATGTCCGCAAAATTTGGTTGGATAGTGTAATACAGCAATCTGACAATGAGTGCTCTGAGCTGGGTGAGGAGTGAGAGGAAAATTTCAGAGTAAAATAAATAGTAATCACTGTTTCACACCTTTACGTTATTGATTATCTGTGGAGTATAGGCCTGAAAACATAAGTTTATCATTGAGTGATGAGCCCTGATTTAAACCCATATCTGTGCAGTGTAGACATTTCACTGTCTTATTATGAAAGTTGAGAAAATACAATGTATTATTTTTCAACAAGAACATATAAAATCAGCCTTGAGCTATTTGCTAAAAAAAATCAGAAAGATGAAAAAATAACACTTAAAACACAGCCAGTCTTTGTCTACATACACAGTCATTTTGGATTTTTGATATAAATGATGAGCATGTTTTTGAATGTTGGCATGAAGTCACATGACCTGTGTGCACCCATCTGTGACAGTCAAATGACTATAACCTCCAGGATACACAAACCATTCAAGGATTAAAAATGATGATATGGATTGACGTTTTTGAAAGTGGATTGCTGAATAGTTTGAAAAAATATCCAGTTGTGACTATTTTGACTGATATTGCAGTTGTGATATAATTTGAATATTAGAGGTAAAGATAATTTTTCCATCATTATTCTTATTTTGATTGGAAAACAGGTTAATGGAAAGATGGTGTGTTTTTTGTTTGGTTTTTTTTGTTTGTTTTTTTGCAGGAATCTGCACCACATGAAGATGTTTTTAAGTCTGTAGACTCTGATGTGTAAAACAGGACATCTCTGCCTCACCACATTTATTCATTTACAAGTTGACACATTTTGCCTTTAACAAATATTGCACCTCCTTCGATTTGAAAATAGCAGAAAGCCATATTGCGATTTCAATTCAAATTTTGATTAATTGTGCAGCTCTACTTAGGATGATAAGGAAAATGTAATATCAGAGTGTTGTTTCATTCTAACATAATCCTGTTTGGACCACAGTAGAAAAACAGACTGGGATATTGATGGCGACAGCTGTGGAAATGTTCCACACTAATGTACTCTTGATACAGTGTTACTGTTTGGCTGCTGGCTCATCATTGTGTTTGTTCAGAATGCAGCGTGAGCGAGAAGACAAAGATATTGTGCTGCTTTGTGTGTGTGTATATGTGTGTTCTCTACAAAGGAAGGAACAGGCAGAGTGTGTGTGTCCCCTCTGCTCTCCCGGGCCCGTCTGTGTTCAGAGTGCAGGAAAACGGAACACACACATCAACACAGTCGCATGATCCCAGAAATGACTGTAAATGAACATTCAGCGCCGCCACTTTCTTTTATCTGAGACTTAAAAGAAAACTCTGACATCCTGGTGATGAACACCGCAGCTCGCTGGAGAGTCCCTTCATGTCAAAGCCCCCGTCGATCTGAGCAGTTTTACTTTCACAGTGACTGTCTGAGCCTTGTACTCGCTCTCGGTTCACTGCTCAGGATAATTGTAACTCTAATGTGTAGATTTGATGGCGTCAGTGTGGATTAAAAGCAGGGTGGGCACCGGTCATTTGGTGCCCCAGCTGCCACCTGCTGCTGTAGCTTGTGCTAATGCATCTGGCCCCGGAGCATGTCATTGTTCCGGCGAGCGTTGCTGCTTCCCCCTTTTGTCCCTTTTTACGTAACACCATACAACTCTAACGTTATCTGGATTGAAGTGACATGGTGCACTTCTTCATCTAAGAAAATCTTCACAATAGAGAGCTGCAGGAATGAGGGAGCAAATTAGCACTTCCTGTTCCCTCGTCTTGGAAGTCGATGGGTTTTTTGAATGGAGTCTTGGTGTTTAGATTAACTGGCTGCTGTTTAATTGGGATTAATGCTTTCTTGATGCCAAAAATCTGAGCCAGTTCTCAGCTGAGCTGGTGTCATTGTCACATTCTATTTAACCAGACAGACTCAACAATAAAAACTGCCCACTTGCCCAGAGCAAGTAAAATGCCATACCAAGCTTGTAACTTTAGTAACTAACTTTCCCAAAAGGGAAAGTGTTAAAAAATAACTATTTGTGATTATTGATTAATCGATAATGTAACAGCAAAAATGCTGTTTTCAGACTCTCAAATATGGGGGTTTCCTGCTCTGCTCAATTTATCATCATGTTAAAGTGAAACCTGCATGTTTTAGATGTTTCCCTGCTCCAACACACCTGATTCAAATGATCAGCTCATTATCAAGTCCCTACAGAAGCCTGACAACAACAAAACATGCAGGGCAGTGGACCCTGAGGACCAGGATTGGGACACACTGCATTAGAGTGCTAGATTAAACATGACAATTAACTTTAAGTCAATTAGCATAGGGACAAGTAGAAATTGACTTTGGGCAAATAGATGAAAAAAGCCATTAATGTTGAACCCTGCAGACAGTTTTTGTAGTAAGCCTGTAAAGATGCACAATGGTACCTTCCTGTTCGCTTCACTCAGTACCCCTCCCACCCCCTCCACTGTCCTAGAAAGCCTCTGGCAGCCAGATCGGGCTCATTTCTCCAATTCCTCCTGAAAAAGCATTTCTCCTGCTAATTTTACCCAGGCTCTGACCCACTTGGTGCTAAAACTCTCATACTGCTGGCAGCACTTGTAGTGGAGCCTTACACACACACACACACACACACACACACACACACAAACCATCAGTGCAGGGACAGGGACAGGGGCAGCAGGGCTCTCCACTCTGTTTAGATTGCTTGGCTGTGCTTGTTAGCATACAGAAAGTGATTTTTTGGTTTAGCTTGCTCTAGCATCAGCAGTGATGGTGCAACTGATCAAAGTTGCTTGTTTATTATGAAACAGCACAGTTATAATGCAACAGTTAGTGTCTACACCACTCTAATGACCAAACTTCCCATTAGCTGGTGCGACAAACTCTAACTTTCTCTTCTTACTGGATCACTGGAGAACTTACTGAGCTCAGTATGAGCAAGTTTAATACACATATTTATACAACACAGTGTTTAATGTGTGTCTTAACACACAGCTGTACAAGAACTTTGCCTCAATAAAATACAGTATAAACTAGAAGAGGTCACTCAGTAGAGTGCAGATCACCATTGGACAACAGTTAGTGAAGCACCTACTGCAGTGTCACCACAACTACCATATGCAACCAGTGGAGATTTGAGTCCAAATGAATATTTGTGTCAAGTTTAAATAAAGTCACTCAAAGCGTTCTTGAGTTATCGCATTCACAAGAATGGGATGGGAAAAATTTAGCTCTGGACAAGATGCAGGTCATGCTCGCTCAGGATGCTCAGGATACTCACTCACACACACACACACACACACACACACACACACACACACACACACACACACACACATAGGTATCCCCTGCCAGCTTATGCCTTGAGTAAAAATGTAAAAAATATTTATTGATAGAACTACTAAATTAGGCTAATAATGATAAATGTTCAAGTCAGTAGTACTTGACAGTTTTAAGTTTTTCAATTTGTTTGTTTCTCAAAAAGTAGTAAGGTGTGACACCCAGACAGTTAGACGATTAGATGCAGCTTTCATAATTACAGATTTTCTTATAGGGAGTTGTTTGATGCAGGCTTTGCACCTCCCTATAATGATGATGTAAAGGTGTCTTACTCCTAAAATACAGTATGGTGTTCTTAACAAGCGCTATTATTCAGAAAATAAAAGAAACCCGCAAGATCAAACAAAGTGAAAGATGAACACCAGAGTTGGGAAGTAACTAAGTACAAATACTTTGTTACTGTGCTTAAATAGAGTTTTCAGGTATCTGTACTTTACTTGAGTATTTATTTTTCTGACAACTTTTTACTTTTACTCCCTACATTTGAACATATCTGTATGTACTATTTCATACATTTTCAAAACAGTTTTGTTATTTTATTTGTAATGCATTTGGGGGAAATTATTAATTATTTTTTGTTTACATCATTGTATGCCGCCTTCCAACATTAAGAATGCTTTCAACCTAAATGGACGGCACAATAACACAAAGAGAAAGATTATTCTTTTGTGTATCCACCAGTGCATATCACACACAATAGACAAAACAAGACAAAAGTGACATCACAAGACTGAAAGGATGTAGGAAGATGTAATGACATAAAAGATGTAACACAATGAAAAGGTGGTAACAAGACTCAACAAGACAAAAAAAGACATAATGAGATCAAAACAACATAACAAAACATAACAAGACAAAATGATGTAAAAGATTCAACAAGACAAAAACGATGTAACCAGACAAAAACAAGGTAAAGGATGTACAAAACATAATGAGAGGAAACAAGCCCAAAAAATGTAACCGGACTAAAATGATGTAAAAGATGTAACAAGACTAAAACAGTGTAAAACACATAAGTGAGAGACACTGGAGAAAAGGTGAAGTTCAGTTAGTTTTGCACAGTAACAGCGAGGAGAAATGTCCTTCAGAGGATGATTTTTTTCATTTCAGAGTCTGTACTTTTTCACTTTTACTGCAGTTAAGAAGTTGAATCAACACGTTTACCTTTACCAGTCTTTTTTACTCAAGTATTTCTACTTGTATTTGAGTAAAGAATGTGTGGACTGTTGCCACCTCTGATAAACACATTAGTCATATCATTCTTTCTTTTTACAGGACCGGTTGTGTTGTTGGAGAGTTTTATTTATCAAGTTAAGGAGAGTTGTGTTGTAGATTTGATTGTACTTTTCTTTGTCCTGTGCTTTAGATGTTGCTGTGTTGCTGCCTTGTATGGATGATGATTAGGATCAGAGAAATGTATCATCAGTGAAGTAAACCTGAGACCAGCAGCAGACTTGTGTTATTCTTTGGCTCTTGACATTTCACAGCATACGTGTCTCTGTTTCTGTTTTTTTTTTTTTTTTTTTACCTGCGCTTGCACAGCTGCTCATTACTGCGTGACCTCCGCAAACACGGCATCAACACAGAAACGCTGTTGTTTTCCAGCCTTCCCCTCCGCCCCCTCCCCCGCCCATGCTTTCCCAAAGCCTCCGTGGTACAGTACATTGTTTGCTGATCCAGTCTGGGTGCTTACATAAGGCCTAGCAGCAGCAACACTTACTCCAAAGCTGCTGTCATCATTTACTGATGCAAGACAATGCAGCATGTTCAGCTTCACCCCCCCAGCTGCCTTCACACTCACTCATCATACTCAGCATCCACTCAGAACCAGTCTGGATGTTCATTAACCAGGAACATGTTATATTAATATTTATATCAGTCGGACTCACATGACTTCACGTGTTGCTGCTGAACATATGAAGGAACACAATTGAGGATGCGCAAAACTGGATTTTTGCCAACATTTTCCAACTCATTTTGGCTGATTGCTGATACTGATATATGCACATATTTATTTTTTCATTTAATTGCAGAGAACATCAAGTCTCTCCTGTGGTGGAATTAACATATTATTATACCTCCTCTTATCGGCCTAGCCCTCTGGTAGAAGACATAAAAATCCAGTGATTTTCAAAATGGACACATGCACTGGCTAAAATAAGAAAACTGCCTCTTCATTTCAAATAGCAACTTTGTTATCAAAAAACCTCCACACTACAGACATTCAGTTCGAATTCAATTTCAATTCAACAGACGTTATTGACATAAATGCCATATAAACAATATTGCCAAAGCATCTTGGAGGTTAATAATAAAATTTAAAAAATTCATTGGTAAAGTAAAAAAGAATAAGGAAATGGCATTATTCATTTAATGTGTGTTTCAGTGTGTGTACTCATGAAGGATTGATTATTGGCTTGTGTGTGTGTGAGTGTGTGTGAGTGTGTGTGTGTGTGTGTGTGTGTGTGTGTGTGTGTGTGTGTGTGCACATGTCACTGGTCGAAACAGCGGTTGAAACAGCAGCCTAAGCAAGGATGCCCAGACTTCCCTCTCCCTGGACACTTCCTCCAGGTCTTCCAGCAGGATCCCAAGGCATTCCCAGGCCAGCCAAGTGACAGTCCCTCCCATGTCTTTTTCCAGAAATCATGACCCTGTTACTCAAGATCATCCACAAACTTTGTTGTGAGCAGTTTCATGTAGGAGCTATTTTCTTTCTCTAGCCGTCAATAGTGTCACCACATAGAAGACAGTGTGCATCTCCTCGTGGATGAGAGGTTGCAGTAATGCTGTCACAAGAACGAGCCAAAAATACAAATGATACAATAATACAAATACAAAATGAATTCAATTTGGGATTAACTGTTCCTTTAATATCATCAGGGAGTGAGATTGACCTTTGTGCATCATCAAGAATTACAAAACTTTAGATAATCCCCCTTTTTTTGCCTTCACTCTTGCGATAGCTGTGAACAGAGTCATTGCATTTTAGGGTTGTCAGCAGTTGTCCACTTCTCATGAGTACCTCATCTCAAGAACACCTTGAGGGAATTCTTTCACATTTGGACTGAATGGTGAACTGATTAGAATTTGGTGGTCAAAGGTCACTGTGAACTCACAAAACATATTTTGCCTCTGCGCCGGCAGCAGCTGTGGCAGGAGGCATTACGTTTATAGGGCTCTTTGCCTCTTTGTCTTGTGAGCATGATATCTCAGAAATGCCTGGAGTGAATTTCTTAAAACTTGGTCCAAACATCCTTTTGGACCCCGGGATTAACTGAGTAGAATTTGGTGGTCAAAGGTCAAAGGTCATTTTTGGCCATAATTCAAGAGTTCATCTGCTAATTCTGACAAAATTCTACACGGATATCTGAGATGATTAAATGAGATGATGACATTTTATATCCAGAAGGTCAAAGGTCAGCTTTACTGTGGCACTATAATGTTCAGATCTCTGTCAGTCCTCTGGATAAGCTGCTTGCTTTTATCATTTTCGTTGTCATACATGAGTCTGTTTCAATGGCTTTCTTTATCATCTGTGAAGTGAAAATATTGGATTACAGTCAGAAAAGTAAAAGTGTGCATCCTGCAAATCGCAGCACATCACAAGTGTCTTTCCTGCAGACTCGCGTCAGCTGATCTTAACATCTGTCACTGTCATGATTTCTTAGTTGATTTATGGATGTTTATGAGCAGGAGGTGCCACCATCACAGAGTAAGTCACTGTGATTCAACGGTCTGCAACCTTTACAATCAGGAGAGCCATCTTTGGCCAAAAAAATGAAAGAAAACAAATCTGTCTGGAGGCTTAACTATTATTTTCATACATTCATATATATTCAGCATACATATCTGGCTTATGGAGACTAGTCATACAAACTTTAGTTGACAAAACATTTTTGATGTATAGGTCACATTACAGTTCTTTTTACAGTGTTGAAAAATAGTTGAGACAACTCAACATTTCAAGGCAACATGTTGAGTTTTGAGCCCAACTTGAACTCTTGAGATTTGGAATAAACTTTAAACTTTACTTTCTTAATAATTTACTCTCTAGATAAACTTGAATCTTCGAGTCTAAGAGACTCAAACAAAAAATGGATTTCAAAAATTGATCACAGTGAGCTGTGAACCTGATTTGTCATTATTTTGGTGCCTGAAAATTAAATGGTTTTAATTTGAAAATGTTACAGTTCCAACCACCATTATCTCTGAAGATAAATACAACTTTTTTTTGGTTTCTAAGAGTTTATCCAAAGAAGAAAAGTTTATCTTAACAAAAGATTTGTAGTCAGGTAAACTTTCCCAAAACTTAAAAATTTGAGTTGAGTCAAAACTCTGTTGCAGTATGTTGCCTTTAAGTTCGAGTTTTCTCAACATTTTGAACATGTAAAAAAAAAAAAAATGTTCTTCATCTCAGTATAATTTTTTGGCATAGCCACAGGGAGCCACTGGAGAGCGGCTAAAGAGTCGCATGTAGCTTCAGAGCCACAGGTTGCAGGTTGTTGTATTGTGTAGGATGTTGATGTGTTACACTGAGAGGAAGGGCTGTGAGGTGTGACACAAACTGTATCATTCAAAATCCTTTGAGTTTGGAAACTAAGCTGTTGTACCAGTATGACCCTGCTGCTCCTGAAGTCTTTAGGGATCTGTACTTCACTTATACACTTCCTGACATTCTGTGTATGACACTTAATGTCCCTGTTGACTCTCAGCTGTTCAGCACCCGTTATGATGACTCAAGTCTTGTTTCTATTCTGGGTTGATTTCCAGGTTCTCCCACTTCATAGCTCCCTGTTAAATGTTGCACTGTTCACAGAGCTGTTAATTGGACGACTTTCAGCAGGGCTGCGTCTGCACCCATCATCACAGTCACAGTCTGCTCTATATTTAACCTGCTGCTAGTTTATTAACCTTAAAGGAAGTTCTGTTTCATCCGGTTACAGTGTGAGCTGGAAAGCTTGTTCTTTCAGTCATAGGCATGGGGACATGCTTCTTTAGAGCCACTTTTAGTGTAGTGTTGATAAGTTGAAAACTGCCAAAGCCTTAGGGAAAAAAAGAATTATGCAAATCGCCCCATGACATGACATGAAAGTGGGTTTATCAGAAAGCAGATTGCAGCACACACTTAGAATAACTCCTGAAAGGGAAAAGGGAGGATTTCTCAAGTTGTAGAACATGAACTTTGTGACTGAACTGACTGAAGTTTTCTTCCTCGCTGGCCGACTGCCCTAAATCCTGCAGTATTAGTCCACTATTTGTGCACCCAGAATTTTAATCCTCTTTAAATCTGCCAGAGAATGGTGTCAAAGTGCCATTCCTCTGTTTGACACACATTTAAATACCAAGTGCTGATTGTGGATGGTCGGTGTAATACCAGACTATTAACAGACACAGTCATTCAACTAAACAGCTAAATCCAAATCACAAATGCAAATCTCACACTTGTTATACAATGTGACTTTATAGAGAAACAGAGGAGATGGTCTGCACTCAGCTGTGAAAAGTGGAAGTGTGTGTGATGAACTATACGTTTACTGGCAGAGTGTCAGGGGGGAGTGGCTAATCTTTCACCAATAGGACAAAAAAATGCAATAAAATAAAGGATGACATAATTGTGAGTTGTGGTTAAGTACAGTTCCAAGAAGGTCTCCCTTAGTCAGTAACTGATATAATGCACCACATGACGAGCACATTGAGTGACACAAATCAAACACACCCACAGTGTTGCATGCTGGTTTAAATGTCCATGCTGAAACCTTCAGCTGTGACGTGTCGTTATAGTGGGACAGAAAGGCAGAGTGGACTGGAGTGGATATACATGTGTGTGTGTATATATATATATATATATATATATATATATATATATATATATATATACACGTGTGTATATATGCTGAATATACATATAATCACTCCATTACTTCATTATAATACTGTTTATCACACATTTTACTTTTATCAAAAATATGCAGTCCCTGCAATTAAGATATTGCATTTATGATATAATCTTTCAATCAATTGTGCAACCCTACTGTGGAGGTGATATTGTGTGTACCAGTGGTTTTCAAACAGAGCTACATGATTGGGTTGTAAGAAGAGTAGAATATTTTAACTTTATCACATTTTCTGGAAGTTGAAACAAGGAAAGAAATAGTGTTGGCTGTTTTGATTGATTATAATTTAAAATGATCCTGGTTAAATAATTACATAATTATCTTTGAACCTAAAAAATACTAAAAGTGGATTCCTTAAGGGGACAGTTCACCCCAAAATCAAAAATACATATTTTTCCTCAGGCCTGTAGCACTATTTATCCTTTTATTCTATTTTGTTGTGAGTTTCAGAGTTTTTGAGATATCTGCCATAGAGATGTCTGCCTTCTCTCCAATATATACTGAATGGCACTAATGCTGTGGTGCGCAAAGCACTCAGAAAATACATTTGAAAAACTCAACAGCAGTGTCTTTTTCAAGAAATCATGACCCAATTACTCCAAAAAATCAGCAGCCCTTGTTTTGAGCAGTTTCATGTAGGAACTACTTTCTTTTTGCAGTAGAAAGTACCAGAACTACTTATTGTCCACTAGAAAGAAAGTAGTTCCTACAAGAAACTGTTCACAACAAGGTCTGTGAATTATCTTGAGTAACCAGGTCATGATTTTTGGGAAGAGACACTGGTTTTGAATTTTTCAAATGTGTTGTGTCCTGTTATATTGGAGAGAAGGCAGACATCTCTATAGCTGATATCTCTATATCTCTAAATAGCTCTACAGGCCAAAGAAAGAATCTGTATTTTTGATTTTGGGGTTAATTGTGCATTTAAGACAAAATCCTCTGGTCAGTACATTTCTGTGTTGTCTGCCTCTGTGATGTTTTATTCTGCCATTAATGTCATAAGAAGTGTCTGGTTATTTAAGAAGATGAATAACGCTCCATGATCCTCTCTGTGCTCTCTCTGTGCAGCTACTCAGTGAAAAGATCAGCGGGGCAGAGGGGACGAAGCTCAATGAAGACTTCATGGAGATGGAGAGGGTGAGTTCAGCACCTGTGGGTGTCTGCTCAGCAGCAAACATGCTCTCGTGATGGATGCACAGTGATACACTCGGTGGTGTTGGGTTGATTTCCTGAGAGCTTCCTAAGTGAGAGTCAGCTCACCTAAAGCTGATGAAACACTTGTCAGGAGGGGCAATGTCATTGATTTCACAGATTTTCTGAACTCTGGTAGAAATTAGATCAACATCAGTCTAATAGCTGTGTGTTAAATGGGGCTGTGTCCTAAATATCAGTGATTTGAATCATCAGTTGAGAAGCCCTCGAGTCAAAGTTCATTTTGTCAGATGAATCACTGCAGCCTCGTTATAACCTGACACAGGGCAACACAGGATAAGAGAATGGCAAGCTTTTAAATCTAACTGATGGAAATAGAGGGCAGCAACGTTGGATAAACTACTGGCTACAACAATCCAATGTGATCTGTAGTTCAGCTGAGGGCTCTGTCAGGAGTCATGCAGCAGTGATGCTTCATGTTGCAGGAGAATTTAATTACTGAGCAGGATGTACATTTTTTATTTTTTTGAGTGTTGGGAAATAGAGTGCTGCAGGACTGAGTCCCAAAACACTGACATGAGTTAGTGTTTTTGCACCTCCATTTTCCCTCACCTCAAAATCAGTGGGTTTTTAGTTAGATGATAGTTAGAGATTTTCACCCCACTCTTGAGTTCTGAAGCTTTTATGAGTCTTAAAAAAGATGGCTGCTAGCAAGTGTTGTGTTGTATAAGTTCAAACTTAAAAAGACATAAAGTTCAGTTCACAGAAATAAAATCAGTATAAAATTACTTCAAGCGTAATTCAGATTATTAAACTCTTGCCTAGACTTCTCCAAAAATAGAGGTGGATTTTTGCTTTGAATGTAGACATTGTCTGACATCTAAAACAATTCAAACCACAATCAAAAACCGTTAACATTATTAAATACTACAGCAGTAATGGTTTAGATGACTATTTTGAGTTGAGTTTTTTTTTGTGCGTGTGTGTTTTAATTGCCCCAGCTATTACAACAATGGTAACTCTGTCTTCTTGTATGAATCTTAATATTACAGTCTTGTCCTTATTGGTGAAAATGAATCAATCGTGTTAATTAATCAGTAATTAATTAGTGCACATATATCTTTCTCATATCAAAAGATTACAAGTTTATTTCAAGTAGTCTGAGAGATATGACGGAAAATTAAAAAATATATTACAATTGACCCCAATCTCTCCTAGCTTAAAATATTTAGAATGACTTAGTATGTTTTTTGAGAAAGTATTTTGACAGAGTTTCTCATTATAATGGATCTTATTTTTTCCATCAGACTGTCAGAAATGTGCTTCCACAGATACAGATGACTGTGAGGATTCCCAGTCATGCTTGTCATGGTGTTTGTAGATGGCTTATCATAGGCAACTGGACAAGGACAACCAAATCGAGTTGCCTATGATAACCCTTCTATGCACATGCAGATACAGACATTTGGATATGAGTGTATAACATGGATCTATCTGTGTATTTCTCACTGTTAACAGACTGCAGTGTCCTTCATACACTTCTCTGATAAACCACAGAAGAGAGAGAAGCATGAGACTCCATGATCAGAGAAAATTTATATCACATCAACACTTCTGTTCATACTGGCACACACTTTCACTCTCTCTGCTGCGATCACGCTTTCTTTTTTAAATCAAAGCAGGAATTCAGATTCTGGTACAGGCCTAGTGTTAGGTACAGAGCTGGAGTCAGGATGTGGTTAGCCTAGCTTAGCATAAAGACGGGAGGCAGGGTGAAGCAGCCTGGCTACGTCCAAAGTGAAAGCACGTACCTACCAACACCCATTTACCATCAGCCGACCGATCTTTTTAGTGTGACACAGTTTGTCCATTCACCCAGCACTTCTGAGCAGCGTGGGTTCTGCCATTGAACACATGTTCTGACTTTGGACTCAGTAGAATTACAAGAAGCTGCAGCTCCCTCTGTAGGCACAAATTATTTTTACATTTTTGTTTGTGTATGGATAAAACAATCTGTTCAACCTTGTCCTGACTCCAGCTGTACTTAAAGCACAGACATGAGAGGTTGAATTACTCAGTGAAGATTTCAGTCAGCTTCAGAAGTTCTTTAAAAACAGAAGAGATTCTATTTTTGTTTGTTTGTTTTTAAGGATTTTTTAGTTTTGTATGAAACTCTCTTTAGTACTCTTTAGTTTTTAAATGAACTAAACAAAGTTTTGCCAGCCCATAATCTTTTGTTGACCTAATTTATTTTTCACTTCAATGAGTTAACTCAACAGATTTTGAAATAAAACATTTTGGGGGTTTCCAAAACTCAAGGATTCAAGTTGCTGTAAATTAGAAAAGTAAATTATCTCAACAATTATTATAAGTTGGTAAAACTAAAAGTTTGAGTTGGGCTCAAAACTCAAAAATCTATTAAAGAAAGTTGCCTTGAAATTTTATATTTTCTCAGCTTCCTCATTTTTACAGTGTTTGAACATCATGCAAACATGAAATGAGATAAAATGGACAGAACTGAAGCACAGTGATTATTTTCATTATTGATTAATGTTAGGGGTGTCCCGATCTGATATTGATATCGGATATCATTCCGATATCAGCCAAAAAACGAGTATCAGATTTTATCGGACTGCATCTAAAATCTCAGATATAAGCGCTCCGATAAGCAGTCCATTTTCTGCTCCAGCACTTCTATCCATAGGTGACTCTGGTTGCTGACTATTGTTCTCTGTTTGAGTAACATCACTTGATCAAGTCTTTTCTAACATTCCACACTACAAAATAAGTAATAAAAGTATGTATGATTCATGCTGATATCGTATTGGATCGATATTGGTATCAGCCAATACTCAAGGCTGCAATATCGGTATCGTATCGGAAGTGAAAAAGTTGTATCAGGACATCCCTAATTAATATGTCAAGGAAATCAAGAATAAAACAATTTTTACTTAGCAGACAGCAGCAGTACAACACACTGCACAGTGAGGACTCTGTTTTTTCCAGAATTACAGATGTATAATATTTATTTTTTTACATTTCAGGCTTCAAAGTATGGCAGCTGCATTATGCCATCACTATAATATACTTAACTTATTTATTTAGTTAGTTGTTAATTACTAATAATCAAAAAGAAAGAGTAAGTGTAAAGTAAATTTACAATGCAAGACCTTGAATAAAGTATTTGTTCCAAATAAGAAACTTTATAATTATCTTCAGACATATTTTGTTCAAAATATTTTGTGTTTATGAGCCCAGCTTGAACAGCTGAATCATTTACTGACTGTGATGTTTCAAATAATCCTACAGGATGAAAAAAGTGGCTAATAACTGTAATATCTCCTGTTTTTAACACTCTTGTCTTTCTTTCATCAGAAAATTGAGGTGACCAACAAGTTAGTGTTTGACCTCATGTCCAAAACAACAGAATACCTGCAGCCTAACCCAGGTAAGAAGAGATGGATCATGTTTTATTTTTATTTCAAAGAATTTTCTGTCCTTTTATCTGCTGCTACACCACTGTCCTGCAAAATGACTCATGAGCTGTTTTCATTGTTTTCCTTCACAGCTTCTCGAGCCAAACTGAACATGTTGAACACGATGTCGAAGATCCGTGGGCAGGTGAAGACCACTGGATACCCTCAGTCTGAAGGGCTGCTGGGAGACTGCATGCTGCGCTACGGCCATGAGCTGGGAGAGGATTCTGTCTTTGGTACCAGTTCTCATTTTCACAAAATAGATGCACAGCAGAGAGGTAGAATATCGAATGTCATGATAGCTTTTATATAGACATTCACTCTTAAGAAAAAAAATCATTCTTTCATTGTCCTTAACCACTTGAAGGGTTGTAGGGGGCTGGAGCCTATCCCAGCTGACATTGGGAGAGGGGCGGGGTTCACCCTGGACAAGTCGCCAGTTCATCACAGGGCTGACAGACAATTAGTCAACAATTGAGCTAATTAACCTGCATGTCTTTGGACTGTGGGAGGAAGCCAGACTCCCCGGCCCCTAAGTCAGCTGGGAGATTCGAACCGCGACCCTTCTTGATTTGAGGTGGCCATGCTAACCACTGCAGCACCGTCCCACTGTTAAAAATAAAGCCACTTGAAATACCTTTCAGAGGTGAATTTCTCTGCGTCCTTCGTCCTTACATTCCCAAAACAGCACAGAAACCCTCACACAAGTAGTGTTAGCATTACCAAAGAAAAAAGTTTTGTTTGCATACCTTAAATTCCTGCAAGAGCAATCATTCTAGATGCTATATTTATAACATACACACCTGTCAGCATAAATAAAAACCCTTCTGTGTCCTCGAAATATAACAGACGCTGGATATCTGCCACATGTGTCATCCATCCATCCATTATCTATTACTGCTGACACTTGATATGTTAGCAAAGTATTATTGGTGAGCCACACAGGATTTGAAGAAAAACTCTGCATGCTTGTTTGAATTTTTCTCTGATAAGATATAAAGAAAACAATGTGATGCATTTTCCATTCAAAGCATCAGTCTGCAGCTCCAGCTCTGTCCAGGGTTTGTATGGTTGCTGGTAATCCTTGAAAACACTTAAAGTTTAATATGGTGTTTTCAAGGTTTGAAAAGTGTTTTGATTTTGTGCTTGAAACTGCTTGAACCTGCTGTTTTGTTACTTTAACTAGTTCATGTTTTAGATTAAGAAATAAAATAAGTTGGATATTGGCTCAGCCAGGCTGTGTTGGATGCCAGTGGTGCTGCAACTTATTCTATTAATCTTTTTCCCTATTAATTCTTTATTTGTTTCATGAGCTATACAGTGCTGGAAAAGCTTAAAACTGCACTTTAAAAAGTTCTTGAATTTGATTTTGGACAAGGTGGAGGAACCATGTTTGTCTGTCTTGTCACTGAGTTACAAAGACATGTGTGTTCACACGATTCATTTAACAGCCACAATCATGCAGTAACAGTGTAAAATGTCTCGCTTTAAAACAAGACTTCCTCATCAGGTTCTGTGTGAGAACATCCACCACTTTCTAAAACTCTGCACCATATAAACTCCTGGGCTGTGACCACATCACTCAAACTAATAGCTAATCCTGCACTCTGAGCTAAGCTGGAGGTTTCCTTCTTGGGATAATGGATTTCCCACCCATCACTTCTGTAATCAGTGCAGCTTAAGTCCTTAAAAAAACTTTTCTTATTGATCTGCCTATGAGATCTCAGTCATTCTGGTTTGTTTTCTAACCCCTGTGTGTGCAGTAGGGCTGCAACTAACAGTTATTTTCATAATTGATTAGTCGAATTCTCAATTAATCAATTAGTTATTTAGTCCATAAAATGTTAGAAAATGTTGAAAAATATTGATCACTGTTTCTCATAGCTTGTTTTGTCCACAACCCAAAGATATTCAGTTTCCTGTCAGATGAGCAAAGCTGAAATCAGAGAATTTTATTAATCAGTTAATTAATCCTGTCACAATCTTGTCAATTGAAAAATAGATTCAAACATACAGGAGCACACAGACGTATTTTTCAAGTCTTTCCTGTAACGATTATTTTCATTATAGATCTGTCAGTCATTTTCTCCATTAATTGATTAGCTGTTTGATCCATAAAATGATTGTTTTGTTTAGTTTACTGTCAGAGAGGAGTAAAGAAACCAGAAAATATTCACATTTAAGAAGCTGAAATCAATTTTGACTCTTTTTCTTAAAGAATTACTCAGACTGATTAATGATCAAAATAGATGGCGATTCATTTAATAATTGATTAGTAATCGATTAATTATTCCAGCTGTAGTGTGAATCACTTTTTGGTCGCTGTTAAACTACAGTCAGAGACTCAGCTCTTCCTGCTCAGATGTTTCACTTTAAAAGTCTTTTAGTGAAGGGCACAGTCCTTCCATTTCCTGGTAGTTCGGTTTTATGGCTCGATGATCGATGTTTGGTGGTCAGTTTAATGTGTGTCTGCAGTTTCACTGTGTGGCTGGAGACAGCTGATAGAGGAGCAGACTCATGGATGGAAAATTCATCATGTTGTGACACTTCTTATTTTCAGGGCATCTCTTTTTATGACCCACTCTCTGATAAATAATACTTACTGAAGCCAGTATTGACACAGTTGAATCACAGAAATTTTGTTTCTGTACATGAGCTAATGTAAATCCATCTATGTAGTAAGGGGTCATCTTTTTAGTCAGTAGTTAGTCAGTAGTTACAGCTGAAGTGATTAGAGCTATAATATGTAACATTTCTGCATTAAAATGTGTTATATAATGTTATATATTTAAGTAAGATGTGTACTTACATTATCCCAATTGTGTCCAACAATCTTCAAACCCAGAGAAACCTGTCATGTGTTCAGTGTAACAGTGTGTTTCCTGCTAGTCATTGCTGGCTAGTTGCTAGTTGTTGACAATGTTAGATATGTCAGAGAGTGATAAAAGATGCTGGCAAATGTGGCTGAACATAACATTACTAAAACATAAATCTCACCTTCTCCATGAACATGGTTTCTATATATGTCATGTCAGACAGATTTTCATCAGTGACTGTGGTTAAAAGTGAAGATAAGAGCTCCCATGATCCCACGCCATTTCACGACATCATCAAACCACGTATTTTGATAATGTTTTAATGTGAGAGAGATCTCTAGCAGCAGAATTTACATGATGTGCATTTAAAGGGACAAATGACAGTCCTTCCAGAAAGTACCAATGTTGCGGTCTCCTGCACAACTGACTGAATATTTTACTATCTACTTTTTAAAAAATTTTATTACTGATCATGAAAAGAACACAAGGTTTGTCATTGTGAGTCACATTTATCAGTGCTCAGTGCACTTTTATATCGTTTGAGCTCCAAAAAAGATTTTGTGTCTTTGTGGAATCCGTCCCCACGTGCACTTCTTCATTTACAGATAAAGCAGATTTTGTTAGAGTTTTGTAATGCTGAGTCTTTTTGGTAAAGTTACTGTGAACACACAGAACAGAGTGCAGTTTTAATCTCCCGGGAACGAGTTGTCTTTGAATCTATACAAAAAACTTTTTACCCTCAATTTTCACTTGCTCTCACAATTATATTGCAAAAAATGGCTAAAAACATAAAAACATGCATCACAAATCCTGGAGGGATTGAAATGAGATATTACTTAAGTGAAACTACATATTTGGAGCATTTAAAAACCACACTGTTCTACACACAGCACATCTGTGAAGCCAAAACTAAAACACTGACACAGTGGTGTTTTCAGATGATCTCTGTGTTGCGGTGCCCTGCTGAAAAGAGCACAGGTTAACTGTCTCTGTCTCTGTCCTGCAGGCTGTGCTCTGGTGGACATGGGTGAGGCCATGAGGCAAATGGCAGATGTGAAGGACTCCCTGGACATAAATGTCAAACAGAACTTTATTGACCCCCTGCAGAATCTACAGGACAAGGACCTCAAAGAGATCACGGTACATTACAGCAGCTGTACCTGAACATACACACGGTGAAACACAAGTGGTCGGCCATTTTTGAGTTTACGATGCCAACGCATTATTGTAGTGTTGTTGCAATACTTATATTTCTAATTTTGATACAATACCTTGAAAAATCTCAATGTTCGATACAATTTTTGATACCATGAGGAAAACATTTTGGCATAAAATTTTAGATTTTTATTAAAAAATATGAGACGAGTGACAAGAAGAAGACAGCATTGTGAGTAAGTGTAAAGAGTTGTGACTATAGGGACACTGCAATTAATGATTATTTTCATTGTCGATCAATCTGTCATTTATTTTTTCAATTGGTTATTTGGTCAGTAAAACATCAGAAAATGTTGAAAAATGTTGATTAAAGCTCAAGATGATGTATTCAAAGAGAGGAGTAAATAAGATGAAATTAAGAAGCTGAAATCAGAGAATTTTAATATTTTTAGTCTTAAAAAAATGACTCAAATAGATTAATCAATTAATTAATCCTGTCAGTCTTTTCACTTTTCAAGTCTTCATTGTAACAATTATTTTCATTATTGAGCAATCTGTTGATTTACTGTCAGAGAAAAGTAAAGAAAGCAGAAAATATTCACATTTAAGAGGCTGAAATCAGAGCATTTTGACACTTTTCCTCTTAAAATATGATGCAAACCAACTGACCGATTATCCAAATAGTTGACAATTAATCTAATAATTGATTAATCATTGCAGCTTGAGTCAGCTCGCTGTCGGAGAGAAGAGAGAATGAGAAAGTGCAGCTGGTAACAGAGTATTGATACTGTGAAAAATGAGTATTGAAAGCATTTCAGATACTTATTACTGACATTTATCAACAAATCAATATTTGTGACAACATTGCACTCTGTACAGTTTGTTGCCAGAGGAAGTGTTTGGACATGTGATTGTAAAAGAAGCTACATTACACTGGCATGTTCCTGTTTGTGTTTGCAGCACCACCTGAAGAAGCTGGAGGGCCGCCGGTTAGACTTCGACTATAAGAAGAAGCGTCAGGGGAAGATCCCAGACGAGGAGATCCGACAGGCTGTGGAGAAGTTTGAGGAGAGCAAAGAGCTGGCTGAGAGGAGCATGTTCAACTTCCTGGAGAATGATGTAAGAGAAGAGAGAACTGTAGCAGGAAATAAAAACATGGACCAGTAGGGAGTGTTAAACCTAAGGCAATGTTGGAACTTATCAGTTATCGTCTGATGATGGTTTAGCCTCCGGGGGCGACGATCAGTCTTTCAGGACTTCCAGTGAAGTCAGCATAAAGAAGTCACAACAGATTGTTGTGTAGTGGAAGCTTCAAACTAAAATGTGTCTTTCAAAACAAAACATTTTACTCTCCAATATGTTTCAGTTTGACAAATAAGAATAATATAGAAATGTAAAGAAGGAAGGCCCTGCACAGCAGCAGGCAGTGTTGTCAAACTGTTGGTATCTGTTAAAATGATGGCCAGTATCAGGAGTAATGTTGCAGGAATATTTTTAATCCATTTAAAACATTTTGTTAATGAAGTAGTGCCATGTTTTCAGTCGAATGCCTTTTGCTTGACTTGTGCAGACACATGAGTGAGGTGAACACCTATACAGAACAGAACAAAAGGTCAGATGCTAATCTAACATGACAAAATTAAATCACACTCAGAGCTTAATTTTTTGTTGGATGCTGCTGGAACAGGATCAGGGAGTTTCCAGACTGGGACGGGCACATATTTAATTGGATCCAGTACCTCCTTTGTCACAATCAAAGCTAATATTTAATGTTATCTGATGATCACTGCAAGCCCCATAGTGACGTAAGTGGGTGTTTGTGCTTTGAATCTGATGAAATAACTGGCTAAATTCAGAATGGTGTTTGTTAAATTACCACAGTGCACTATGACACATGCTCATATTGTGGCTTGTTTCAGGTAATTTAACCACTGTTCACAAGTTTACGTAAGCTTTATTAAGTCAGCTATAACTGAGCACACAATCAAATGTTGGACTGACTTCATGAAGTTTCATTAAGTTGTTCTGCAGCTGTCGCTCCCTCTCCCTGTTTGACGCCTCACACCGCAAAACCTGCTCTGTGTCTGATTGTGGTTTTAGCTTTAGTGATGATTCTTAAAAACATAGAAGAAGTGTGGTGCAGAGTCATCCGCCCCCCCACCCCACCCCCCAAGGTTTACTTTAGGGGTTATTGCATCGGTGCGGTGCTGTCCATAGTACTGACAGCAGAGAAGATCCATACATAGACAGAATGGTTTCGGTTTTTGTGGTTATAAATAGAACTTTGAGCCCTAATTTAATTCCCCCCCATTGTGCACAATCCACAGACTCTTTGGGGGTCCACAGGACAAAAAGGACAAAAACATAATTCAGCAGAGGCAGGGATATACAGAGCAAATCACACCCTGACTTACATTATAACAGAAACCTATTACAAAATGTCAATATTATTATTTGTTTGGCTTTTTGATGGCATGGGATTACATGTACTTCTCCTTCATCCTCTTCATGTGTGTGTATGTGGGGGGTACACACATAGAGTCTCAAGGTTTGTTGAAGTTAGATCAAACCTATTATTTTTGTTACCTGAACTCTCCCTTTATGTTCTCTTGATTTTTAAGGTAGAGGGCAGAAATAGCAAATATTTGATGTAACCTTCAGTCTGTGTTTTAGCCCACTTCTGAACAATTAAATTGTTGTTTTAATATTATGTCATAATGAAAAATTGTTGGGAATCACAGTGCTAGTGGTACTGTTTATTAATTCATTTGTATATTTTATTATAGATCAAATTTGGGCAGATTTTGAGCAATTATTGGGCCGGAAAACAACAAACCAACCTGACAACACAGAACAGGACATACAAAAAATGTAACCACAAATTAACAAATTTCTTCCCATTATTACAATAATACATTAGAGCATGTAATGTTCCAGAGTTGTTTAAAGTTCTGAGTTGTGTCATTTTGCTGGAGGGTAAGTTCTTGTATGTTTGTGTGTTTGCTTGTGCTTACATGTGCTTTTGGCTTGTGTCCAACAGGTGGAGCAGGTGAGCCAGCTGTCAGCACTGATCGAGGCGGCTGTGGAGTACCACCGGCAGTCGAGTGAAATCCTGGAGGAGCTCAGCGCAAAACTGCAGAAGACGTAAGTGATGTGATGAGCTCTGTTGTACTTGAGGCCGTGATTCACCTTCAGTGTGCTGTCAGTAATTACTCTGCAGAGTTCCTCCTCTGTCAGACGATCTGCTGTTCACAAACTCATTTCACTGGAGTGCTAGTGAGCATTAAAGCATGAATACCAGTCGTGACTGCAGGATCTTTAGTGGTATATTTAGAAACTAAGGTGTCTCTGTACATGAGTTCATGTGCTGAACGTGATGCAGGTTCATGGCTCTGGCTCACAACGTGAGCTGCATCTTCACTGTCATCCTTGAGAACTGGGACAAAACTCTATTCTGAGGGAGTTTTGTTTTTTATGCTTCAGTTATGCTGGAAAATATATTTTAAAAGATCAAACTCTTGACTATTAAACCTTGTAACAGGCCAACCTCCTAGAGATTACATTTTTTTTTATTAAACGTAGACAGTCAGATGGAAAATCTGACAGAGTTGATGTCTTATAGAGTTGACAAAATGTTACATTTTTTCATTTCACAGCAGAGTCATTGTGAGCAGCCATTTTATTTTGTCTCAGAGTTCTCTTAATGTTAATCAAAAATCAAAATACACATTTTTAAACAATAATTCTTATTTAGTTTTGATTTAGACTTGGCTACAGAGTTGACATGGTTGACACTCATCTGATAGAAATATTATTGAATGAATTTATCTAAAAATAGAAAGTTTGCCAGTGCTTGAGCAGTATTCCTGCCTTTTAAAACCAGGAAGTGAGACAGGGGTCCTTAGGGTACACCTAACCGTTTTTTTTTTTTGCTTGATTAAATCATATTTTCGTAAAATCTGATGGACTTGACAGAGATCTGGGACACAACTGTAAAAGGCCAACATTTTCAAGAATTGAAGAATACAATTTTACCAAAAAATTGGAATTAGAGTGTTGGTATTAATTATTTTTATGGTTGGACATGAAGCAGCCATAACTTGATAACATGGCCTGTGTTTCAGTACCATTACTCAGGTGATATTTTTTTCCGTGACACCTCAGACTTGACCTTACTGCATACACATCAGTAGTGAAACATGTCTAACATGTACTTACTTTTTCAGTTGGTAACATGATTTGTCAAACTTAAGTTCAGTTTTTCAGAAGTCAAAAGTTGCCACAAAATGACACAAAATGTTTTCAGTGGTCACATCTTTCAAATGTTTTGACTGTTTTCTCACTCAGACGTATCCACCGGTTTATGTTGAAACTTTTGATTTATGTTCAAATTCAAACATAAAACAAAATGGCTGTGAATTCGTTTGCACTTTGCTTCATTCTGCTACATCTTCATCTCAGAAAAATGGATAAACATAAATAGAAATCCATAGACGAGTAACTGGGACACACAACAAATGAGTCTCCATTCAATCCTTGATTACTGTGATGAATGACGTGAGTCAGGTGAGGAAAAGGGAGTAAGAGAAGGAGGACATTTAGTCTTAATTAATAAATAAATCAAATATCAAATCTATTTCAAAAACAATAGTGATATTGTAATGTCACCTGTGTTTCGGGTCACTGTGTAACGAATGAAAGTGATCTTACTGTTGGGAGACAAATGTCAAACCTCTGAACTGTTCTGAAAAAGAGATGAGAAACAGACTAAAGCCTGTAGTTTCCCCAGTTTTATAATGTCGTAAGTGATTACTGAACATGCAGCCTGCAGTATTTGTTGAAGACAGCAGCAGATGTGTTATATTATTCACCATCTCAGAAGCCATCAGCTGTCATCTGTCATGTGATGATTGAAGTGGATATCCAGGCCAAGACTTCCTCTACCAGCACTCGTCACTATTTACACTTTACTGTTAGCAACTTGAGACACGAGGATGGAGTGGGGATTTTACAAACTAATAAAAAGTTAAACTGAAGTCAGATTGCATTTTGACAACACATTCTGCTCTGTTTTCCTGTATGCAGCTGAAGCCAGCTCAAATGTGATGCTGCTACAGAAACCAAAATGCTTCCAATACCAAAACCTTGGCCCATTTCCTATAGATTATGTATATCCATATGCAAGTTTATAGAGATGATATATCATTCAGCATGCATGAAAAATGCCATCAATAAAATACGGAAACAAAAAAACAGTTTTTTAACAGTTTTATTTATCATTCCAGGTCATAAATAACATTCCCTGTAGGAATCTAGAACATATCTGGTAGTTTTAGAGTTTTCACAGTGAAGTTAACATACTTTACATACTTTATATCTAGAGGGGCTTTATTGGCACAGGAAACAGACATTTATTTTGCCAAAATCATGTAATAATGAAGTTATCTTACAATGTTATTGCTCTATAAATTCATAATTTTGAACACATGTTTAGGGCTGAACAGTTGGTTGAAGTTTTATCAAAATCACAATATGGTCTGCTACAATTTTCAAAATGCAGGATGTGCACAATTTCTGAAAGGTGAAATATGTGTCAAAATAGCATTTTAAATTAAATACTGTGCTGCTACAGAGTCTCCTGCCCAACACATCATTCTCTACACTTTATAAAACATCTTTGTTTACTACAGATCCCTGGAAAAATAACACAGCATAATCATTTTAATGTGTTGTTCAATTAAAATGAGAATAATGATGTAAAAATGATCCTTACCTCTAATATCACAAATGCATTATCGATCAAAATAATTGTAATTAGATATTTCTTTAAAATTGTTCAGCCCTACAATTGTTGTTTAAAAAACAGCAACATTAGTCAATAAGTTTGACACATGAAGAGTTTATAACTAAGGGTATATAATAGTTATAATTCATAGCATAGCATCTCAATAGGTAAATATTAATATTCTATCCTATATCCAAAACCTCAGATATTAGTATTGTCTACACCTGTGCTCTGTCAACAGGAAATGATTTTTTTCTCCTCTTGAATCCTCTCATGAGCATCTGGAGATCCTTAGAGCTGCTTAAAATCACGACACTGTCCATCCAAACTGCTAAATCAGCCAAGCATCGCTTCATTTTCTTTGTTTTACCATATGTAACACGTTTTGTTTTTGTTTGTTTTTTTCATGTCAGGATATCCACAGCCAGCAGCCGGCCCAAGAGAGAGTTCAAACCAAAGTCCATCAGGAGCAGCATGGAGACGCTGGACAACAGTCAGCACAATGGCCTGTCTTACAGCTGCTCACTCAAATCCACTGGGACAGGTACATCTCACAGATTACGTCTTCATTTATCTGTGACTTTAATTTATCTTCTGTCGGCTCCATCTTCATTGTTTGCTTTGAGTTCTGGTGCAGACTTTTTCTGTTGTCCCTTACAGATATCCAGATCAACCACACAGTCAATGGCAAAAGTAGGTATTCCTTTACTCAGTGTTTAGCTGTAAGACACTCATCATTTGGGGTCAGCAACCTTTAATACCTTTATTTTATCTTCATTTTTTTATAATCATCTTTATTAAATTTCACACTTTACACCATGAGGTTTTACTTACACTCTTTTATGAACAAAATGTATAATTCCTTAACATATCACATAGTATGTCCTGTCCTTGTATGGTGTCAAGCAGTATAAAATATTAATACATTAACATACACATAAGATACATGACACAAGACATATGTACATTCATATCACAGTCATTCATCTTACACATACTCACATACCTTTCATTCCAACCTTAAAATAATAATAATAAACTTTATTTACATAGAAATCCAGTTAGAAAGTGTGTACAATAAAAACAGAACACATTTAAAAGAGAAAAATAAAATTACCTAAAAGATATAAAAACTAAACATATCAAGAGTAAAACTTTTTTTTAAATGGGTTTTTAAAAGTGATTTAAAAGATGGGACAGTTTGCTGCCCCTGCAATGATGCATTAATATTATTATAAGGACCTTAGGGAGCGTGAAGGAACACAGGGAAGTAAAGGCTCAGCCGAACAACTAGGGGCTTTTCTTAAAGGGACAGGTCACCAGTGCAGGGAAGCAGGATGATGAAGATTTACTATATCAAAAAAGACATTTTTTGGCCCAAAACAGAAAACAAAAAAATCTGTTTAGACTGCTACTAAATCCTCTATTTTCCTGTGAGACTTTTCAGTTTGGGGACGTGACATCCACAGCTAGCCTACAGAAACTGAACACTAGCCAGCAGCAGAATTTAGAAGAAAAGGTACTGAGTGGTAGATGTAGGCTATGACACGCATTTTAGTTGAAGAAATATTTCTGTGAAAAAATGAGTTCAGTCTATATGCCATGTGTAAGAATCACTTTAGGTCTACAACAATGATAAATGAAAAATAAAATAAAGAAATCTCCCATGTATCTCCCTTCAGATGACCACAAGTACACTATTTTAGAATATTTACATCTTTTCAAACTGGCTGACAAACCCTTTTGTTTATTTGTTTGTTGCTGTGTGAACTGTCTGTCTGCTTTTTATTGACACAAATTGTTAAGTGAACATAAAACAACTAATGCTTAAGAATAACAGTCATTAATAAATGGTTAGTAGTCACAGTGAGTGAGAGCTGTACATCAACATGGCGGTATGTGAAAAACCATTGCTGCCCTCTGTTGGTCAGATCGAGTGGTGCTCTTTAGATTCAAAGGGCACATTTTGGTTGATTTCTTCATCATATACTGTGTGTGTGTGTGTGTGTGTGTGTGTGTGTGTGTGTGTGTGTGTGTGTGTGTGTGTGTGTGTGTGTGTGTGTTGTTTGGTGTTGTCTTGTGCTCATCACCATCTGCATTTATCTTTCCATCTCATCCAGCTGATCATATAACCTCTGTTCCACTGTCATGGCCTGACAGCCCCACCACCAATGGCAATGTTCACCGTGAGTAACACACACTCACTCTGCATCCAGGTCTGATGGGTGGATCACCAATCATTTATTTATTTATCCTTTCAGTTGAAAAATGACACATAACTGTTGATCTATTAATTAATCCTGTCACAGACTGTCACCTGAAAAATATTTTTTCAAGTCGTCTTTCCTGTAATGATTATTTTAATTATTGACTAATCTGTCGATAATTTTCTTCATTAATCAGCAAGTTGTTCATAAAATGTCATAAAATGTTAAAAAAAAATGTTGATCAGTGTTTCCCAAAGTCCAAGATGACGTCTTGTTTTGTTCATAACTCAAAAATATTCAGTTCACTGTCAGAGGAGTAAAGAAACCAGAAAATATTCACATTTAAGAAACTGAAATCTGAGAATTTGGTTAATTTTTTTAATTAAAAAATGAAACAAAATGATTCATCAATTATCAAAACAGTTGCAACTAATTTATTCATTGATTAGTAATTGATTAACTATTGCAGCACTTATTTAATTTAATGTGATTAAGAGGTGAAATCATCATTTTGAGTATATATTCAGTGTGTCTGTAAATATATAGTTCTTGGTGGAAGGTGCTGGAAAAGTTTGAAAGTGCTTGAAAAGTGCTTGATTTTGATTTGAGAAAAATTGGATGAACCCTGTCAGTTGTCAGCTGAGCAAACACTCAAGTTCATCTTACTGTCTTTTTGTAGACTTTCAATCACATCTCACTGTCTTTGTCAGCCAGTTGAATTTCATGATGATGAAAGTAGTCATTAGTTATGGTCTAGTGCAGGGGTCTGCAACCTTTATGATCAAAAGAGACTTTTTTGCCTAAAAAAAAAAAAGGGTAAAAAAATCTGTCTGGAGCCACAGCTATTAAATTCTCTCTTTTCCCTTTTTTGGAGGCCATAGCTTATGTAGACTCAAGAGAACGAGCCACAATCAGAATTTAGAGGAAAAGACACCAAGCCATAGACACAGTCTTTGATGCATATTTTAGTTGATGAAATATTAACACTTTTTTGAAATCTGGTTTACAACATACTGCAATAGGTTTTTGACTTTTGTGCCCAACTCAAACTTTCACAAACTTTCTACTGACCTTTAGTTGAGATAATTTACTATTATTCTTAAGATAAACTTCTAGTAAAAGTTAAAGTTAGAGAAACTTTTTCAAGATTTGGTCACAGTTAACTGTGAACCTGATTTGTTACTATTTTGTTGCCTTAAAATTAAATGGTTTATGCTTTAATTTTTTAAGTACAACATTTTGGGGTTTGTAAAACTCAAAGTTTTAAGTTAATCTAAAGAAGAAAAGTAAATTATCTCAACAAAAGATCAGTAGTTGGAAAAACTTTTTCAAAACTGAGGAATTTGATTTGGGCTCAAAACTTATTGTAGTATGTTGGCTTGAAATTTTGAGCTGTGTCAACTTTTCCATAGACCTACAACAATGAAACATGAAAAATGTTTAAAAAATATAATGTTATTCATTTCCATATCATTTTCGCCAAAGTCAAAGGGAGCCACTGGAGAGGAGCTAAAGAGCCACATGTGGCTCTGGAGCCTCAGGTTGCAGACCCCTGCTCTAGTGTTTATTTCAGTGCAGGAAATAAGGCTTTCATATGCTGGAGTGAAATAATTCTTCAATAATCTCTTCCTTGGGTGCAGAGTCGGAGGTGTTGGACCAGCCATGCTGTCGCTCCCTGTATGACTTCGAGCCCGAGAACGAGGGCGAGCTGGGCTTCAAGGAAGGCGACATCATCATCCTCACCAACCAGATCGATGAGAACTGGTACGAGGGCATGATCAACGGCGAGTCCGGCTTCTTCCCCATCAACTACGTGGAGGTCATCGTCCCCTTGCCTCAGTGAAGATGGGCGCCCGGAGTCCTCCGCGGGCTCCTGCCAGCCTCATCGTGCTCAGCCTCCGTCCTCAGCTCGACTCGGGCCTGAAAATGCACAGGGCCAGCTCCGCCCGAAGCTGGAAACATTTCCGTCTTCTTCTTTTCAAACCGAGCCAGAGAAGTAGTAGTTGTTGTCCCAAGCCATCTTAAGATCAAATGTCGCTGATTACGTTGTTTTCTCTGTCGATATTTATGAACCTGAAGCCAACTGAAACCCAAGCCATTAAAGGGGACGCTCTTCCTGGACCGAGGTGAGAAAGTCCAGCAGTCGTCAAATGCCATAAACCATCCTATCAGTCCTCCAGATGACGCTGATCTAAGTTTATCTCGTCGAGCTGTTTTTGCCCTCTCACCACAAACTGAGGCTCCACAACTCTGCTTCAAGTGTCCTGCTGGACACCAGGACTGCACTGTTAGTCACTACAGACTCATTGTGCGCTTTTATTTGCATGACAGTTACCATAGAAACATACATTTTAGGATGTTTTCAATCCCGTTACATTGTCATATATTAAGCCCAAAAAATGATGGAGGCTGTGTATTCGCAACACAGATCCATTCATAGTGATGTGTGACACACATACTACTGTAGCTAGCTAAGAAGCTAACACAGTCCATGTGCAAATTTAGTCTGATGAACCAAGGGTTAATTGATCGGAGTTGGTTCAACCAAGTTATAGTTTTTGTTTTACTTCTTACTCATCTTGACTTATTTGTCTCTGAGGTTCGTGGCTCCACCACAGTATATTTGATATAGGTGGATATTGTGATGCTCACAGGAGTGAACAAAGGCAATTAAAAGACAATAGGATTTGTATTTGGGCAAACTGGCCCTTTTAAAAAAAGCGATGAAGTCTTGGTGAGTTGATGGCCAGCCTTCTTTTTTATTAAATCTCCCAGATTTTATCAGCCACCGCTGCCCTATAGGACCTCCAATATGGCCGCCGCTGTCTTTACAGAGCTGCAGGAATCCTAAAACCTGGAAAGGAGTTAGCACATGAGCATTTCTGGTTCCATCAATTCAAAGTCAGTGGCGTTTTTTGATTGAATTTTGGTTAGATATCTGAAAAAAGGTTTGCGTCTAACAGAAGCTTAAAAGAACAGCTCACATATTTTCCCCTGGCCTTGAGTGTTGTTTATTAATCTTGACTGTTTTGTTGTGAGTTGCAGAGTTTTGGAGATATCAGCTCTAGAGATTTCTGCCTCCTCTCCAATAAAATGGGACTTAAATGGTACTCAGCTTGTGGGGCTCCAAGCACCAAAAAAATACATTTGATAAACTCAACAGCAGTGTCTCTTTCCAAAAACCATGACCTGGTTACTGAGGATCTTTCACAGACCTTGTGGTCATCAACAACTGACATGATTTCTGGAAAGATGCTGGTTTTGAATTTTTCAAATGTATGTATTTTTGGTGCTTTGAGCCCCACAAGCCAAGTTCCATTTAGCTCAGTTATATTAAAGAGAAGGCAGACATCTCTACAGCTGATATCTCCAACACTTTGCAACTGCAACAAAACTTTCTAGATGAATAAACAACACTTAGGGCCAGGGAAAAAATATGCTTTTTTTAACTTTGGGGTGAAGTGTCCCTTTAAGAGATTTTCAGGTATTGTACAATGACGCCCCACTTTGAAGCTTTTACGTGTCTCAAAAGAGTCGGTTGTTAAATAGTGGCTAAATGAGACATCTTCTGGTGATCCAGTGGAAAAATCCCAATTTGGCTTTTTGTGAAGGGAGCCACACTTCTTGGTTGGGCTTCAAAATCATCATGCCTGCAGCAGTGATGTATTTTGTATTTTAAAATAATTGTAATGATCCGCGTCATCATCTAAACACAAGCCTCTATTTTAAGTGTTTTTGACGCCTTGTGAGGCCTTCAAGTGAAGTAATGCCAAAGTTCAAGGATAATTTCAGCTTGTTTTCATCTTTTTCACATTTGGCTTTTCTGTCAGTAAGAATTACAAAGTACACATCGAGTTAAGCGCTGAGATTGGAAACATGGGGTCATGGTTTAAAAGACACCAACAGTCAGTCAATTAGACTGATTCTATAAACAACAAACACAGTGGGTGAGAATAAGTATTTGAATTATAAGTATTTTATTTACACCCTGACCCTTAGTTATGTGACCAAGTCCATATGAGGAGGAGGAGATTGTGGTGCATGAATGCATCAAACACACTCTCACCCAGGACATCAGGGAACACAAAGGTGCATGGTAAAATTATAACTAGGGCTGCACAATTAATCACAATATTATCAAAATTTCAATATGGCCAAGTGAAGCAGGACTAAATCGCAAATTCTTCAACAGATAAAATGTGAGAAAACAGCATTCTAATGAGGTACTGTAGTGCTGCAGAGATGACCTGTTCTCCAGATGAAAGAAAACATGTTTGTGTGGTTCAGACCTCAACAAATGTCATGTCATCATGATTTTAATATTTTTATTTCAGTAAAATGAGAATTATAATGCCGAAATGATCATTCCAATTGCAATTTGAGTCAAAATAATCACAATATAACTTTTTTTGCTATATCATGCAGCCTGAGCCACATCTGAAAATTTTATGTCAAAGTTTGAATTGCAGTTTTCTTTTATTTATCGGCCCTCTAATAGGAGATGGTATTGAAAGGCTGTGCGAGCATTTCAGCGACAGAAGTAGCGGTCTCCTCCCAGTCATCCAGACAAGTTTGACTTAAATGTTTTAGCAGCACCAAAATCACCAAAATGTCTTGTGTGATTCTTGCATGTATGATATGTCAGAATCGATGTTTCTTGGGTCGACTTAAGTTACACAGAATTCTGACAGGATCACGACCGTTTGAGATCAATCAGCGGCATCTATGGCTGCTGGTGTTTACAGCGGCCTGTTGACGAATTCTTGTGGTCTGTCATATTTCCGTTGCCAAACTGTTAAAGGGTCTGTTTAGTTGAATGCAGATTTTTTTTTTCCATTTGTGCAAACTGATTATAGTTCGGAGCCCAATATTCACTTCAACAGCAGAGTCGCATTGCAATGACAGCTTCAGTCAAAAATTGTGCAGCCCTAATTATTTACCAAACTACATATGTAAACTTCCACCACACTTCACAGACAGTCTTCCTAATTGAACTGTTTTTAGACAGTTTTCCTGCAGAATCAGGGGTCATCAGTGATCTTTCAGGAGCGTCTGACTGCTTGTGGTTCCCAGATTTCAGCTCTTACTTTAATGAGTACACTGTTTTCATAGCTGATAGAAATAATGGCCAGCATTGGGAAAATAACACCTCAGTTTGTTATAAACCAGAATTATCCTTTAAAATGTGAACTCAAACTTTGGATTGATGCAGGCTTCAACTCGTCCTCTCAGCACAAACATTCCCTCACTATTTATTTTCCTCCTGCTTTTATTTTGTGAACATTTCAGCTAACAGAGTGTTTGACAGACTCACATTCCACTGGGACGGCGGCAGGCAGAACGTGATGTTCAGCTCGGCCTGTCTCGTGTTGTGACTGTACCTTTCTGTTCACGTTCCTCTCCGCCTGTCCGCCTGCTGTGCTCTTAACACACAAACTGAAGTGAACTCCATCTCTCTGAATGTCCCTTCTCTCTGTCTCTGTTTACACGTTCTGACTTAATAGGAGGACTGTAGCGGCCGCTCTGTGTCAGTGAATGCCTTGTCAACCCGAAATCATATGAAAGTGCTTTTTGAAATGTCGTCTGTTTTGCACTGAAGCTTTAGAAACTACCTACAACTTATGTTTATGAACGCACCTTTTTGTTGTTGATGTATTTCCTTTTCTTGTGTTCTTCACAGCGGGGTTAGAATCACTACCATATCAGATATATATGTGAAAATGTTAAATACTTAGATTTATATAACCACAGATGTTCTCTGTACTGTACTATAATGAATCCACTATCTCCATTATTGTAATGTACAGTCGATTGGAAAAATGGTTGCGTCACATCTTAAATGGGATGAGTGTGTGGATAGATGATCTTGTTACCTTGTGAAAGTCATTCCAGCTCTGTGTTAGCTCGTGATGATAAGCTGTAGGATAAGTAAAGGCCTCAGTGACTGTGCTGATAACAGTTTATTTAGGAAGTCTCATCACAGCACGAGTAAAACACCTCTGTAGCCTGATAACCAGCAGTCGTCTGTCCTGACAAGTGATGTACAATTAAATGCCACCAGACCAGAGGGTGCAGGAGGTGGGTTACCGTAAATTCTCAAAAAGAGGTTTCAACTGCAGAGCAAGCCACGCCTTTACTTGTGACGTTATTTCTAATGTCCTGTTTTTAGGTTTTTTCATCAGATTTTAATAAGTCACATCACACACAGTGTTGATGCAAAGTTTCCTCCTTGTTGACCACGTGTCTACAGTTCCACAGCACTGATTCCATGTGTGCATCGACAGAGCCATGTCATACTCAGAAAAACTCCAGTTTACCTTCTCCATAATCAGTGGAGAGCACTTCCTCAGTTCTGATGGGCATAAAATTAATGTTGTTGTCTCATCGGTACAGACACAACAGAGTTTAAGGACGATATAAAGGGAAACAAGGAGAGGAGGAACATGTTTTTAATTTTCCATTTCAAGAATAAAGTCAAAACATTGAGAAATAAGTCAAAAATTCAACTCTATTCTCACCAATTCTAATTTATTCTTGACATTTCAAACTTATTCTCAACATTTCACATTTATTCTTAAAGTTCAAAATAAAATAAAAAATCTTGCTCCTCTTACTAACTTTCCCTCCTGCCTGGCCCTAAGTGTTTGAAACACTGTTTCTGTTAAAAAGTCTGTTTGGAATTATTGATGGAATTAGTGGTGTTGAACTGGACATTATACTGAGTTTACCATGTGAGCAATCAGAGTACAGGTAATTCCACCCAACTGTATTTTATTTTTTTTGTATTTGACGTAAAGATTCAAGAATTTATGGTACCCTAAAAACTTCTCATGGTAATTACACAGAAGGGTTTTTCTGTTCAAAAGTTCCTTATTTTTATCCACACAGAGTTATTCATAATGAGAACAGACACAACCCCTCAAACAGACCCAAACAATCTACACAATCAGTCTACATCATCTGGTTTCGTCTTTTATCATATGTGGACCAACTGGACTTTATATACAACATAGAGAAGATAAAGAAAATGTATTGGATACTTACTGTTAGCTTGCAGTTGCTTAGATGTTCAAGATGTTGCATGATGATTTTTTTTTTCTAAAGATTGTTATTATGGATTTTAGATACTGGGGAGCTCATAGCACAGGGTGAAATCTGCAACACAGTCAGTACATCAGAGAAAAGAATGTCCATCAGAAGGCTGACTCCTGCATTCAGGCTCCAGAAAACAACACCAGGCTGCTATTGGCTCTTTAACTACAGTTGCCATAAAAGAAAAAAATAAAAGCAGTCATACTATTTCCAAAGCATTTGACTCTGTTTACATATTTAAGACTGAATGCAGGACCAGCCTCTTTTAAATGCTTATTTTTAGCAGTTAGCCCCACTTTATGAATGACTGACTCTTTGATACACTAAAACAAGATCTGTCAACGCTGTACCTCTGTTTGCCTTCGCAGTCCACAAAAGTCTCTCCTCAGTCTTCATTTTACAACCAACTTCCAGGCAAAGGAATCTGGCTGCGCACTTCTGTGTTTTATTTTTTCAGTAGCATAATTTATGCAAAAGGTGTTTTATAGATGTTGTAAATGAATATATTAATAAATATATTGCGTAAATAAATGATAAGCAAATGTGGAGCCACTATTCACGTGTGTGCTTTGTGTGTGTGCATTTTGATCTGTGAATTACACAAAAAATGATTGTGTGTGATGATTATGTGGTTGTTTTTCATGTTGTAGGCACCTTGTAGTTCCAATGCTACAGCACACAAAAACATTTCAACTTCCAACTTTGTGTCAGCAGTTCGGGGACGGTGTCAACATGACAGTGATCCTGTGCAGAAAAGCCACAGAAAATGGATTTCCCAGTTTAACGTGGAAGAACTTGACTGGCCTCAACCCAATCCAGGAACTTAGAGATGAAATTAAACATGGACTGTGAACCAGACCATTTTCATTTTATTTCAATCCTTGGAGAATCATTGCTGTTGCCCTAATCTGCAGTTTAGTTGCAGACAAGTTAAAAAAAATGGGCAGGACAAAACACAGATGAGAATAAAGAAAAATCAGAACAGTTAAACACTGAAACACAGAGGTTTGTGATTAAGGTTTTAAACTGTTCATGGGTTAGTAAAGTATTGATATTTGGTGTGTTTCAAAGATCATGACAAGAATTAGAATTGAAGAAACGTCTGACTTTCCAAACTTAGACTGTGTTCTGGAGACCTTAAAGTTCATGTAAAGCAACAATAAATGTGTTCTGAGTTTGTTACACCACAGAAACGTGTTATTAAGCATCCAGACAATTTTAAATTATTAAAAAACTCACCAAGGTTATAAAATTAGGTCTCCAAATTATGAAAAAATGAGCAGTTTTCTCTTCTTTGAAACACTGGGGGCGTGTCCTCTCCGCTGTCTCAGTGGCAAACACCACTACAACCTGAAAACAACTGTGTAGCAGCTTTACTGGACATGTCCAGACATGCTTGAACCACCAGAGCCAGAGGACGGTGTCGGGTTGTTGGAACTGAAGTGAGCTAAAGTGAACTATTGGACTGATTTGGACTGAGAGAGTCGCTGGTACATTTGTAAATGACTGTTAGGGAGGGTGAGGGGAAGGAGAGGTGGTGTCATTCGTATGTCAGTTCGTGGGGCTTATGTAGTGTTGGGGATCCATGGCTCTGGCACATCACCGAGCCATGTTTCAGGTCCACCCAAAAATCCTGAACCAGTATGATGTAGTAGGAATTAAAGGCTGTAAAACTTAAATGTAACAGGGTTAAAAGTTGAAGGAGCAGTATTTCTGTGAATCACATCTCCATAATCCAAAACTGCTTGGAAATCTGTCTGTTACTCATAAGGAGGCTGGTTCTGGTCGCTGTTTGCTGACAAGATTGCCTATATTGTATTTAAATGTAAATTTCTCATCAAGCTAGTTGCAAAGATATTCATATTTAGTAACTCCGTGTTAGATGGCACAGCTGATATATGCAAGCTGCTATGATTAATATATGAGGCTCTAGTTAAAAGCTTAAATTTTGTTTTAATTGGTTTAATAATAAGTTTGATAAGAGCATCTTGTAAAGCATTGAAGAAAAGGTTCTCAATGACCAGTTGAAGAGAATCAGCAACATAATACACAATAGTTTAATCATTACGCATCCATTCTTGAGAACTGGGACAAATCATGTCATCAACCCCACAAAAAACCTGAAAAATAATAATATCAAAACACTCTAAGTCCATTTTTTTGTGAAAATATATGACTTTTTTTTTTTTTATTTCTAAACTTGCTCTGTGCCAGAAAACAGCCTTGTTCCAGACAAGAATAAATAACTTTAAACACTTTGAAGTCCTTAAAAATCTAAAATAACTACTGATAACATAGGTATGAAAAGGTGTTATTATCATCATCTTTGTTTTAAAATTAATTTTTTTATTGAAAATGTTGTGTGTCTAAAAATTACCATCAGATTTTTACAAATACATGATTTAATCAGGCATAAAAAGGGTCAGCTATACCCTAAAGACCCCTGTCTCACTTCTTGGTTTGAAAAAGGCAGGAATACTGCTCAAGCACTGGTAAGATTTCTGTTTTTTGACAAATTTATTCAATAATATTTCTATCAGATGTGTCTCAACCATAACATGTCAACTCTGTAGTCCTAAATCAAAGCTAAATAAGAATTATGGTTTAAAAATGTGTATTTTGATTAACACTTTAACAAAAAATAAAATGGCTGCTCACTATGACTATGCTGTGAAATGACATTTAATTAACATTACTTTTAATAAAAAACTAAATAACTAAGTTTGGCCTGTTACAAGATTTAATATCCAAGAGTTTGATCTTTTAAAATATATTTTCCAGAATAACTGAAGAGTAAAAATCTAAACCCCCACAAAATACAGTTTTGCCCCATATAAATCATGGAGAGAACAGGACTCAAAATAGAACCTTACAGAACACTTTGTTTACTGACAAGAACTCAGACTGGACACTCCCTGACTCTTGTCTCTCAGACAAACGTTATCACCTGTAACCTAAAGACTTCATCAACCAACAGCAGTGTTGGACTTCACTAATGCTTGGATCTAACATCCGGTGGAGAGACTGAAAGAGTGGAGGCTGCTGTAGGGGCACATTCATGCTCATGGTTTAGGAATCATGTGTATCACTATACATGTGATCACCACATAGTTTCGGTGATAGAATGTGGACTAAAAAGGACTACAAAATATTGCTGGTGTAGGAAACAACAACAACAACAGAAATACTGACTGATACTGGTCATACTGACCACACAGAAATGATCACTGTTATATTGTTTCTTTTTGGACAGTTGGAGATGCATCTTGGTTGCTTGCCAACTATCATCATCTGTCAATAAAACTTCACAAGCAGCCTCAATTTCCAAAGTACGGGAGACCAGGGACAGTAGTCACACTTTTCGTTTTTGCTTTTGTCACACTTATAACTCTAATTTTTGTGTTAAAGCTCCAGTCTGTTCCCATAGGCTGATTATTTTGTGTGATGGTTCTAGGTGGTAATTTCTTATTATAAAAAAAACATGTTTATAATCTTATAAAATACATTTAACCACTTCTTACTCTAAATAATTCTAGATGAATCTAAAATTTGAATTAGATCACTGATAGTTATTATCCTACAGAAAAATACTGCTGTGAATGTATGCAATATTTTTTCATATACATATAAATACATTTTGACAAAATTTACATTTTTTCATTAAAAAAAAATAATAAATGCATTAATCTCTTCTAATCTTGTATTTATCATGAGAGATAATAGAGTTTGGAAGTCAAAGTTCAAAACAACTGCTAAAGGCCATTCTAGTAGTTAGTGAATTCTGGCACTTGTAGTGTTAACAGGTAGGTTGTGTTTTGTATCAAGGGATCACAAACAGGAAGGTTGGAGCCACTGCCTTAAATGATCAACCCTCTGATCAGTGATCAGTCTCCAACCAGCCATCTACTGAGCCTGCATGGTAAACATATAATGCATAACACTCCACATAGATTTTGACTCCAAAATTTGCAGAGCATGGTAAAGACTGTATTAAATCACAATGTCTTCAGGCTTTAAGACTCACCCACCATCAGCACACAGACCAGTGTTTATTGGCAAGAGCATTTTGGTATCTCCGCTCAGCAGTGAGACAAGACAGTCCGTCCCAGGAGCGCTGCATGTTAAAGGTTTGTTCTTAATGAGCAGGACAGACATTTGATGACAGAATGAATCCAAAATAAAGATGTAGCTCTATGTGATTTAACTGGGATGATCTCCAGTCTGCTGATTTATGAGGAAAGGAAAAAAAAAATATATATATATACACTCATACATTTATTAGCCCTCTATAGTTAGATGTTGCCTCTAGGTTACAAAACCATTCTTGGCCTTTTACACTCACACAATACATCCTCAATTATGGTGCAGTACTTTAAAACAGAGGCTGGACCTTCAGGAAACTGATAACAGTATTCTCTCTGGAGGTCATGTTTTCACAGCCTCCCTCTTGGGTTCAGCTCCATCATCTCTCTCTACAAAAATGCTCTAAAAACATCTTTTTCTGTAATTTTACTATAGCACTTAAAGTAATACCTTGTTATTCTGGATTCCCACTATGACATTTTGGTATTGTATATTACGTTTATACACTGTTCAACCAGGATAAGACAGGGTGTAAAATGCATGGATAACCATTTGATAACTGAAAACAATAATTTAAATGTAACAAATGATCGAAGACAGAAATGTGACTGACTGTCTTGTTTTGAAGAAGGTTCTGATAGTTTGCTTTGATAGATTGTTGATGTAAATTTTGCTGAATACAGGGCAACACTCTCAGACATTCATTCCTACAGACTGTTCCACAATGGTTGCCTGAAGGTAACATCCAGACAAACACACTTAGGAAATGATTCATTTTTAATCCTTTTATATTTAAAATATCATCCCTTTTAAACTGGTGAGGCAACTGAATATCTTCCATGAGTAAAGAATTAATTTGTATCATAAATAAATACATTATAAACAATAACTCTTTTTTATTACATAGATCATATTCTATTCCTTTTTTTTCCAGTCTTATTTCTCCCCTGGTCATCCAGGGCTCTGCATCACCCAAGGGGCCTGCCTCCTAATTTGGGAATCACTGCTTTAAGGTAACACACCCTAAACTTTACACAAAAATATTTTTGAAAATTTCTTCAAATTATATTTATTATGTTTATTTTGTTTATATGCACTACCTTTAGTGGTGTTTAGCTATCCAGAGAGTTTTGGTTTCATTTGTCAAAGTTTTGAGACGCCTGTATCTTGGATTTCTGCCTTCAAGCTGGTGAATTGGAGGTGAAATTAGTTTGTGGTGCTCGTTATTTTTAAAAATTCACTAGTGGTGAATGACAAGGTTCTGGGTAATACAATCTGTTAACAGTTTTTATTGGAAGCACTTTGTGTATATGTTTATTTTTTAATGTAATTTCTCTATACAGTGAAAATAAAATCATATTCACCTACAATTTTGATGGAGATAGAAATCTCTTAAAGGGACAGTTCACCCCAAAATAAAAAAAACAACATATTTTTCCCCTGGCCTGTAGTGCTGTTCATCCATCTAGATTTATTTGGAGTGAGATGCAAAGTTTTGGAAATATTAGCCATAGAGATGTCTGCCTTCTCTCCAGTATAATGGGACTAAGTGGCACTCAACTTGTACATTTGAAAAAATTGAAAACTAGTGTCTCTTTCCAAAAATCATGACCCGGTTACTCAAGATAATCCACAGACACTGTGAGGAGTTCCATGTAAGAAGCACTTTCTTTGTCTCTAGCCTGGCTAAATTAAAGTAAAGGTATATGTGTTTTTTATTATTTAGGTCACCAAATCATTTAAATGATCAGGTCTGCTGCTTTGTATTCCAAAGTGAGATCCATGGGTGAAGACACATGAAGGCAGCAGCATTCAGAGTCTTTAGACTATATCCAGACCTCAGCACTCCTCTGTTTGGACCCTCTGATCTCCGTCTTGCTCTTCAGAGGCTGCCTCTCTCCTTTCTGGGAGTCTTGTCGCTTTGGTAGCTCCGGCCTCGTTCCTCTGACCTCCTGAGGCTCCCTCAGTCTGCCACACTTCACAGCACAGGTCCAGTCTGGGCGGTGACCCACCACCAGGTCCAGAGTGGGCAGAGAGGTGGTGCTGGTCATGTCCCTGAAGCCTAAAGAAGATGTGAGAGAAGGGCTGTCAGGAGGGAAGGTTTCATATCCCACCCTCATGCCTGGACACCGTCCCCAGGATGGCCTCTCCCTCAGCCTGACTGCCTGCCGGATCTTCTTCCAGCCCAGGTGGTTGAGCTCCAGCAGGTTGAGCAGGATGCAGAAGACACCAACACAGAACATGAAGAGCAGGAAGATGGTCTTCTCCGTGGGCCTGGAGACATAGCAGTCCACCGGCTGGCTGCAGGGGGGGGAGGTACAAAGGAAGTGGACGGGCACCTGGAAGCCAAACAGCTTCCACTGGGCCAGGACAAAGCCCACCTCCAGAAGAGCCCGCAAACACACATGGAAGACGTAACATTTAGAAAGAACCCCTCCAGAGATGACAGGACCCTCCCCACTCCCCTCCTTGAAGGTGCGAGCTCGGGTGTGACTCAAGGACACCATGTTGTTGGGGTCTCCCCTCTTGAGGCTGTGGGCAGGGACACCTTCCAGGACATCTGCCAGGCTGTGACCTAGATGCTTGTGGGAGTGGATGGAGCAGCTGTCTGAGTCACAGCTCTGATCGTACATCTCCTGTCTGCCACCTTGCCCTACATTGGGGCTGTCCTGCATTGCAATATCCCCTGGTCCTTGGCCCTGCCTCTGGGTGGTGTTCTGGGGCAGCTTGGACAGGTTGTGCCAGGTGTAGATAATGAAGCAGAGGGATGGCGTGGACACACTGATGATGTGAAAAACCCAGAAGCGAGGCTGCGAAATGGGCGCAAAGGCGTCATAGCAGACGGTAGAGCATCCCGGCTGCAGCGTGTTGCACACAAACATCTCCTGCTCATCGGTGTACACATCCTCAGTCGCCACAGCAACGATGAGCAACCGGAAGATAACCATGACGGTGAGCCACAGCCGACCGATCATGGTGGAGTGCTGGTGGACAGCATCCAGGAGACGTTTGAGCAGGGTCCACTCCGTCATGGCGGCCTGTGTTGAGCAGTCTGCTGTGGACTGATCCACCGCTCCTCCTCCTGGACTTCTGGGCCACACTATCCCATCTGATCCACACTACCCTCTCTTCTTGAACCTTTTCTCAAGTCTAGAAACTTCTTATTTCTTAGTCAGAGGACTCTGAGCCTGGCTGAAGCCTGCAGCAGACCTCCTCTCTGCCTGAGTGTTCACCAGCTCTGCTTGGCTGCCTTGAGAGCAGTGGTGCCATTGCAAGAGAGAGCCATCCCATCTTTCCCAGATAAGGATGTCCACTTGACATGAGTCACTTGGAACGCTCACTTCTCTCTTGTCTTTAGGATGTATTTTAAACCAGAGAGACATCACGCTTCCTCTACTGGAGTAGCTGCTGATAATGCCGACTGATAGAGCATTCTCCACAGATTAGTCCTCTGAAAGCTAATGGACTCTTCCTTTAATGGGAGAGGCATATTCTAAATGATGAGCACACTCACTGTCAGATTCTGGATGCACACTGGATGTTGTTAAACACAAAAAGGCTTCATGTGATGAGCAAAATCATTGAGAAGTAAGGTTTGGACCGGTGAAAGTAATGCTTTCAGTCTGGTGAGCTTTTCTGTTCCACAACTTGTTTTGACTGCTCCTCTCCAGCCACTTGCCATTCCTCTTATCTGTGTTTTAAAAAAAGACCCTTGAAAGGTCCGCTAGCATCAAATCGTTGTGTCCCCCAGATAAAACACTCAATGACCCCTTTCCTTACTTCAAACAGCCCTGCAAAGCCCCGTCTGAGTCTGTGCTCAGACCTCTGCCCACTTTCTATTTATGACATGAACAGAGACATTTTGGTGTTGCATTATATAACATATCATTTAAGACGTCGGTGTGCTTTCAATAAAGTGCTGGTTGGACCATCTGACAGTGTGTGAAACACCCTGATGGGAGAGTCAGAGGGATTGCATCCAGTTATTTTTGTAATTTTCACAATTTCAAGTCTGAAGCAGCAACTGGTTCATCTGTTTTACCACATATCAGTTTTGACAAGTTTGAATTTTGAAAGAGATTCCCTGCTATATAGGCACTCAAAACAATGCACAGTTCATGGGCTGTAGTAGTCGTTCATGTGAAAGAAACTACTTTAGTCCAAAAACAGTTGAGAAAATCTTCCTAAATCAAAATCTTTGACTGTTCCCCGTCCGATTATAAAACATTTATAGGAAGTAAGACACTTCTAAACAGTTTATAGACTGCTTAAAACAATAAGAATTATTTGATTTATTTTTTGTTTAAGTTTTTTGGTTGCATTGTTCTGATCTGGTAGTTGTAAAAAGTATAGTAAATTTCTTAATATGTACATGGTTAACTGCAAATAAATGCTTTAGAAAGTTTTTATTGATCTTAATGATGACATAAAAAGCTCATTAATGGTCTAACAATGACATAATAGGTAAGTTAGGTAATAATATTCTTCTAAGAAAACTACTGCTATTCTACTATTCTAAAAAATCTCATGAGGCTTTTATCAATGTTCTTAAGCAAGTTGTTCATATGCACTTACAAATCCTTGACATTCCTCTCAAATCCATATAGATGTCTAGTAATTCATGCGTTTATGATGATACTGTTAACATTTATATAGGCTTAATTACACATGTTAGCATCTTATTTGTCTTATAATCTCACAATATTAACACATACAGTGCTTAACAAATTTATTAGACCACCACCCAGTGTAAGGTTTATGCCACAGCTGCCCTAAATTAACAGCATCGGTAATTGCCAAAATCATTTTTTTATGTTTCTGTCATGGAATCTCTTTAACCGAAATGATATTTTTAATGCTAAAATATAAATTATTGTTATCCATGAATTTTCAAATTTACTGTAAACAGTAAAGCACATTATAGATCTTGATCTTGATCTTGATTAAAATGTCAAATTATTGTTATTTACTTGCAATCCTGAACAGAAAAATTAGTTTTAGTGGTTGAATGTTACACTTGATTAATTTCTGACTTCTCAGACAAGCCCAGTGAGCCAGTGAGCTGAAATTTGGGTATAAAAAGGTGAATTCAGTTTGAAATTCCCCATTCCTGTTCAAAATGCTAAAATGTCAAGAGCTCACTGAAAGTCCACATTAAAGCACTTTGTGATGCTGGATGATCTCTGAGACAAATAAGGAAAAACATGAAGTGTCTCGCAGTGTGGTCAAGTATGCTTTGGAGTCAATTGCAGAGTCTGGTACTTACAAAATGCGCCAAGGAAGAGCCAGGAAACGAAAGTTAACTGAAGCAGATGTCAGACACCTCAAGATTTAAAGTACTAGAGACAGAAGGAAGACCACTGCTGATCTTCAGGCAGAGATCTAGATCTTCTAGATCAGAGTCTGAGAAAGTCTCCAGAGTGACCACAAGCAGACGACTGACGGAACAAGCCTTAAAGAGAAGACAGGCTGCTAAGAAGTCATTGTTGAAGCCTGCAAACATCCAGAAACTCCTCAGATTTGTCAGGGAGCACAAACACTGGACTGTTGATGACTGGAAGAAAGTACTCTGGACGGACGAGCACAAGTTTGAACTCTTCAGTCAGCATCATTGTGTTCATGTCTGCAGAAAAGCTGGAAAACGTTTTGATGCCAGATGCATTGCACCCACAGTGAAACATGGTGGAGATTCCATTATGGTATGAGGTTACATTTGTGGAAACGGAGTGGGCAAATTAGTGAAAATCGATGGTATCATGAACAAGAACGTCTACCACAACATCTTAGTGCAGGATGGAATCCCTTCTGGACTGAATCTGATTGGTTGTGGGTTCATATTACCAACAAGACAATGAGCCCAAGCAAACTTCAAAGCTGTGCAGAGACTATTTGACCAAGAAAAAGGAATCTGGAGGACTGGAACTGATGGACTGGCCAAATCACAGTCCGGATTTCAGTCCTATTGAACAAATTTGGAATTTAGTAGGTTCAAAGATTGATCGCACAAAAGTTTCATCTAAAGCAAGTCTGTGGGAACAGCTAGAAACTATTTGGAACTCAATAACAGAAAGAGACTGTGGAAAAATACATAAAAACAATGCCAACAAGAATGCAAGCTGTTATCAAGGCCAAAGGAGGCCATACAATATATTCAGTTTTTTGGTTATTATGTGTGAAAAAGGACAATTTAGGTGTTTCAGTTTGCTATTTGCCAAATAAATAACAATAACATTTTTGTTTTCTCGTTTTTATGACAGGTGGTCTAATAAATTTGTTAAGCAGTGCATATACTCCTATTAACACATTACGCCATAAACATCTTATAAATGTTTATAAATGTTTTATAATTTCACAAGAAACATGTTTATGATATTATTTATACTTATATAGTCTTATTAACATGGCAATAAGCATCTTATAAGTGCTTATAATTGTCTGATATTCTCACAATAAAATTACGCTATTATTGACACTTGTACAGTACTGTCCAAAAGTTTTAGGCAGGTGTGAAAATGCTTGAAAGTAAGAATGCTTTCAAAAATATAAAATATAATTGTTTATTTTTGTTTCAAATGTTTTTATTGAGAAGAGTTGCATTATCATACATGGCAACCAGAAAAACATATTTTCTCTCTCTTTTTGTCACAAACAGTGTGAACAACAACAGTGAGGTGGACTACTCATCATTTGTTAAGGAAAAAAGAAAAGAAGTAGTCCTCACATCATAAGATAATCATAATTAACCCTCCCCTGGAATGTTACCTAATTGTACATATAGTGTAGTTCACATACAGGATTTGAATTAGTTCAGCCTTTCAAATAGGAGATTAAGGGGTGCCAAATATTGTCAGATTCTCTGAGTTTGTTTCTCAGAACAAATCTAATTCTTTCTAAATGCCGAGTTTCTGTTAACTCAGTGAGCCAGTGTTTCACAGTGGGCAAAAGAGAAGAATGAGCTTTTTAGCAGTGATAAGTCCATGAGATAATAGACATTGCTGAGCTACCTGTAGTCTTCTTGTGCCTACCGAAACTCTTAAGGTAGTAAGTACTGGGTCTAGTTCTAACCCCACCCCCAACATCTTCGAGAGCGTTGTGAATATACCTGACCAGAAGCTGTGCAGATTGGGACATAAGAAATAGCTGGTGAGCCACATTTATCGCATCAAGATGAAATTTCTGGAAATATTTTATGTAATTTTGTCTTAGAATAATGCAGTCTATGCAATACTTTAAATTGTATTAAACAATGTCGTGCATTAACCGAACAAGTGTGAAAATTCCAGGCTTTTGTCCCAAATATCCTCTGACAACTGTTCGCCCAGTTCTGCTTCCCATTCTGTTTTAATTGTGTTAGTTGCAGTTGGAAATATACTCTGAAGTAGAATATTTTAAACAGCTATCCAATTTGTCTGGCCCTGCACCTTCAAAGTTGGGAAGATGTGTTCTCACATAACGCCTAACCTGCAGGTATTTTAAAAAGTCACACTGTGGGAGAGCGTATATTTTCTTGAGCTGCTGGAAGGACGCAAACACTCCTTTCAGGTATACGTCACCAACATTACATATTTCCAAATCCCTCCATGCAAGAAAAGAGCCATCTAAATTAGAAGGGGCAAATGAAGGATTTGCTATTATGGGTAACAGGAAAGACACATTTCTGAGCTTAAAATGTTTCTTTAGTTGTTTCCAAATGAGTATCATGTTATAAATGATTGGATTGTTACTATATTTTGCTTTGCTTAGTGGCACAGGTGACAAAATGACTGCACCAGCAGAGAAAGGTAGACAGTCTTCTCGCTCCATCTCCAACCCAGCGGGCAACACAGCCGAGTCATCCAACAGATAAGCAATGGAGCGGATGTTGGCGGCCCAGTAATAATGAATGAAATTTGGAAGAGCCAACCCTCCACCTATCTTGGGTTTACAAAGTCTCCTTAGGTAGACCCATATTATCCTGTATCATAACTGTATGCTACATTGTCATCTAGAAAGTAACACTCCTCCCTCCCTCCCCCACCCCTTGTAAAAGCAAACCCGCAATACCAACTTGTCATTAAGTGTCACTACCAAAGCTCAGCGCAAACCCGCTGCAGGAGGAACAATAAATATTACAATATAAAGGAACAAAAAAGAACAAGCGCAAAATAAATAAATAGAAAAGGGAAGAAAAAGGAAAAGAAGAGGAAAAAAAGGTGTATACAGCTTAGAGCTGCACAATATATCGTTTGAGCATCGTCATCACAATGTAAGTACGTGCAATAGTTATATCGCAGGTCCTGCAATGTATAGGAGGCAAATGAACTAAACGTGTTCTCATCTAATTTCAAGGGTACCTGACACACACTGCGTGCAGCGATCCACCAATCACAGTCGTTCTTAATCAGTTTGGCAAAGCAGACCACGCCCCTGCATATGGAGTGAGTCGCAAGATCAGTGCAGATTAATTGTCCACAAGATTGCAGCAGTGCAGCATAACATCAAGTGCTATTCAAGTCATCTGGTGAAAATTCCTGTATTTTTTCATATCGCAATATATATCGCAGGGTTAAAAAAAATCGCAATGTCAGTTTTTTTCCAATATCGTGCAGCCCTAATACAGCTACTACTATATAACTAAAGACACCTCCTTAACTAATCCCTAAGTCTCTGAGTGCAGTTATTACGAGAGCTCTACAATAATTATGAAGTTAACCACAAAACAGGACATAAAGTCTGAGTGCATATTTTCCATAATGACGTCTAGAAAAAATCTGAACAGGTAAATATTTCAAGTAAAAAAATAGGAGCTTGAAAAAACAACATTAACAAGTACACTGAGTGTAGACCGCTAAAATGCCTTATACTTATTGTATAACGTGAACACACCAGTAACAACGCTGATATTTACACATCATCTATGTCTATGTCTTATTTGAATTATCAAGTGGACATGAAGTAATGCCACTTAACCGTTCGACTTGAACTACTCTTGTCCAAAGTTATGTTCAGCATAAGCAAGGGCTTCCTTCGGGTCAGTAAACAGTAACTCTGTGCCATTATGTGTCACCTGTAACTTTGCTGGGTATGCAATCCCAAACCTGACTCTGGGTTTATCCTGAAGCAGTCTCCTGGCTGGAGTGAACGCCGCTCGGGCTCTGGCAACTTCTTGAGGGAGGTCTCTAAATATCTGGATCCACTGCCCTCGAAAAGATAGCTCTCTCTTGCTGGTAATCTCGCGGAAGATGTCATCAAAAACATGACCATGGTGAATCCTCAAGATCAGATGCCTTGGGGGTTCACTGTCTCCCAAACGTGTCCTCATTGCTCTGTGGGCCCGATCAATAACAGGTTTTTCCTCCAACTCCAGAACTTCTTTTAGCAGGCCCGCTGCAAATTCCCTGGTGGTCTGTCCATGCTCTGTCCCCTCTTTCAGGCCTGTAATCCTTAGATTCTGTCTCTTTAAGCATTCCTCCGAGTCAAGGCATTTCCCATTAAGTCGGTCAACTTGCCCGGTCAGATGTTTCATCTGCGCCTCTAGCTCAGCAACGATGTCTGTTGTGCGTGATGCTGACTGCTCCAGTCCGTGCAGCGTCTCGGCCTGTGTCATGGCCTGAGCATTTAGCGTTGTGATGTTAGCATCGGTTTCGGTTTTAGGGCGGCAATTTCAGCCCTCAGTGTAACTGAAATGTCAGCAATCCTTTCATCTATCCTGTCACATATGTCAGTTTTTATTATGTGCAGCTCGGCGCGTAAGGATGCTATCGTGGCTAGCACAACACTCTCGTTCGGGCCACATGGGTTCACCTCCGCGGCCTCTCCCTCAGGCCTTCTTCAGGAACATCATTCTTCAGTTTATTTCCCTTTTTTGAGTTTGGCATTCTTGATTCCCTTAAGTACTGTACTTTCCCAAACACTTCGACTTGCGATAAAAGTGTCCTTGTTTTCTTGAAAATGAAGTTTTAAGTCGAAATCTGCGAGAGCTGTAGCAAGGCACGTCCTATCCACTCATTGCTCCCCCTCGCAGTTCATAATTGTTTATTTTTATCAATTTACAAAATTGAGTGAACAGAAGAAAAATCTAAATCAAATCAATATTTGGTGTGACCACCCTTTGCCATCAAAACAGCATCAATTCCTCTAGGTATACTTGCACAAAGTCATGGATTTTGTAGAATCATAGTCAGGTGTATGATTAACCAGTTGCACCAAACAGGTGCTAATGATCATCAACTTCATATGTACGTTGAAACACAGTCATGCACTGAAACAGAAACAGCTGTGTAGGAGGCTTAAAACTGGGTGAGGAACAGCCAAACTCTGCTACCAAGGTGAGGTTGTGGAAGACAGTTTGATGTCACAGGTCAGACACCATGACAAGATGAGAAGACTGAACAGAGCAACAAGACACAAGGTAGTTATACTGCATCAGCAAGGTCTCTCCCAGGCAAAGATTTCAAAGCAGACTGGTGTTCCAAGAGGTGCTGTTCAAGTTCTTTTGAAGAAGCACAAAGAAACGGGAAACGTTGAGGACCGTAGACGCAGAGGTCAGCCAAGGAAACTTAGTGCAGCAGATAAAAGACACATTATGCTTACTTCACTTCAAAATCAGAAGATGTCCAGCAGTGCCATCAGCTCAGAACTAGCAGAAAACCAGTGGGACCGAGATACACCCATCTACTGTCTAGAGCAGTGCCTATCAGAAGTGGTCTTCATGGAAGAATTGTGACCAAGTGACTCAACTATGTACGAAATCATAGGAACTTGGATGCAGAAAAATGGCAGCAGGTGCTCTGGACTGATGAGTCAAAATTTGACCAAACATACAGCCAATTTCATTAGGAACTATCTTCAGTGTAAAGAAGAACAAGGAGTCCTGGAAGTGATGGTATGACCCACACAGAGTCCTGATCTCAACATCATGGAGTCTGTCTGGAATTACATGAAGAGACAGAAGGATCTGAGGCAACCGACATCCACAGAAGATCTGTGGTTGGTTCTCCAAGATGTTTGGAACAACCTACCTGCTGAGTTCCTTCAAAAACTGTGCGCAAGTGTACCTAGACGAATTGATGCTGTTTTGAAGGCAAAGGGTGGTCACACGAAATATTGATTGATTTAAAATTTTCTTCTGTTTGCTCACTTTGCATTTTGTAAATTACATTTCATATTTTTTTAAAGCATTCTTACTTTACAGTATTTCTTCACAACTGCCTAAAAAACTTTTGCACAGTACTGTGTACTTTTTTGAACACAGTACTGTAAATAACCATATTATAAAGGCTTATAAATGTCTTATAATTTCAAAATAAGCATATTAATGATGTTATTATTAACACTTGTATATTAACACATTACTAAGCATCTTATAAGTGCTTACAAATGTCTTACAATTTCACAATAAACATGAAGCTATGTATGATGCTGTTACTGACACTTACATACTCTTATTAAAATGTAATTTTGTCAATAACGATCTTATAAGTGCTAATAAGAGATATTTTTATTACCAAAACTCTGAATATAAAGTACTAGCTCACCTTTTGGTTTGGACATTCAGAACAGCGATAAACACTTTTGACGTATGACATGTTTGGACAACGCACTGTACAAACTGCTTCATTTGAAGCATACTGAACCCTTTATTAATGCTACCTGGCTCTGGTAGGAGTGTTGGTGTGTTGCAGTGTCTTTATCATGATCTTGATAGCGTTCAGGTAAAGCATTAAGCACGTGTGAGTTCATGTCCAGACAGCCTCCTACAGTGCTTTTGTCTCCCATTGATCCAGGCTGAGGCACACGCTGGATTAACATCTTTTAATGGCTGTTATGTGACTTGATGAAGCAACCGATCGATAGACTGGAGAGTGGCCCCTCGCTCCTGCCCTGAGCAGGATTAGAGAGGGCCCCAGTCTCATCTAACACAATGCAAATGGAGGAGGGGGGTCGAAGGTTCTGCCAATCGCAAACAGACCTTGACTAAAGCCCAGACACAACATGAGTAGACCCAGACCAGAAGCAGCCAGAGGCAGCGTCCGACTGGCCTGCACCCAGCTACAGCACAGAGAGGACAGGAAGTGGCTTTTCTCCAGGGCGGCGTGACGGGGCCCTGTGTACATATGTTTTTATCCTGCATGTCTGGAGCTCCGCGCGCTGTCAAAGGAATTATCCACCCTCTCAGTCTGTTCATGAAGGAATTCCCAGTGATGTGCGTCCCCTCTGGGCTTTGTCAGAAGCAGCCTGGGAATGAATAACAGACAGGATTAGAGGGAACTGGCAGAGAAAGAGAAGGACTGGTGCTCTGCCACTCAGAGAAAGTCCTTCTCTTTCTCCTCTGTGCTTTAGGAGTTGTTTTTCAGCAGCACTTTCATCTGAGCTTACGGTAGAAAGAGAGAACAGACTATAAATATGAATGAAAAGGCTTCCTATGGAACAGAGGTTCTCATGTTTTTTTGTTTTTTTTTGTCAGCCAAGGAACCTTTACAAAATAAAAGTATACCAAGGACCCCCTCATGTCTGGCCCTTGGAATGAACTGACACAGCCCCCCCCCCCCCCTTTTTTTTTAACATGTCTCCATAGTTATATGAAAGAACAACAATAACATACATACACACACCAGGAGAGTGTGTTTCACTTGTAGTGCATGCAAGAAAATGTGGATTCTAACTGATTCTGAAAAAAAAAAGATTTTAACATGTAAACAAAGCGTTCTGGTGCATCTTCTGTTTGTGTTTTCTTACTACTTTTTGTTTTACTTTTACTACTTTTACTGTAGTACTAAAGTAAAAAGAACTTAGTAAGATACTCAAGTAAAAGTAACACACAAAGTGTTACATAGGGTGCTACAGTAAAAGTTAAGTAACTTTACGCAGTGCTTTCACATTAGTACTTTATTTTACTTGTGATTAAGTATTTTTACATTGTGCTATTAATGCGTTTACTTAAGGATCTGAGTACTTTTTCCACAGAATCTGATGGGTCACCAAATACAGTGTAACACTGTCACAAGTTTTGCTGAGTCACCAGTTAACACAGACACTCATTAAAGTGGCAAGTTTGAACAAAACAAAACGTTAAAACATCAACCACCAATTGGCCAATCTATGGAAGGCCATTTCCACTAGTGAAAGAAAACATATCTCAATGGTAAGTCATAATTATGAGATCAAAAATCCTAATTATGACATAAAAGTTGTTCCTTTTTCCATCTAAATTTTGACTTTTCGTCTCATAATTTTGACCTTTTATGTCATAATGATGACTTATCTCATAAATTTGACTTCTCGTCTCATCATCATCATTTTTTATCTCAGAATTTCAACTTTTATGCCATAATTTTAACTTTTAATCTCATAACTATGAATTTTTATCTCATAATCTTGACCATTTATCTCATATCATAACTTTTTATCTCATAATTTTGACTTTTTATAGCATCATTTCAACCTTTATCTCATCTCAACTATGGTTTCTTATCTCATATCTATGACTTTTTGTCTCATAATTTCAAGTTTTTATTCAGTGGGCCTGAGGAGGCACACTATAATCCTCCATACTTTTTCTTATTATTATTTTTCTTCCTTATTTTTCTTGGAGCACGTACACGAAAAGCACATCAAAACGTGTGGAAAATTCAGGACAAGTGTGCTATGGCTTTTGTTAACGATTCGCTAAACTGTTTCCACGAAAATCGCAAAAAATTGCAAAAAATTTGGATTTGGGATTTTTGAATGGGGTTTTTGTGAAAAACACTGAAAAATTGCCCCAGTTTTCATTTTGGGAGATTTTCAGTCTGTTTCAGACTTTATAATGGGTGTGTATTGTGTGCGGTCATTAGAGCTAGAGTGGGTGATGTCATCGCTAGAGTGGAGAGGAGCTGTAAAATCATCTAAAAATTTTCTCTTAAACTCACAGCCACAGTGACACAAATTATACATCAGATTGTAGTCCAACCAACTGCCCCGTTCACTCCCATGTTAAGCCAGAGCCAAAATTTCTGGAAGGAAGCAGATGATCCCAGTTCCTTCCATCATGGTGGTGGCCACTATTTTCATATCACAGAAATAAAATTCACACCATTGCATTTGGCAACCTGTCCTCTCACTCACCGTATGCTGTTTTTAGCTGTAGCAATTACGGTCTTTCATTAAACAGCTGGAGTTGGAGAGGTTCGTTGTCTCAATTTTTGCCTTTCTTCGGCGCATTCACAGTTTAAAAAGACTGTCTGTCTCTGTCACTCTGTCTGCCTATCAGTCTGCTTTCGTCTGTCTTGTCTTTCTGTGTCCAATTTTGACATTTTAGACTGTGGTCTATTTCAACTGTTCATAAATTCAAACCTTGGCTGCTTCAGGTTAAATTCCTCTTCTTAAATTCTTCTTGGCCAATTTCACAACATGCTGACCACTGAGCCCAAGGTGAGCTAAAAAATATCACAACATCTATAGATGATGTATGAAATGCTATCAGTCAGATTCATCTTCAGCTTCTTTATGGTGCACTTGAGTGTCAGGAGGTAGAGGGAAAGCCTGTAATCATAAATGTACAAACGATTTTACATAAATGTGCAATTCTGTATATTTATATAACTAAAATTAAGGTTGCTGCAAATGTTTGTATGTGTCACTTGTTTATGTAAAAATTGTTGGATAAATAAGTGATTTTTTTGTGTCAATCTCAAATATCTTGGTTGACTTCATAAATCCAGTATCAGTCGAGTGTGTTAAGATTTCTTTTCTCTTGTCATCTTCAGAATCTGAAGTTCTTCCTCACCCCTCCTCCAGTGAAGTGTTCTCAGCTGTCGGAGGTTCTCAGCTGGCAGTTCTCCTCCGTCACCAAGCGAGGCCTGAACAAGGAGCAGCTCAGCATGCTGGCCGACAAACTGCTGGGTACAATGAAACGCAAAAAAACAAAAACGCAACAAGAAGCAAAATAAACCCCTCTGATAGCTGCAGATGTTTTTAAGGCCTGTTTAATGTAAACCTGAATGTTTCTCTGCAGGAGCCAAAGCCCAGAGGAACCCAGAGGGACTCATTCCTTGGACTAAGTTCTGCAAGGTGAGACTCAGTCAGCCAGGTGATGAAAATGTCAAAATCAGAAATGGCTTTATTGCCAAGTAGGTTTTCACTTACAAGGAATTTGATGTGGCATGTTGGTGCATACTAACATAATACCAGAAATATAAATAAAGATTAAGGCAAAATGTATTTCTCTTACTTTTTTCATCTTGGACTTTGGGAAACACACTTATGAACTGTTTTTTGACATTTTATGAATCAAACAACTAATCAAGTAATCAAAAGTATAACTGGCAGTTGCAGCTGCAGCTATAGTAGTAAAAACTGTTGTCTGATGCCCTCAGTCATGTTTGAATGATTCTCAGTTACAAAAGTTGTGATCAGTCAGGAAAAGTCAAAGCACAAGAAGCCTCATTTTACTCTGGTGTGGAGTCGTCTGCAGCAGAATGTGCCAGAGATCAACAAATTCTGGCTTTTACAGCCAAACTTTTTCACCAGGATGCGTGATTTGTCTCTTCCAAATCAAAGAAAACCAAACCTTTATGGCTGCATTCATCAGTGTTCCCATGGACACAGTCAATGAACAACATTTTTCAACTCATTTTCACTTCTTACTATAAAAGAACCTAAAAAATATTGGAAACTGTAGGAAACCGTATCAAAGTATGATTTAATGTTTGTGAGGAAAATCTGTGAATCTTTCCATCACACAGAATGTGTGTGTGGAGGTTTCTTGTAGCAGCCTGAGTGTTTGATTTCAAAATCTATCAGCTGTAATTTTGCTTTTCACACGTGATGTTCCAAGGGATGGCTAAAACAATTGTTTAGTTTTGGAAGAAGCTGATGATTATATGTGAAATAAAAATCAGCAAGACAAAAAGATGATTGAATGAATGATTGAAACTTTTATTTATTCTGGAGAAACTGAATTCACCTTTCAGGACCTGGACTTTTGGGGTCTCCCAGCTTGTCTGTCATTGATACCTTTATCTGTTGTCTCTGCTGTCTCTGTTGTGTGCACAAAAAGCTGTTGAGACAATTGTGGAAAAGTAGTTCCACAATTACAAAGTAACAATGAGTAACTTACAAAGTAAGTGAGTAACAACAAACATTAAATATTCAGTATTAATACCAACACTCTAATACCATTTTTTGGTGAAAATTTATTCTTTAAGGATTCATATATATATATATATATATAAAATATGACTTATTTAGGAAATGTTTTGTTTTGCTTTAAACTTGCTCTGTGTCAGAAAACAGCCTCGTCCCAGACAAGAATTCACAACTTCAAACAATTTAAATGTGATTTCATGACATGAGGTGTCAAAATGTGCTATTACAATCATATTTGTTTTAAAATATATTTTTTATAAAAATGTTCCTAGTTTTCTGTCAGATTTTTACCAAAACATGATTTAATCAGGCATAAAGAGTAGGAGTGTAAATCACCAGTTTCATCATGACACAGTATTATTTTTTGTTTTATGAACAAACTTTTTATTAGTTCATGTTGACAGAGCAAACAGAAAATAAGTGTACATATATGGATGCACTTTTTAAATAAATAAACTTAAATTACTTATATTGTGTTATGCATGTACACAAAAGTCCCAAGCCTGCAGATAGAATACAAACATGCATATCCACGTATACCTTAACATAATATTGTATGCACAAGGATACAGGCAAGCACCTGCACCCACAATTCAATCCATGAGAAACATGGAAAATAATATGGATTTTTTTTCCCATCACCTGGGTGTAAACAGGCTTCTGTACACCAGAGCTCACCAGTCTGCAATAAAACTTTGCCATGAGACAAACAGATGCAGAAGTTAAATGAGTCTGGATGAGAAAATGTTTGAGGAGACACATCAACACAGGTTGTTTATTCTTCAGACAGAACAGGAGGTGAGATTTTAATTGTCCCTCTGTGAACAGCAGTCTGCTGCTGGCTAACATTAGCCTGAAGAGCTGCAAAGTTTACGGCATTTCTGCGACATCATCAGCTGCTCTGTCTCGTTGTAGACTGTCTGTCTTCACTTCTTCTCTTCCCGTTCTTGGAATCTGTCGCTGACACCAGCTTCAGGCAAACATGTGTCTGAGTGTGTAGCTGTTATCAGCGCTGTGGTGATATCAAGGTCAGTTTGTCTGCTGCACGCATGACGTGACCATCGTGCAGAACACGTGTGTGACAATGACCGGCACAGAATCGGATATGTGACGCTGACCAGCCGGTCACCGGTCAGGGCCGGTCACGTGAAAACCAAAATTCATATCTCAAAAATATACTATGCCTACACTCTTAATGGCATGTTTATAGAGCATATGTGGGAACAGTCCTAATATATTAAGATTATAGAACTATGGGTCAGAATGGGGTATTTGAACCATCAACCTTGTGACACCAAGACCCTGGAGACTAGCCTCCAAGCTAATCCAACCACTCCACCCACCTCCTTCAGACAGAATTGACTTAACTGTGGCAGACTTGGTGCTTGTGGTGGGGACTCTGCAGACTTCTGCTGACGTGGAATTGACATGACTGTGGTAGACTTGGTAGATTGAGTATACTGGGTAGGAGCACCTGCTCATTTATGAACATCAGCCATATCAAGTATGCTCAGTCTACCAAGTCTACCACAGTCATGTCAATTCCACGTCAGCAGGAATCTGCCGAGTCCCCACCAGTAGCACCAAGTCCACATTAGTCTAGGGGTTAGTCTCCATTGTCTGTTGTCCTCAGGTTGATGGTTCAATTCCCCATTCTGCCTTATGCTAAAACATTTTGTGCTGAGGGGTGGAGGACCTGGAAGCTTCAACATGATCTTGCAGAGCATCAATATCATCTCCTGTCAGCGTGGTTGTTCATTCAAATGATTCAATACAGCTTTGTCTGTAGACACACCAACACTTGGTTTCTAAGTAGCTCAAACTCATGACCACAGGTTTGAACACCACTGTTGGCAATACTGAAAAAAAAATGTCAGCAGGAATAGCTCAACAAGCTAATGCTAAGCTGCTGCTGTTGGATACACAAGGTTGGAGGATCAAATCCAAGTTCACCTGTCCTGAGATTTTCTTTTTCTTTTTTCTGAAGTTTTCTTTTGAGTATTTTGGCCAAGAAATACAACGACAATTGAAACTCAAGGTGAAAGAAAAAAGTGAAAACCTCTGAGAAAGAGGAGTTCTTCACCTGATACGATAGCCCAGGTTGTAAGAAGACAGTTTGGGAGTTAGAGGTTGTGTGTTCGATCCTCATCACCCTCACTGAATTCTGAAGTTCAACACCCAAAGTGAAGAGTTGAAAGCGCCCAGAGAAAAGGTCTCAGTGCGAAGGGATTCTAATGGCGTTGTGGAGGTTCATTGTGACTACGGAGTCAGCAGACAGTGCACTGCCTGGTTTGAACACTTCGGCCATTTGGAACCCTGCGGGGCTGGGAGGGGACAGTGTCCACAGAGATACAAGCAGGGGGTTATGCAGAATTTTTCGCTAATTTTTGCCTCCTTGTCACTGAAATGGTGCATTCCAGCCAGGCGGGAGACGACAACAGCGAGTCCCCACATCACTAAGAAGATGTAAGAAGCTGCTGCATCAACGTCTTCTCTGACAGTGGACCACTGGGGGGCGTCTGCCTGTAAAATTCAAAACCCAAGTGAAAAGCAACTCTTAAAGGGACAGTTCATCCACAGTCAAAAATACTTTTCTTCCCTCTGGTCCGTAGTGCTGTTTATCCATCTAAATATTTTTGGTGAGAGATTTCAGCTGTAGAGATGTCTGCCTTCTCTCCAACATAATGAGACTAAATGTCACTGGGATTGTGGTCCTTAAAGCACCAAAAAGTAGATTAGAAAAATGAAAAACCAGTGTGTCTCTCCAAAAATCAGGACCCAGTTACTACTAGAAAAGAGCAGTTCCCACATGAAACTGCTCACAAGGTCTGTGGATTATTTTTTTGGTTTTGAAATTTTTAAATGTATTTTTTGGTGCTTTGAGCACTGAAAGCTAAGTGCCATTTAGTCCCATTATACTGAAGAGAAGGCAGAAACTGCTACGACCGGTATCCCCAAAACTCTGCAACTTATACCAAAACAACCTAGATGGATAAAAAGCACTACATGCCAGTGGAAGAAATGTATTTTTGATTTAGGGGGTGAACACTTTTAGTTAACAGAACGTTTGGCTTCAGTGGAAATTCTCTAAACTTTTCACATATTACATATTACAGCTTTAAAGAATCAGAATGTAAAGTTTGTCCATCTGTTGAAGGGGGCAGCACGTCCCCAGAGTCACTGCTGACGGCTGCTTTCAACTACATTTGATTATTGAATATTGGAAAAACAAACTTGATAAACCCGATAATGTTTGTTCATTTGTTGAATACTTTCATTTTAAATTCTGGACACATTTTACAGATTGCTCCTTTAACAAAGAGGCGACTCAATTGAAAACATTTAGTCTGCAGCAGTTGGTCATACTGAGAATAAATATCTCACCACAGTCAAGATGTCCTCTCACTTGATCGTCTTCCAACATGTCCTCCATTGAGGCTGCATATCTACAAGTGTAAGAGAAATAAAGGTCAGGTTATCTGAGCGACTGATCCACAGTCAGTGTTTCCTACAGTAGATGGTGTTCAGTACAACACACTTCCTAGAAGCAGTGAGGGACACCAGCACAGAGGCTAAACAGAGTCCTGTTGTGGACAGAGTCAGCAATAAAACAGATTTTAGTCACCTGAAAAAAATGAATGTCAGTTCAAATATTTTCAGCACTTTACCTTGCTGTGAGGCAGCCTGTTCTTTTAGGAAACCACCGTTACAGAAGTCAAATATGTGTCCAAGTCCCACAGTCAACTGTCAGAAACATCATTTTAGCTCACAGAACAGAGGAGTTTCTGCTCTACTGCTGCTTCATCACTTATTTCAATTATACAGAGGTGGAGAGAGAACTGAACATCTGTACTCAACTACAAGTACTGTTACACTGCTAAAATATTACTCAATTACAAGTAAAAGTAATGGTGTTACATATATATTACATATATATATATATATATATATATATATATATATATATAAGGTTACAAATTTTGTACATTTTCCTTAAATCATAGTTGAAAATGATTATTAATTATTAATAATTTATATGATACAAATCACATTATGGTTTTTTTTGTCATTTTTTTCTTATTTTAAGTCTTAGTTTAATTTTCCTTGTTCAACAAACAGCTCCACCAGACAAAACATCAAATGAGGTGAAGCCATGACTATTCAACCCATCAATACATTTTGAATTGGTTAAATTTTTAACAGCAATTAACTGATTAATAATTAATCATTAACGTCCTTACTCCAAATGTGTGCTGCTGCAGTGTTTTGTTTTCTTTTTCACTTGTATGTCATGCTTTTATTGGCTTGTTTGTGATCAGATCACCTGATTGGCTACTAAAATTCAGATGAAATGTTTGGATATGAATTCAAATCATACTCAGTACTCACTAAGATTTTAAAAGTAACTAAGTAGATTACATCTTGTAATGCATACTTAAGTGCAGACTTGAAAATCTACTAATAAAAGTACAATTACACCACAAACTACTTAATTACAGTAATTTGAGTATTTGTAATTAGTTACTTCCACCTCTGCATTTATATCAGGGTCAGTGACACAGCAGACAGACTTTTGTGTCCAAGTGCAAAATTTCCTATTAAAATAATTGAATCAATTCATGGCAGACATCACTGCATACTGTGGAGGCTGTTTAGTTAAAAAAAAAATCAGAACATTCAAATAATATATTTTATGCTTTAATATCTGAAACCCCCCAAAATGTCAGGTGGTGCAACCGTGAGAGAAAACTATTAAAAATGATATTTTGATGATAGTTAGTTAAAATAAAATACTGTGACATGATTTTATGTTTGAAACCTTCCAAAACAAAAAATTACAAGACCCATTGTGGTAAAGGTGTTGAGATTACTGAAAATTTTTATCCAGCAATTTGTATTTTCTGAAATGTCGGGGTGTCATAACTGTAACAGTCAAACTTTAATAGTGAGGAAAAGAGGTGAGAACAGGAAACAGGAGACTGCTGCTCCAAATACTTACTTTCAACTGGTAGGTAGTAGAGCTGCACAATGAATCACAATCACAATAAAATCACAATATGACCAAGTGAAAAATTCAAATTGCAGAACCAGAAGCAAATCACAGTTTTTTGAAGAAGGAAAAATGTGTGAGAAAGCAGAATTATAATGAGGTAGTGTAGAGCTGCAGAGATGATCTGAGCTAAAAATCTTCTCCAGGTCAAAGAAAACATGTTTGTTTGGTTCAGACCTCAATAAATATCACATCATCACTTTTTTTATATTTATGCCATACTAGCTGATGAATGTAAGGACATAACAAAAAAGAAGTTGGTGGCCGTCTGTCTAAGGTATGTGTACAAGGGATCTGTGAAGGACAGAGCAATCGGCTCTGCTGAGGCCATTGCCAAAAAAATAATTGAAGTTGTGGCACCTTCTGCATTGGACCTAAACTTGTGTGGGATTCGGATTTGATGGTGCTTCCGTTATGGCTGTACGTAAGGGGACTGTTCAAGCCATCCTCAAGAGCACCTTTCAAAATCCAATCTGCATGTATCATCAGTCTCATCAACTGAATCTAGTCCTGGCAGCTGTGGCACGGAATCAGCTGATGCGTCAACTTTCTTCGATACTGTTAACTCCTTCAATGACATGCCTGTTTCCTCCACACACAGAGAAATGCACCCCAATCGGAGACCACTGGGATAGGAACAAGGATGTGATACAAGATGGAGCTCCAGATCAACAACTGTGAGTCAAGCGTTCACTCTGTATGAACTCATTATTGAAGTACTGTCAGAATATGCAGAAGAGGGAGGACAGAGTCAAATTGATGCATAGTCATTATTACAGCAGATGCAAAAAGATATTGTACATATTTCTCCTGAAATGGGTGTGTGTATGACCCAACTGCAGCACACGAGTATGAGTAGTGTTTGATAATGACCTTTATTCACACACAGGCAACACAGTAACTTGGGCAGATGAAGAAACACAGACAACAGTTTGTTCTTTGGGGCCCGAGTCCACACATAGTCTCTGAGTCCGTGACTCATGGGATGGACCGGGTTGAACAGAACAGAGGAGTCAAGGAGTTCAGTTCTTCAGAGAGGGGCTTACAGGAGACAAGGTCAACGAGGCGAGGGGTCTGGAACCAGAAAGAAGATTGGGATCAGGTGGAGAAGTTGGCACCAGGCGAGCAGTCAGAATGGGCAGATGAGCCAACAAGGGACGAGCAGGAGGTGAGTAGAAGCCAGGGAGGGGATCAAGGTGCCAACAGGTAGATAAACGAGAGAACACACACACAATGCAGCGTGTTGTGTCTCCCAAACAGTTTCTGAGCAGCAGGCAGCAGATGAGCAGATGGAAACACTTGCGCTGCGCTGAAGCGTTGTCGCAGGGAAACACCACACAGCCATGGGCAGACAGAAACCAGAGACACTGAGGCAGAACTTGTGGTTGTGGACAGAAGACTGGTGTGTTAACCTGGGGGCAGATGAGGCAGACTGGTCAGAGGCAGGCAGAGTCAGTAACAGGAGATCAGGCAGGTAAGGAACGCTGGAAAATCTTGCAATCTTGCATACAGATACATCTTCTTGTACTGTTTGAAGAACTGTTCAACCAATCAGACTTTGAAGCCAAAAGCCTACAGTCCATCTGTCCATGAATTTTAAGCGATCACTGACAGAAATGCACTCCAGTGACAGCTGTAACAGTGAATTCCTGAAGATGCTGGAAATGATGAATAAGATTATGAAGGATAATAATATCAACAGTTGGGGATATATCTTTACTATATCTCTACCAACTGAGCTATAGGGCCATCCACTGATCACTCTGCCAATGACATCATGTACAGTTGAACATGTCTTCTCCAGCCGTAAGAGAATAAAAACTGAAATGTTCACCACTCACCTGAAGACATCTAACATCAACTCTCGATTTATGATGAAATTATTAACAGATTCAGGAGGAAATCCCAGTGACTTCTGTAGGGTGAAAGATGTGACATGAGAAACAAGTGTGTCTTGTTGACAACAGTAATTAAATATTAAGGAATATGTTTTTCTCTACTGAATTCCTTGTAGATTATTTTCTTTTCTGTTATTATTGTGTTCTGGGATGTTATTAATGTTAGCCGTTTACAGCAGTAGTTTTGTAAAAACAAAACAAAACAAATTGTTTTAACTGCCACTGAACTGATTTTCAAACTGGTGAATGTTTATTATAATGTATACTACTGATGGATGATTCATGTTAGAGTGTGGTTCAAGGTTGCTTTGCCATTACTGAGACTGTTTTTCTTGTGTTTGTGTTGTCACACTTTACTACAAGTATCAAAAGAGAAAACGATGAGTGTCAGTGAGAATTTTAAATAAATACTTCACCTGTACTTAAAGGATTTTTTATTCAGGCTTTTTCCCTCTCTTCTATGTTGGAAACAGTAACACATCATTTTACAGTTGTGTAGAAGCGGTGTATCTAGGAAAGTATCACTGTCTTATTTTATATCTGCAAACGAATTTCTCATTGAAACTAGAACTTCTCGAAAATGTAAACAATGTGGGAGATAAGGCTAAATATTCTTAGCTGACTTGATTGTCTTCAGATGACCTTCACATCAGAGACAGTTAAGTTTGAGTACACAGCGCTCATCATTGTAGCTCACACAGTACTCTGATCGCTCCGTTTCTCCCTGCAATCAGTTTAAAGAGTAATCCAGCCAGACCAAATGAAAATGCATTGAAAGGAATTAAAATGTCAGTTTTCTTAATGAATTGATGTTTTGATCTACTTCATCCATAGTGAAAATATAGATAATGAGATAAGCCACATGTGCCACTTGTAATAAATACAAACTGCCATCGTGAAATAATACAGTACCTCAGCATTGAAATTTTTTAAAAAAGATTTTAAAGACGTGCTGGTTGCCCTCCACAACATAACTGTCATTTTTGTTGAAGTGAGACTACCAGTTAGAAACAGTTAACTTTTGTAATTAAAGCCTGCTGTTGAACTGTGAGTTGGGACACTGTTATTTCTGTTTTGGGCTTGTGGGAAAACCATAACAACCTCTTTACCTGAGTGGACTGAAATCAGAACTGAGACTGTGGGACACACGCACACAGAGACACACATCCATTTTGCTTTGCTGCTTTGTTTGCTTTTGTGAATAAACACCTTTTGAAAGCTGAACTGAGACTGTTTGATTGTGCATTGCTGCTTTTCTTGCTTAAGTGACTGAATTATTGGTTGCTTGCTCATTGTTTTTATGGTTTGACAGAACTGTTTTTGTTCTATTTTCTCATTATTTGACTCTGACTGGCACCCCACATTATTAAACAGTGTAAAAGCCGCTACAAATGTAATGAAAATGGCATAACAAGATGAAACAGACAGAGGTAGACTCGACTGCAGAGAAAAGGTGAGGTTCAGTTTGCTATTTACTTTAATATTTTTAGTACATCTCTCAGCCTGTACTTTTCACTTTTATTAAGAAGTTGAATCTGTACTTCTGCTTTTACCAGAGTGTGTTTTTTACACAAGTATCTGTACTTGAGTAAAGAATGTGTGGACTTTTCCCACCTCTGCAGACATACCTGTCTAGAGCACAACAACACAGTCTCGTGTCCTTCCTCGTCTGTGTAGTGTCTTCAGACTGTGCATTACCATAGGAGCTGGGAGGCCAGTGAAAGGCTGGCTCTGCTGCTTGACTGGTTGCCCCCTAACAGGATTAAGTGTGGGGTGGGGGTGGGGGTTATGGCGAGGTGGTGCTCCCGCACGGTGTAACTCGCTCTGATGTGATTTCCATTTGTCTGGCCTGGCCCTTTACTTTCCCCTCCGTCTAATCCTTCACTATTCTCACCACCGTCCGTCAGCCACACTAATCTGCTGGCAGGCTTTAGGAGGAGAGACCTTCACACACACAGACACACACTCTGATAAACACAGGAGGAACGGGCTCCTTCTCACTGTGTGGGAGCACACAGCATCACAGAGAGTTTGTGGATATCCAGTTGATGGTAAGACTGCTGTTACTTTATACAAGCTGTTATTTGAAGCCCATTGGCTTAGCTGTCATTAGCTCTTTTCCATGTGATTGGCTCTGCTGCGCAGCAGTTCACTGTTGTGTTTCATGCGTTACTGCTTGTGTGTTTGTGATGAGTAGCATCATACATGTCAATTCAGACTAGGTGAGCAGAATATTGACCTGAGTCAACTCTGTGCAACAGTCCTGTCTTTCTCAACAATAATGTAAAAGTACCAGTGAAGCCAGTTAGGAACAAATGTTGTTGGTGGACGTCAATCCAGTGTGGAGTCTGTTGTATTAGACACAGGTAAGTACATTTACAGTTCCAATTTACACTGAAAAACTTAATTTTGTGGAGTAATTTCTGTGTATGAATCCTAAAAGTCAAATTCTTAAAAAAAAAAGAAAAAAAAGGAAAAAGTGAGAATGCAGTAAAGATATTTAACTATTTTCCAGAAATGACAAGAAATAAACAATCTCTTACTCTTACTCTTTGTTACACCTTTAAAAAGCAATAATATAACCTTACTTATTACTCATACTTGGTATCAAAAGTAATGAGTTACATTAATTGTTATATTACTATATAGTTTTGCATCTTGTTGGCAGCCTTGTTATGCTCCAAAGTTTAACTGTAGATCACCTGGAAAGCTTTTGTTTTCAGCCTTCAAATTATATTCCATGATTACAGATGCTCTCTCAAGGAGCCACACAAACTCAAAGTAATGATACCGTTTCCACCTGTGGAAAGTCTGCCTCCCTCCACCTCCCTCTCGTTCTCCATCCTTTGTGTAGCTTTTTGGCTGCAGCTGACCTGTCACATCTACACATCATCATATAACTTACCAAGGTCTAAAAGAACCTTGTACTTAAAATAGTAACTGTAATTTAATTACTGTTTTGGAAATCATAATCCCTTACACTACTTGTTACTGGAGAAAGTAATAATATTACAGTAATATAGTATAAAATAATAATATAGTAATATAATATAGTATAAAATAATTAGTGATATACTACCACCAACACTGTCCTTTTTGTTGTACTACAATTATTTTACATTGATTATTCCATGATATGATTACATGATATGAGACATTACTAATTTACTAATCTACCCAGTTGTATACAAAGTACCTCTAAAGCAGTGTTTCTCAAACTTTTTATACCATGTAGCACCATACAGTAACTACAGTAACCCAACCCATTCTTCAACAGACAGTTTATGAAGTAGGTAAGTTTAAGTCCTCCTCCAAATGAAACAAAATTTGGGGTACCTCAAGTCAGATCTTGAGGTGCTGTGGACACTTGATATCACTGACACTTGTTAAGTAGCCACTTGTGCTTGGGTCGCTGTTCTCCACTTCATTTTCAACATTGGTGCTCAAACCGTGCCCTTCCTGATCTGCCCTTCTCTCTCTGTCATAGTTCCAGTTTGGAGCCATGTTTACAGTATTTTTGAACCATTAGTTTTCAGTCTCTATATTGTATCACTGCTTTTCTATCTTTCCCCTCACTGTTAAGCTCCCAGCTATCAGTAATCATGGATGATGTACGTCCACTATGTGCACGATCATGACTACAGGCTGATATTTAAACAAAAATACAAGACAAACTTATTTGAATTTACATTTCAACAATCTCACATTTTACACATTTTATTTGAAATTTTGTAGTATTATCATAGTATTATATATTTTTAATGTATTTATTTCATTTAAAACAACAACATTCCTCCATGTACCACTAGAAGGAGCTCATGTACCACCAGTGGCGCACATACAACAGTTTGAGAATCAAGGCTCTAAAATATTCTATAATAATACAACACTGTGAAAGCAGCTATTCTTCATAGATAATACCTCAGCTTTTGATACTTGACCCATTTTGTTGGTAATGCTTCTGTGCTTTTACTCAAAGATATTGTAAAGTAGGGCTGAACCATAAATGAAATTTTATTGAAATTGCAATCTGGTCTACTGATATTTTCAAATCACAGGAGGTGCAATATTTGATCAAACCCAATTTTTGTTTGTAATATTACCGCGGTGCTGCAGAGACGTTCTGGCCTACACATCAGATTCTACAGACTGAAGAAAACATCTTTGTCAAAGTCCAAGATGACGTCCTCAAATGCCTTTCTTTGTCCACAACTCAAAGATTCAGTTTACTGTCAGAGAGGAGGAAAGGAAGCAGAAAATATACACATTTGAGGAGCTGAAATCAGAGAATTTGGACAATTTTCACTAAAGATGAAGATCAAAACTGATTAATTGATTATCAGAGTAGTTGCCAAGTAGTACAAGTAGTTCTTGGTACAGATTGCCACAAAAATCAGACCTTTAATATGTTTGTCAATGAAAATGAGAATAATGATGTAAATATTATCATTCCCTCTAATATTGCAAATCATATCGCAATTGCAATATCAGTCAAAATAATCACAATTAGATATTTTTTTCAAAATCATTCAGCCCTATTGTAAAGCAAAAACGTGTTGTTAACCACACAGCCAAATTTGAATGAATCATTAAGTATATCAAATTAGGTTTCAAAATCATGAGAGCACCTCAGAGGTGTTGGTAGATCTGTTAGAAAGAGGAGAGGCAATGTATCAAGGGCTAATACTGCAAAAAGGACAGGAATGACACAAACACACTGACATGCTCTTACCGAGGCCCACCAAATCTGAACTCCTTCAGGAGCTGGACTTTGATGACTTGATCAAAGATTTCTCCAGCAGAAGCCTGTGTGTGGTGAGACAGTTCTCACTGCTGGCTTTTGCTGTGTTGCTATTTTTCTTGCAGCTGTGGCAACTTTGGAGCTGAGTACAATAATTGTTGAAGTTTTCAAAGTGAAATTCTCTCTCATTCTTGCTTGATGTACGTCTTAGACAAGAACTCATGATCAATGTGTCTTTTAAATGAAATAAGCAGGGACGTCTCTGAAAAAGACATCAGGGATGGCAGCATAAGTTGCTCCAAAACCTCTATGTACCTTGTAGGCCAGAGAAGTCTGCAGTGTTTCTGGATGTTGTTGATATCTGTCTTTCTCTTTCCATGGTAGAGTCTTAACTTGCATTTGTAGATGCAGAGACAAACTGTGTTTACTGACAACGGTTTTCCAAAGTGTTCCTGAGCCCATGTAGTATCCTTTATACTATGATGTGGGTTTTTAATGCAGTTTTTAATGCAGTGCTGCCTGAGGGGTCAAAGGTCACAGTTGGTTTTCAGCCTTGCCCCTTACGTGCAGAGATTTTTCTGGATTCTCTGAATCTTTAAATGATATCATGGATTGAAAGTTTTTGATGTTAATCACAAAGCGGTGAACTTCACTCCACAGCGTCCCATCTTTTTTAACTGGGGTTATATTCAAGAGAGTCTGGCTGCAGACCTCCAGCGTGAGGCCACTTCAAATGCAGGCTCCTCTCTCAGGCCACCAACAAATTTCAAAGATGCTTTTGGAGGAAGCGGCTTTGTTGCTGAATTATAATTAATTAAAAAACACTGTAACGCAAAACCATCGTTTCTTAAATGTACAAGCATGTGTATGTAATTTCTTAGATGTACATGTTGATTTTTGCCTATTCTTTATTACGTGGCATTTAACATGGGTGTAAATCTGCCAGCAACATTATTGCATAAAGTCAACTGTCAAAATGAGATATAAACTTCACATAGCTGTACGTGAGTTCATAGAAAAACATAACGCTTGTTGATTGGACAGTTGGAGCCTCTCCTCTGGTCAAAAAACAAACACACCTCTCATATATAATTTAATACAGCGAAGTGACAAACATTTAATGGAGGAAACGAGAATCCGTCTGTTTCAGACAGATATTTTAGCCAGATAACTGTTCAGCACCATCAGGATTTATCATCAAAAAAGTTTTATATCAGTCGGCACTTCACACACGATCCCCCTCCCTCCCTCCTCTCTGCTGTCCCTCTCTATTTTTTCGTAGTTATGATTAATCGTTGGGGAGTAATTAAGTATTTAAAAGTACACAAATGGGAGGAAAAAAAAATCACACACCACCAAAGTGTACAGTAATATTATGATCATAAAAAGTTTTTATATCAAGTCAGCGCATTCCTGTCATGGTGGTAGTCAACTGGCAAAAGTTGGACACTTGTAGGCAACTGACGAAAATGCCGGAGTCCTTTTGGAGATGCACAAAAAGTTTGTTATTTCCGAGCCTGGGCTGGAGGTGGCCTGAGAGAGGAGCCTGCACCGGAAGCGGCCTCACGCTTGACACTCGACTCATCTCTGGGCCTTATTTCTTGCATGTCTTAGGCTTTCTTTCTTTCTTTCTTTCTTTCTTTCTTTCTTTCTTTCTTTCCTCCTCTTCTTATTATTAACATTATTGGTAACAGTAGTAGCAGTAGTAGGAGAACCCGGAGAGAACCCACGCAGACACGGGGAGAACATGCAAACTCCACACAGAAAGGCCCTGACCAGCAAGCAGGGGGGATCGAGCTCAAGACCTTCTTGCTGTGAGGGAACACTTTTGATGTTGAAACAAATTCCACCTTCCAAAAACCAGCCAACATACTTGTCTCTTCCCAGTGATGTGTCTTCAATGGTGTGAGGATATGATGATATGAAAACCTAACTGCTCACTAAAATTATGCAGATCCAAGATGGCAACCCTCAGCTGCTAGATTAAAAACACGGCTAATACTTCTCTCTTCTGCTCATAAAAAAACCTCTCTTTAACTCAAACTACAGTCGCGCAGCATGCAAGACAACCTCATTTTCTCTAGCATCCCAGAACGATCACAGGATGACAGCCCAGAATAGCTGATTAAGGATTTTATGACCACCCACCTCAAAATATCACCAGTTCACCGCATTGGACAAAAAAAACCTCACAAACAAATGCCCACGACCCATTGTAGTGAAATTTGAACATTTTAAACAAAAACAGCTGGTCTAATGTCATGGCAGACATCTGAAAGGTACAGACTTTGGACTCAATGATCAGTTCCCCCGAGAAATCCTGGACAGACGTAAAAAACTACTACGTAAAAAACATTTCAGTCAACAAATTATATATTGATGGGAAATTCTACCATGACTCGAAAATAACCCCGTTTATTCTGATTCCTCCCATCTTTCCCTTTATTTCTCTCTTTGTCAGACTGCCCAATAATAATTATAATAATCGGGCGTGATTTTAATACCGTCATGAACCCCTCATTAGATAGGTCCAAGAACTAGCACCCATATCTCCCAGTCCACACAAAAAATTAAACAGTGTGAGTGATTTTGGTCTTGGAGATGGTTGCCGATTGAAACATCCGTCTGCCAAAGAATTTTCTTTCTTCTCACCTGTTCACCATTCCTGCTCCCGCAATCACTTCTTTCTAGCCAGTAACTCAATTATCTCCCAAATCTCAGACATACAAATACACCCCATTGCTATTGCTACACCCCGTCACAAACCGTCTAACAGGTGGTGCTTCTCATATCTATATATTCTAATATCTCTACTTGATGACCCAGACTTTGATAAGTTCATTAAAACAGAATGGGCATCCTTCCTTGAAACAAATGATTCACCAGAAATAGAACCATCATTGCTGTGGGAAATGTGGAAGGCAGTACTAAGAGGAAAAATCATATCATACTCCACACACAAAAAAAGAAAGACAGTGGATGGGAAAGGTGTTTGGAACAAAAGATAAAAGAATTACATATCAGTGCAAACAATCCCACTGAACAGACCCATAATGAATTACAGAGATACAGACTACAACTGAATGAATACGCAAACAAGAAAACTCAGTTCCTGCTACACAGACTTAGACACAAACACTTTGAATACAGTAATAAATCTGGAAAATATCTGGCCAACCAAATCAAGAGAAACAGGGGAAAAAACAGTGATTCCTATGGTTAGGAACTCAGCAGGGAAGCTCGTACAGACACCTGAGGAAATAAATAAAACCTTCCTGGATTTTTACACTAACCTATATACACTGAATCATAAACCAAGCCAAAACAACATCGACACCTTCTTAAGCAACATTACCGCAACTCACTGTAGACCAAGTAAATGACCTTGAGACACTACTCACAATGTTCCACAATGCATTCAAACTCATGCCTCACAATAAATCACCAGGACCTGACAGTTCTAGCCCTGACGTCAATAGATTAACAGCTGATATTAAACAAAAATCCAAAATTCCCATTGACATGAACACAGCTTCCATATGTCTGTTACTAAAACCTGATAAAGATTCTACATCTCCATCAAGCTATCACCCCCTATCTCTCATCAACACCTACATTAAAATAATCAGCAAAACTTTAGCATCACGAATAGAAAGAGTCATTTCATCTGTGATCCACCCAAACCAGACTGGTTTTATCAAAGGCAGACTAATAAATTTGATCCATCATTCAACTCGCACAAACTCACCAGCAGCATTAGTGTCACTAGATGCTGAAAAAGCTTTTGATAAAGTTAATTGGGATTTTTTTTATTTTCAACACTTAAAAAATTTGGTTTTGGTGAGTCATTTATTCACTGGGTGAGGATACTGTACACATCACCAATGGCCACAATCACCACAAATGGACTAATATCACAACGGTTCACATTGCACAGGGGTATTCGCCATTTTCATTGAACCACTTGCAGCAGCCATCTGTCAAAGTGCAAACATCACAGGTATTCAAACAAAAAACACACACCATAAGACTAGCCTTTATGCCAACGACCTACTATTTTATCTGCAAATCCATCCTCCTCATTGCCTGAAACCATTGGCCTCATAAACATGTTCTCCCATATCTCAGATTACACGATTAATTGTTCAAAATCCACCATTCTTCCAATTAGCACTAGCAGTTGGGATGTGGCAGCCCAATCACCACTTCCCTCTCTGCGCACTGGTAACATCACATACTTAGGTGTCAATATTTCCCCCAGGCTGTCAGAGTTAGTCAATCTCAATTTCAACCCATTACTCAAAACCATCATCATCCTGGTTCAAATCCCTAGACTCTGCAATCTCAAAATTCTACTGGAAAAATAAAGCACCTAGAATCAGATAAGCCACTCTACAAAAACCAAAACCCCAAGGAGGTCTGGATGCTCCAAATTTTCTCAATTACTTCATTGCCCACCAACTCGGGACCAATGCCAATCAATCTGACAGCCCCTGGATTGACATAGAACAAACATCATGCAAAGAGATTCATATTTCAGACCTACCATTCATAACCCTCTCCTTCGTACATCACCATTGCTTCAAAAACCCTGCCATAGCCACAACTCTGACAGCCTGGCGGAACTTCCACCAAATAACTAACACCACAATTACACGCACCAAATACTCCCCCATCAGGAACAATCCCGACTTTTTGATGAACAGGAAACCTCAACTCAATATCATGGATTAGTGAAGGCATTACACACCTCATTTTTCAGAGTAACATTCTAGTCTCATTTCCTTATCTGGTCCAGAGGTATGGCATTGGGGAGGGTCAGTATCTATAATACCTCCAGATTAAGTCCTCCATTCAGACCAAATTGATATGAAATCAGCCAATTAGGTCTTCCCCCATTAACATCAACACTCATCAATATCACCAAATGAAAAAAACTACTATCCCATATTTACAAAATGATATCCACAACTGACTCAACAATATCCATTCCGTCCAAAAACTGAGAAATAGACCTACATATTCTCCTTGATGCCGACTTCTGGACCCAAATCTGCAAAAATATATTCTCAGTATCAACTAGCTAGATTATTCATAGGGTACACTACATAGGGGAAAAATGCATAAAATGGGTTTCACTATGTCAGAAATTTGTCAACACTGCACTCAGAACACCACAGACACCTACATGCATGCTATGTGGAACTGCACACCAATCAAAAAATTCTGGTGGGAGATCACTGACAACCTCTCTCTCATCTTGGGCTGCCACATCCCTCTATCCCCCTCACTCACCCCTCACACCCCCTCCAACACCAACCTAAACAACACATCAAACAGAATACTTTCAGTAGCCCTATCAATCGCCAAGAAAACTATCCTCATGAACTGGAAATCAAGAAATCAAATTAACATCACACACTGGAAAAATTTACTAATTGACTACATATCAATGGAAAAACTATCCACCTCAGTCAATAAACAAACAACAAACAGATTTTGATATCATCTGGAATCCATTCAGTCACACCCTAACCTTGTAACTCCACTGACTTTTCTCACTACCCCTCTTTTCCTGCCATCAGTGAACGATAAACACTTAACGTCCATACACATGCATCTTTTTGCCTGTCCACCATCCACAAGAAACATACATCCCATTTCTAACATCCCATTTCATATCGTCACACCAGAACACATGCAATCCACCGCCCTCTTTTTTCTTTTTCTTCTCCTTTCTTCTTCCTTTCTGATCTATTGTCTTCATGCCATTATCCTATACTGTTATTAGTATGATTATTAAGAATTTCGACATTGCTGTTTATGTGTGCATATATGAATATAATACTGTGACAAATTATAATCGCTGCTACCATCATTTGCTTTACTTACAGTTTTTGCTCCATTCAGTTACTACTGCTATTACTGTTACTATTATTTTTATTATTATTAATTATTGTTGTTGTTATTATTATCATATTTGGTGATGATGATGATAATAGTTGTAGTGGTAGTAATCATTTATTTATTTATTTTCTCTTTCACTTTTTCTTCACTTATGTTGTTTTGCACTTTGTACCAAAATACTATTGGACACTGTTGGTATTGTCGGGGCTGGTTACTACTTATTACTTATAATGCTGGTACATGTTCTTGGCAGTGGTGGTGTTGTGTTAGTTCTGATAATATTAAAGTATTGAAACTTATAGCTTTTGTATGTATGCATAGACATACAGTCTGACAGACAGCGGTGGTGGGGTGTGGGGGTGCGGACCTCCTCAGCAGGGGGGGGTTGCTGGCACCTCCCCACCGGGCCCTGTGCTGCGTGGCTGGTGCTCCGGTGGGGGACGGTGGAGCTGTCCTTGGTGATCCCTGCTCCCTACCCTATTTAAGGATTTGGGTTGGGGGAGAGATTGTGTAGGTGGTGTATATTTAAGTATACCCACAAAATCAAGGATAAAAGGGGAAGACAAAGAAAAAAAGGGGGGGGGGGGGATAAATAAATAAACAAATACAAGAAACAAAAATGAACAAGACTAAAACAGAATGTCACTCCTCAGTGAGCAGACTCCCTCTGGTCTGGTCTGGTCTGGTCTGGTCTGGGGGTGGCTCAGGGTAGGAGGCAGACATGCAATGGGCCAGCATCCTCCCTTGGGTCTGGGTGCAGCCCAAAGCAACAACCCCCTTGTATAAACATGATTGAATAACTTAAGTTTCTAATAAAGGAGAGAGAGACAGAAGAGGAAGGGAAAAGGGAAAAAAGAAAAAGAAAAAAAAGGAAGGAAGACATACACACTTGCCCCTCTTGTCCCCTGCTGGGGCGCTTGGGTGTGTTGCTTGAGACCTGGGGGATGGGGGGGGGGGACTGTTTGCCTTTCTGCTGATGTGATCTGTCCTCGCCCCCTACTGCCGCAACATTAATTATAACTATTTTAACTAATGGGTGTCTCTGCATCGTTACAATTTTTTTAATATATATTTTATTTATTTATTTATTTTCTTGCTTTTCCCTAGCATTAATATTTTATTCTATCTATCATATATTGCAGTTATTATTATTATTATTATTATTATTATTTAGTTATGATTGTATGGCAATAATATTAATTATTTATTTTGAATGTTGATCTACCTATTTACTTTCCCACATATACCCCATGTCTGCGTCATATCACGGAATGCCGGTTCTCTCTCTCTCTCTCTCTCTCTCTCTCTCTCTCTCTCTCTCTCACACACACACTCACACACACACACACACACACACACACACACACACCGTACAGTTGATCGCTACCCCTGGACTTAACAACTACTTTGCTGTTTTCTGTATCTGTATGTTCTATGTTATTTGTATTGTGTACCTGTATGTTATATGTATGTATGTATCACTTTTTCCACACGCTTTTTCACCAGTAACAAAAAAATAAAAATTTAAATAATATGCATTTTAATTGGATGTGTTTTTTGTTTTTTTTAATCCGGGGAATCTTGACTACCTATTTGGATATAAAAATAGCTAGCTTTGTAAATTATCCTCTCAAAAATTTTAATTAACCATTTGTAAGTACCACTGTCACTGGGGCCCAGTAGAAGGTGCTCTGATGTCCACAAGTGGGCCTCGGACCAGTGGTTGAGAATAGCTGACTAACAGTATAATTTTTATTTTAAAATGAAGTGTTCCATATCCATTTAAATGTGTAAAGTAGTGTTATTTCTTAAGTGCTGGCTTTGCCATAACATATGATGAATGATGTGATAAAAGGAAAATTGAATGGTGACATGTCCCCCTCTTTGTCTGATATCATCCAGTATGTGATGCTCCTGACATGAATGAATGGCCCCTGATATAGCAGACATGACAGCAGAGGAACCCCTGGGCCCGTGGGTGTCCAGCCCCGTGGGGGAGGTCAAGTTAATGCCTGAACACGACCTGGAGGAAGAACTCAACGGCTACAACCAAGAAGTAACACTCTATCACATCTCTACTGAGGAGTGTGCAACAATCACTGACAGGTAACACAAGAGTCGTACACTCACATACTGTTCTGCTGTTTGTTATGGTCATTTACTGCACCTCTTGGAAAGTATGTAGGGTTTCTGTCTTAAACACAGAAGGTCATTCAATGTGTCGTTTGACCACGTCTACAGTTTTCATATCTGAAAACTAAAGTAAGCTTGACTCCACCTCAGAAGTTTTTATTACCTTTTTATTACTCTAAATCAGACAAAAAGCAAGCCGTCCTTTAGGTCTTGGTGAATGAAGCGCTATAGTCGCCCGTTTGGTGCCTTTCAGTGGACAAAACATGATAAAATGTCCTATGGGGTGCCCTGCTGCTGGACAAAACAATTGGACTTTACCACAGTTTATCCACTAAAAGGGCACTTTACCACATTTTGTCAGCAACAGACTTGCACATGTTAACTAAAATCACAATTTCTAGTCTGTATACAAAATATTTAAAAAAAGAAAGATTTCTTTGTTTGTTTCTTTGTTGTCTGTGATAATGAATCCATATTGTTCTTTTGGTGAGGATGAGTGTGTAAAGACAAACTCTGCTAGGTAAACAGACATTTACCAAAGATAAAGGTTTAAAAATGGAGACAATCATGAATAGTAAAGTTTTGGAATGAATCACTTAATCTTTTGGTGAATGTGCATGTGTGGGGCTGTGGAGGCTCAGCTTTCCTTAGATACAAATGGGGGGGGGGCTCCAAGGAAAAAAGGTTGGGAACCACTGTTGTAGAGGACACGTTACCACATTTTATCCACTGAAAGGGCACTGCAGAGGACACTTCACCATGATTTGTCCACTGAGGATTATTTGGCTTCAATGCAATGGTTAAATAGTTCCCTGTGTATTTTTATTGCAGACATGTAGTAGTTGTTGTACAACGAAGCCATTTTAATCTAAACAATAACTTGGAACTGTTTCACTTTAAATGCATTAAGATTATCATTGTGCCATGTACAGGTTTTTTTTGTTTTTTTTTTGCTGTTGCTGATGTTTTTGTTGAAACATTATGATCAGTGCTTCCCTGTTTAGGACAGCATTTGTTTAATGTATTGCATAGAGGATTGGCTAATTGTGACTTACTGTAATAGACTGGATGGAGTCTGCAGATGAAGTGAGTGACGCACTAAACTATTGATGAATCCTGTTTAGTTTTCATTTTTATGTATTTTATTTTTATTTGGTGACTTGTGATTTGTACTTAAGTCACTATCTCATGTATTGATGTTTTTAGTAATTCACCGGCATGTTTTGCCTTTTCTTATGCTGCCATTAGATTCTTTTCTGCTGTTTAATTATGTGCTTCTGTTTTGTTGAAGTACATTGTATTTCCACCTCAAGACAATGTTTGTGTCATTGATGTATTTTCTGATTGTGTTGACAACACTTGGTGGAAAAGATCTTTTTCGCAGCAGCCATATTGATATTAAATGTTGGGATAAGTACAGGTGATACTTATTAAGGTCCTGTTCCATTCCTTCCAGCAGCCTGACTCTGTTTGACCTGAATTAAATGTTGCCTTAATTAGTATAACTGGTAACACCTGTGTTTACTCTACTATTCAATATGGCTACTGTGAAAAATGTCTATATTTCATTACAGTCCACTGTCCTCTGACATGACTGTTGTCTCTTGTGTCTCAGTCTGTGCAGTGAGGAGCCATTCTGTAGGATCTGCCATGAAGGCAGGGGCTCCGGGGAGCTGCTGTCACCCTGCGAGTGCTCCGGCAGCCTGGCCATGGTGCACCGGGCCTGCCTGGAGCACTGGCTCACCGCCTCCAACAGCAGCCACTGTGAACTCTGCCACCACCAGTTTGCACTGGAACGCCTGCCAAAACCTCTCACTGAGGTAGGCCCCTGCAACGCACTGCACTTTCATGACAGTCCATCACACTCTGCTGCAGGGCACTGACTTATTTAAGGAAAACATCAGATTTCTATAAAGGAAGGAATGCCTGTCTGTCTCTTTGTATGTACGTCCACTGATTGTCTTAGAATCATTCGACTGATTGATTTCACACTTGGCGGGTGTATTGGCATACTTGTGTACTGATTCAACTTCAGGTACAGGCTCTGAAGTGTACTCAAAGTATAAAAAAGTAAAAGTAAAATTATAAAGTTGTTTTTGAATGACACTTTTCTCTGTGGGTGAGTCTCCCTGACTGTGTGTTGCTTCTTGTTACGTCTTTTTTGTCTTCTCATGTCTTTTACGTGGTTCGTGTTGTTTCCCTTAATTGGCTCATTAACTCTGCAGAAAACACACTTAATTCAAACTCGACAGAAAAGCATGTAAAACTCACCAAAACTGTCTTTGTTAGTCTGTCCACTCTTCCAACAATCACCAGCTCTGGTTTGGTCAAAATAAATCCTTAATTCACCATGTGGAAAGAGTTTAAAGAGTCTGACTCTGCAGGCTGTTTTCCTCTCACTCATCACCCAGCTCAGTGCACTCATGGTCAGCTGAGTAGGTGTGAACTGCGCTGCTGGATGAGAGCGTGGTGTAGAGACTGTCACTCTGCAGACTATTACATTAGCAGAATAAAATGACAAATATCTCCTAAAGATCGGCCAAAAAAAAATCCATCGGCAATGGATTCAGCCCATCGTCAATAGATGATATATTTCTCCAATCATCCAACCCTAGTGGATGATTACCCTTGCCAGAGTAACCATGACACATTTGGTGCCATTTGACCAATAGGTGGTGCTGTAGCAGCATAATCAAACTACAAAGGAAGGAATGATGGAAGGACTGTCTGTCTGTATGATTGTCTTTGCATTATCTCAAGACCCATTCATTTGATTGATTTCACACTTGGCAGGTGTATAGCTGAGGATACAAGGGAGTGCAGTGTGGAAAATGATGTCAGTTGAACACCTCTCAATAAGCAAGTAGCTCGCCAAGCAATCAACCTGCTCTGAATTATCCCTAACTGTACCATAGTAGAGTTCACAAACCATTATTGATGGAGAAATTTATTGCTATTGATAGAACATCTGTAGGTTTTCTGTTGCATAATGTCTCAGCTTTTAAAGCATTTAAAGACTTTAAGGCTTTTACAACAGGGAAACTTTACTATCTGGTCAATCTGATCCTTATGTTGTACTTTTTTCTAGCACAGGCCTGTAGCTTTGTCTCCAAAGAGCAGTTTGGTTGCTGAGTATGATAAGTAAAACGTTTTTTCTGTCAATTTTCAGTAAACAAATATGCCCAAATGTCTTCCTTTTTAATTAGTTAAAGGAATAGTTTCATATTTTGTCTTCAAAAGTGTGAGATGAGAAGATCATTATCAGTATCATGTCTGGGACATAAAGTTGCAGTCAGCGATTCTGGAGAAAGATGAGTCTCATTCTGAGGCTGTCAAATACTGACATTTTGGGAATGAGACTCAAGAATTAACTACCTTACCAACCTGTGATTGTCCTGTCACAGGCTCAATTTTCTAAAGCCTAAAAACTGAGCCAAGAGGAGGAGCAGAAGTATAGTTTTCTCTCAGACCACTTGAATTGTGTTACACTTAAAAGTGGACATGGAGCTTTTGCTAAATTATACCAAAAATAAACTGCCTACCTGAGCTTTAAGATCATAGCTGGAGTCAGAATATACAGTAATAAGCTTAGCTTAGCGCAAAGACTGGAAAGGAAGGAAGGGAGGGAAAGAACAAACTTATGCAAGGAGAGGTCACTCAGTGGAGTGCAGATCCCCAGCAGACAACAGATGCTGAAGCACCTACTGCAATGTCACCAGCAACCAGAGAAGATTTAAAAGTTCACCAACATTAACATGACCCCACATACGTTTTCTCTGACTGACAATGGAAGACAATGATAAAACAAGCAATAAACCTACAAACTGACACCTGATATCCAGTAGGCCTGCACTTTTTTCTCAATGAGACACCAGGGGGCCACATGCATAAAACTCTGTTTTATGGCTGATTTTGCCAGATGCATATTTCTGCAACATTAAGGATGGATGTAGAAAACCCCAAACACTCCATTTAGATTTGTTTACGGGGGTGTGCTACGATATTCTGTGACCAATCAGATTATGTGACCTGATTAGGGGTTTCAGGGTTACTGTATGATGTCACAGTCAGTGGGAGGAGCCTCTTGGTGACTTGCTGCTTTCACGTTGGAGGACATGCTGCTGTTGGCCAGACCACTTGTACTGCTAAAGCCACTTAGCCTGAGAGCCAGATTACGTGGTGTTTCCTTCCCTTCCTGCTCCACAGAGGACAGTACAGCAGCAGAGTGCATTGCTCCTGTTGCATGTGCATTCACAGTAATCTGCTGATTAAGCACCATGTGCTCCGCCAGGTTAAGCTACACAGTGAACTGCATAAGCCTGCTGTCAGGCAATGCTGGACACATGTGCACACATGCACAGAAACACAGGTAATACAATACTTTACGTTTCTGAGGTAAAGTACAGTGTAATCAGGGTTTGATATTGGCACCTGCCCACCCACCAGATGCAGGTAGATCAGGGCAATTTAAACTCAACGTGGATAAATCTCACAGCAGATATAGACGCAACATCAGCCAGTCACTTTGCTGTTCCTCTCTGTTGGTTTTTTAATCCACAAAACACTGCTTGAGTTTCACAGGAAAACAGTGATGCAGAATCTCCCAAAGAATTTAGGAGAACGGCGACCAGTTGTGACCACCAAACATAAAAAAACAACCAAAAAAAAAAAAAAAAAAAAAAAAAACATTACCTCCATACTGGTCGTCTGGTGTAATGTGTGTGGGTTTTTTTTTACATTTGAAAATTGGTCTTTAGCCCTATCAGTCAAACTCTAGTTTATAACCAGTCAAAAATCAAGACACTTGAACTTCTAGTTCATTTTAAGTCACATTTCTAATGTTTGATGACTGTTGATGTAGTGTTTCATAAAGCATTATACTGTATGTGCTTATGGATGTAGCTACAAATCATTGTGACAGAATTTTTAAAATTCAACCACATCACACAGCCCTATTGAGTATCATCAATGTTTTGCACATGCACATGCTATACATTCAAATGCATTTGTGTACAAGATATTTTTTAATACTATGTACCTCTACCACTAATGTTATAGTACTACGAACTGCATGAAGCATTTTACAGGATCCAAGCATTTAGCACCATCTAGAGGTCAAATGTAATATTCTCCACCCCAGGTGCTCTGTCTTTATATGTCCATATTTGGGTCAAATAGCTCCATGATCTTGAGTTAAACTTGTTTTTTATGATGTGCTTCACCCTCCTCTGTCCCCCTGTCCAGTGGATGTGTTCTCCATCCATGCAGCAGCAGAGGAGGACATTGTGTGGGGACGCAGTGTGTTTCCTCTTCATCACACCACTAGCCAGCCTGTCAGGATGGTTGTGTGTCCAGGGAGCCATGGACCTCTACTACACCAACGGCATGGAGGCCCTGGGGCTGCTGGTCCTCACACTGGCACTCTTCACCATATACGTCTTCTGGACTGTGGTATGTTCAGGGTCTATAGCGCTCATTCAGACAGGACGTATTTTACCTTCCCTAACATTAACATTAGAGGTGGCAGAATTCCAGAACTACTAGAACAGTGGTCATTTTGACCTTCAGATTATATTTTCTGTCATAATAAATACCAGAATAAGAGACTGATGCATTTATTCTGTTAGTTTAACTTTTTTAAAAAAATGAATGATCAGAATGAATGACCAATATGTACATTTTGTAAAATGTATTTATTTATCAATATGCATGCCATTGTGTGTAATAAACCGTAATGATTACATACATTCACAGCAGTATTTTTCTGCAGGATAATAACCATCAGTGATCTGATTCAAATTTTAGATTAACCTAGAATTACCCACAGTGAGAAACAGTTAAATGTATTTTATAAGATTATAAACATGTTATTTACATAACATAAAATTAATAATACATTTTCCACCTAGAAACATCACAAAAATAATCATAGCCTATGGGAATAGGCTGGAAATGAGTACAAAAATAAAAACAAAAAAGTTGGTACCATTGCTATTTGTAATAAGTAAGAGTACTTTTCGTTTCAAAATTTGCTGTTGCAAGGGCTGAGACAAGTGTTACAACTGTCCCTGGTTTCCATGTGCTCAATATGAGCACCTGTGGCTGAAACAGGTAAAAATAATCACATTTAGCCTTTTGTGTAATTTATATAAAAAACATTTTCAATGAAAACAAACACTTTTAGGAAAAGTCAGGTACCAGCAACTTTGTGTTTTTAGTTCAACAAAGATACTGCACACAAATTTGAAAACAGTATAAACTGCACTGAGGAGCTGAGTAGAATGCAGAATTTGACCTTTGACCTTTACTGGCAGTACTAAAACATGATGGTTCTTTGTCTCTCAGGTATCTGTGCGCTACCACATGCATCTGTTTAAGACGTGGAAGAAGACTGACCAGCGAGTGCGACTGCAGATTCCCTCACCGTCCCACAGCACACCTACCCAACAGACCTGGTCCATAAACACCCTCATCAAAGCCTCCAACAAAGAGACTATGGTGTAGACGACAGCCTATGATACTCAACATGCCTCACATTTAAGGGAGGAGGAGAATGAAGCTCCCTCAGTTCTGACATAACAGGGTTGAAGCCAGGGTTAGAGGACTCCTTCAAGAGCTGGAGGACTGTTACACCAGCAACTCTGTTCGAACAAACTTATTGTGGAAATTGAGTACCAGGAACAATTCTGTCAAAGGAGCCAATCTCAGACTTCTCACAAACTGAGTCTGTCTGTCTTAAGCCTGGAATATACTTTCCACATCTGCAAGTGTGCAAATGTTTGTGTAATGCAAATTTTGTCATCAGAGGTTGTGTCTCCACTCATTTTTTTCCTAGCATTTCTCATGCAACAGAGACGCTTTCATTTTTATCAGTGCAGCTGGGTGCGTTTTGTGTCCCAGCTGTGTCTGGCAGGCATAAACACAAGCTGAAGCTTTTATTTTGACTTCAAATCTATTTTTTTTTGACAAGATGCCCATAAACGCAAGGCTCGTGTCCAATAAAAACTTTTTCTGCAGTGTTTTCATGGACAAACTGGACATTTAGTGCCACTAGACAACTTCACCACTACACTTTAATCCCTCTGCTCTGATCACAAAAACACAGCTGTCTGTGTTCATGTCCATTTGGGAGTATAATCCAGGCTTGAGTGATGAAAACTGACATTTTCTGACATGGTTTTCTACAGTCCACAGTGACAATCAGTATCATTATTTCCAAAAGAAGACAATGAAGCGTTCAGGACTAATCCAACCATCCAGTTACTTTTTCTTCCTCGTGGAATAAGATCAAGATATCCAGTTGATGACAATCTGTTGAAACATCAATTCTATTTGCAATGCAAAGTGTTTAATTTATAATCATGAGAAGAACTTAAGTTAGCAATGCTTTACCTCATCAACTGTTCAGATTGACTCATGAGCTCAGCTCATCATTTGTGCCACAGCTGATAGAACTAGTGATATCTGTCCATGCAGATAGTTTGGATTTTTTATTTGTCCGGGTTTTGATATTTGTCTCTGAGATTTACGCCTCCACCTCAATGCAGCACAATGGAAGTGGATGGAATTTTGTCTGTGATGTCTTTCCAGAAGACCCCATTACTCACAGTGAACGCTTTTCATTTAAGCATTTTTTCCAAGAAATAGTTCCTATGAAAATAGTTTATAGTAATGTTTTATTGAAATGAACTTTTGAAACTTTAACAAAATAAAACATGAATCACTTCATGTTTCAATCAGTTACCTTTATGTCAGTGTATTGAAGATGGCTTGACAAGATGACAATTTGAGCATCCACAGCTGGAACATCAGGGCTTTTAATTTGTCTCTTCATCCACATTTAATCACGGTGATAGAGAGGGCAGTGACATGTGATAAAGGCCTCCATCTTAAATAAAACAAAGCATGTTGTGGTTGAGCACACCTCTTTTCAACACCCCATGTTAAACGTTAAATAGTTCTAGTTCAGTATTATCTTATTAGCATCAAAATGACCCTAATCTGCACTTTGGAGTTCTGAAATGTTCTGGATTTGGATAAGGATTAGATTTTATCAGTTTCATAGGCTCAGGATCACATATCCTGGTTTTGAAATTTTAAGATTTAATCCCATGCAGATCATTCTGATCTAGATTAAAACTTTTGAAATACTGCTCCATGGAAACTACAATTCAAGAAATGAGATATCTAGTATGGTTAAAGCTGATTCCCTCAGCCTTTATCACATCTTTATTTCCAAAATGTCAACTTTTCCACTGCAGCCAGGTACAAAATCATTTTGCAATACGTTGACAATACAGATAAAATTGATTTGTGGACTTTCCTTAGAAACCAGGGTGCTGTTGATTATTAAAATGTTTCTTTTAACGATGTGAGCACAAAATAAAATTCCATTCATCTCCACTGTATAGGGCAGCACAAAGAAATCTGAAAACTGGACAAATAAAACCAAAACTGCAAGGCTGCTAACCTGCAGGAGGAATGCATTTCAAAATTTCAAAAACATTTTTCCAAGGGGTAATTTGAGTGAACCAACCCTTTAACTTGTGCTGCTGAAACTTCCGTCCAGCTTCCTCCTGCTATGAAACTGGACACGAGTGTTGGGCAATGCTTAAATTTCCAGGTCCCATAATTTCATGGTAAATGACAGTACTTTGAAAGTAATATTTGAAATTTTAGAAATTACCCACAAATTACCTGCCAGTTTCCCCTACATTTAACGTTTAATTATGTCATAATTAGGAAGTACCATTTTCATGTAGTTGGTGGTAATTACAAAGCAACATATTTAAAGTTTCTCTGAATTTACCTACAAACTCGCCCCACATTTCAAGAGCAAGTATGTGAATTTTCATGAAAATATCACTTACCACACTTTACAATTTTGTGGGGTAATTTGTAGGCATTTTCTAAGACATTTCAAATATGTAATTTGTTAATTACCAACCACTACATGAAGGTGGTACTTGCTAATGATCTCATAAATAATCATGGAATTTGGGGGTATTTTTTAAAATATTACATAGTAATTACCATTTATTTACCATGAAATTGTGGGACCTGAAAACTGAAGCATTACCAAGTGTTATAACATGATGAGCCATTGTAAACTGGGAAAACCTTCAAGCACACTGGTTTTCCTGCCAAAGTCCACTTGCATTTGTTGTAATAAACTCATTAGAGCCTGAACTGCTATTCAATACTTTATTTACTTTAAGTTTTATTTCTCACACACTTAAATAAAATCAAGGCAAAGCTCATATCTTGTCTTGTGCAAATAGAGCGATGAAACAACTGAATATTACTGAGGTTGATACTGTTGTTCTAAGGCGTCTGTGCTCTTCACATGGAAAAGTCCTACTGTAGTTTGTCTCAGAGTGGACTTGAATGAGACGACTGGAACCAGGTAGCAGCAGGTGTTTATACTCCGAGGACAGAGCTGGTCCAGATTTTCCAGGTGGACATGAAGCAGGAGATGGACAAGAAATCACATGACGGAACAGCTCGCCTCCTTGGACAGATCCTTGAGAAAAGGAAAAAAAAAAAGTTAGCACATTTCATCAGTTCCCATCAGGGGACACATGCTGGTCTCAAACAGGCGGTGTGGTTAGCAGTGAACATGCAGGTGGGGGAAGATACGGCAAATGAGTGAGGAGCAGGTTGGAGGTTTTCTGTTCGGGATCCATGAGCCTCCAAACAAACCAAGTGACGTTGCTGCATCCTTCGTACCTTCAAATACAAAATAAATGAAAATGTCTGTGTACTTTATATACACATATTATGGATTGCATTTTCAACACATGTAGGGGTGGAAGTAACTAATTACAAATACTCTAATTACTGTAATTAAGTTTTTTTTTGGTACTTGTACTTTGAGAACATTTCCAAATCTGTGCTTTTACTTATACTTAAGTATGCATTACAACATGTTATCTACTTAGTTACCTTTAAAATCCTAATGATTACTGAGTACAAGTTGAGTTAATATTCAGCCCTGTCATCTACATACACTGTCTGGCCACAAAAAAATTAAACACTCTAATATTTCAATTTGATTACGGCAGACATTCGCCATGGAATTGTTTCAATACACTTCTGCAGTGTCACAACATTTATTTCTGTCCAGAGTTGCATTAATTAATTTTTCACCAAGATCTTGTATTGATGATGGGAGAGTCGAGCCACTGCATAAAGTCTTCTCTAGCACATCCCAAAGATTCTCAATGGGGTTAAGGTCTGGACTCTGTGGTGGACAATCCATGAGTGAAAATGATGTCTCATGCTCCTTGAACCACTCTGTCACAATCTGACCCTGGTGAATCCTGACAGTGTCATCTTGGAATATGTCCGTACCATCAGGAAGAAAGCAGCCTTTTTTTCTGATTATCCTCACTGATAAGTGGTTTTCTTAAGGCTACACAGCGGTTAAGTCCCAATCCTTTGAGTTCTCTTCACACTGTGTGTGGAAATGATCTAACTTTCACTATTAAACACAGCTTAAGTTCTATTGTTATTTTTTTTATTATTTGATTTCACCAAACATTTCAGTGATCTCTGATCATGATCATTCAACATTTTTTTCTGACCACATTTCCTCCTGGAAGATGATGCTTCATCACTATCCTTCCAGGTTTTATGTGTTGGACAGTTCTTAACCAAACTTTAGTAGTTTCATCAGTCTCCTTAGTTGTTTTCTTTGCTTGATGCAGGACAATAATTTGACCATTCTGAAACAGAGGAACATCTTTTCCTTGACCACAGGATATGACTTCTGACATGGTTGTTTAAGAAATAAGAAGCTGCTCACTACGAGTTCAATAACTTGTTACCAGCTGAAACATATTAATATCTAATGAAAGACTCTGAACTATTTGACTAGTTAAATCCAGCTGGTGACTCTTTTTTGGCCAGGCAGTGTATTTGTAGCCAACAGGGTGATCTGATCACAAACAGGCCAATAAAAACAATGACATATGGACAAAAAAACACTGCATCAGTTATTACTCTTAAGAAATAAACCAAACTAAGAATCTATTAATCAGTATTTAAACAATAGTCTAAAAATAGGAGTAACTGCACTTCATTTAACATTGTTTTGTCTGGTGGAGCCATTTGTTGAATAAGGACTAGGTCATTATTTTCATATGGTTGCTCATTTTGAGATACTAACTCAACATTTCAATATCAGGGAGACTGGAGGCAACTGCAATCTTTTTTCCATCATAATTCAGAGACTACTTATACTCATATTTTGATATAAGAAACATCTGTGCACTAATTAATAATACAATGATATATTTTCACTAACAAGGACCAGACTTTACTATTAAATTTCAGGCCCCTTGGTTTGGACAGTTGGTACAGCTGAATTATTGAACAAATCTATCATAATAATCCACTGTATCTCCTGTAAAAGCACATATCAAAGTGACCACATTACTGCTGAAGACACTTCTTGTATGTGGTTCAAATTATTTTACATGTCAGAAATCTGCATTCCAAGCAAAACCCGGTCTCTGTGTGAAATTTAGGCAACTATTCTAAGATTTTGATTATTTGAATTAAGTTTAAAGTAATTTTATGTTTACAAATACAATCAATACAAAGAGACCAATATTCCACACCATTTAGTTTAATGTCATTATGTAGGCTCAAGTGTCCCTTATATTTCAAATTAATTAAAAAAATGGAAGAAATAAACATGAACTAGTTCATTTCAATATCTGAACTTTGAGCTGGGTGAACTTGAACAAACGCTGCCTTCTGGGCTGCACTACATGTTTAATTGATAAATTAATGAGAGGAGAGAAGCCAGTCTGTTTGGTGCTAACAAACGCTGAGCAGAAAACTTTATCAAACAAATTAAAGTTAAAGTAAGGTAAAGTGATGGGAGTGCAGTAAAACAGTTGGCTGGGTTAGAGCTCTGAAGCAAAGGCAGCACACACATCATTCCTGCTCTGTATACAGACAGGTGACATTACAAAGTAAATATCTGAATACACAAGTGAATCAAACACCGAATAAGGGAAGTTCTTTTTGATGAATGAGCACCACAAACTTGGACAGACGACTGAAGATGTTCTGGAGACTTTGGTGGAACAACACATCACTAACACAGTACGCTGGTTTATCATGTGTCACTCATCAGTATGTAACATTTATGAATGAGGGTCTTGGGGCCTGTACCATGAAGCAAGACGTGTGGGTGAGACAGCCATCTCTGGGTTTACCTTGGGTTTTCTGGTATCACAAAGCTGGCTCGCTTTTGGTCAGTGATGCTTCCATGCTGCTTGTCTGGTGTAATTCAAGTCTCCTAAAGACCCAACATGCCAAGTTAACAAAAAAAAGTTATTTCCACCATGTTTTTAGCCTGAATCTTCACTGTAGATCTTCAGCTTGGAGTCACGTTCACGTGCAAACAGCATGTTGGAACTTAAGGAGACTTGGATTACACCAGATGAGCAGTTTGGAGGCATTTTATGTTTTTTTTCTTCAGTTGCTTTTTTCATTTGAAAACTGGTCACCATTCACTTCCATTGTTTGGGAGATTCTGCAGCACAGTGAAACTCCAACAGTGTTTTATGGGCTACAAAACGAAACCCAACCTTAAATCAGCATGAGGGTGAATTCTAATTTTTTGGTGAACTATACCTGTTATAAGTTGTTAGACTCAGCGGGCCTCATTCATCAATTTCTTCATAAGTTCTTTCCTTTCTTTCCTTTGTTCTTAAGAACAGTTTGTGAATGAGGCCCAGTGAAGTCAGTTAACCCAGAGAGACAACGACTGAGATGAACTTGCTTCGTGATGCAGACTGCAGGTCTTCAGCTCAAACATGTTTGGCATGCTGCTGATTCAAACACAAAGGCAGATCCAGCATGCACTAAACAAGCCATGTATCCTTTGACTGATACACAGAGCGGAGCACAGCGAGTACAAGCAGACGGGCAGCAGCAGCACCGTCCTCACCTACTGTACTGCACGCTGTCTGCTCTGCACTCAGGACACAGAACAACACTTCTTTTTCTTCCTCTTTGGCTTCAGTACGATAGGAAAAAAGTGACGTCAAGTTTCAAACATAAAACATCTATGCTTGCATCTGTGAAAGTACTTTACACATACTGAGCTTATGGAGCTTTTTCCGATGGGTTTTATGAGTGTTTACCTGTCTCCGAAAGTGCTGGATGTCACTTCCTGCAACGACGTCTTCGTCAAACTCCAGCTCGGTCTCCTCCTCAGCTCGGCCCTGTAAGCACACCCTGCGCTCGGCAACCTCCTGACAAAGGTATCACATGACTCCTGTGGTGAGTTACGTCGAAACAAAAAGGCACCCAGAACAAACACTTCATCTTTAAAAATAATAATGGCTTTCAAAGAGGGTTTAAGACCTTCAATGAAGGTAATGGCACTACTTTCTGATGGTTTATTTAAGAAAATTCACCAAAATGCCTTTATAATATACAGTTTTGACTGCTGTGGTTGACACAGTGTGTGCAGGTGCATTCTGGGAGATTCTTCACTCACCTCATGGTTTTGGTTCAGAAGGATAACCCTTACGTCAGTGACCAAGCCCCAGCTCCTGTGGCCCTGCAGAATCAGGTCTCCAGTGTCTGCCTCAGTCTCTGCGCCTGCTGCCCAAATCTGACACACAATTCCCATCACTTCAGAGGACATTACATCAACTTAGACTAACATTAACCAAAGTCTTCACCCTAGAATTTAAGGACTTATATTAAGGGGACTTTCATTTGGTCCCCATAAGGCAAGCTGGTCCCACCTAATGACATCTTGTGAGTGTTCTTTCTGCAGGGGAACAGAGAGAAACTCTTTCAAACAGTCAGAACTCACTGTGAGTGTCTGCCCTCCAGCCAGGATGAAGGACGGGGGGATGTGGAAGGAGATGTCCTCAGAGTCTTGGTAAATCCTCTGAACCACCCAGCCACCCAGTGGCTGCTCCTGGAAATGCACAAAAGAGCGTAACAAACAGTGAAATGGACGTTTACATTCATACTGCTCATATTCACATTTTGTATAGTATTTCTGACAGACTTTTGTATTTATGCTGCTTTGTTTCCTAAAATGCTGCTACTTTGCACAGTTTCTGATACCAGTTATTATATGTAACATGCATTTTTGATACTTTATATTGTAAATCTCTCCTAATATCTGTCTCCCATAGTTACACATTTTATATTGTTTTTTTATGGTACTTTCATTTTTTTTATAGTTTATATTTTTTTATTCACTTTCATATGTGTTCCCTCATTCATAGTGGAAGGCAAAAGAAGAATTTTATTGTACAAGGAAATGTTTTAACTGTGCATATGACAAACGCTTTAACTTGACTTGACGTGAAAATGCTGCCTGAAAAAGAAGCACCAGTGCTTTAAAGCACTAAATGTATTTATTCAAAGTAAAAATTACAACAATAGGGCTTTGATTTAGATTATCTATTTATTGTTTTTATAATTCACTATTACTTTGCATTCATATTTTATTTTGTTACTGGTACTGAAAAGAACACACGGTTTACCACTGTTGTTGACATTTCATTTTATAAGTTTGTGCTGTTTTGACTGAGTTTGAGCACCAAAAAGATTTTTGCTTTGTTGTAGAATAATCTCCAGCTGCACTTCTTCATCTACAGATAAAACATCATGTTAGAATTTTGTAATAGAGTCTTTTTTGTAAAGTTACTGAGAGCACTCAGAACAAGTTTCCTTTGATTAATGAATTATACCAAAAAAGAACTTTCTTTCGCAATTTTCCCTTGCTCCTTCAATTTCACTGCAAAAAAGACTGAAAACACATAATTAATTGAATTGATCACCAACTATTTTGATAACAGATTAATCAGTTAGAGAATTTTGACTTTTTTTCTTAAAACACTCAAAGCTCAGCTTCCTAAATGAATTTTTTCTGGTTTCTTTCCTCTCTGACAGTAAATGGATTATCTTTAGGTTGTGAGTAAAACAAGACATTTGAGGACGTCACCTTGGACTTGGAAATACTAATTCTCATTTTTCACCATTTTCTGACATTTTTAAACTATTAATCGGGAATCAACAATGAAAATAATTTTAGTTCCAGCCCTACAATATGCATTACAATTTTTTTTAGAAAAGCTGCCATGAAATCAGACATTTTAGGCTGCAACAATCCCAAAAATAGTTTGCAAAATCTTGGAGAGCCTCTCTTATGAATCCAGCTACCTCGCATGGTTATTTTCTCAGATTCCACCAGAGCTACAGGAGACACTATACAGTTGTAGTGTCCCTTTAAGAATTGAACTGATCTTGATGAAGTCAAACAGGAACATTCACACTCCAGCCTCACTGTGTCAGAGTTGTTCTTCAGTCTGATATATTTTCCGTCCATGTCGACCTCTGCCACACTCACACCACCGTGCTCTGTTGAACGACTGGACATTTTATAGGCAGGCGAGCTGCCGGAGGCTCCCTCGTATTTCCGTTTCTTCCCTCGGAGCTTGCGGCTGCTGTGTACGTGTGTTCGTGGGACGGTCTTACTCTGGGAGGGGCTCGGTGACAGATGTAATCTGACAGGAAAATGATAAAGACAGACACTAGAGATCCAGGTGCTGTGTTATGTGGTCGATTTCTGAGAGTAGACAGTAAAATAGATGATGCTCTGATCAGCTGTACCTCTGTTCCTCTGCCTCCAGCATCTTCCTGTAGGCGTTGATCTCCATGTCCAGAGCCAGCTTGACATCCAGCAGGTTCTCGTAGTCTTCCAGCTGGCTGTACATCTGGCTCCTCGTGCTCAGCAGCTCCTGATCCCTCTGAGAGAGTTTCTGCTGCCAAACCTCCCGCTCCCTGTCCAGAGTCCTCTCCAGCTCCTGGAAGCGGCTCTCTAGCACCATTTTCTGATAGAGACAGGAAGAGTCACATGAAGACACCAAGACCATAACTCAGACACAATGTACACAAATACTTGAAGCATAAAGATTATCAAAAGAACAAGAAATCTCTCAGCTGTTAACAAAGAGGAGTCACTTCAACAAAAAGACTTTAGCCAAGACAGAAACTACAACATGATACAGACAAACATGGTAACATGCTAACTGGTGGTACTGATACAAAGATGGGACATGCATCAAATGAACAGATCATATCAAACAAAAATGAAAAATGATGGGTAGAGCATCCACGAAAAAGTTAAGCAGCCCTGCACAGGCTAAGAAAAGACACGATACCTTGATTATTGGCTCAAACTCGAAACTTGCTCAAGTCTTTATCAGTATTCAATTTTTTTTTTTTTATTTATTTAATTTCTTTTTATTTAGTTTACGTCTTAGTCACTTACTGAAAATTTTAGTGAGTTTAAGTAAGATTTTAGTCTTTGTTTTAGTCAAGATTTAGTCAGTGGAACTCTCATAATTTCAGTCAATGCATTAGTCACAATTTAAGTCACAATTTCAGTCTCTAATTTTCATCATGTTTTAGTTTTTTGGTTTTTTTTGGTCACTTTAAATTGTTCACTTTATAGTTTATTCTTTGTCCTTAAAGAAAGCTCTTTCATAAATTGGATAGTGTAGAGCTTAAATCAGCAAATTACCTCTCATTGTTACATCTGTCCCCCAGTTAGTGTCACCCCAGTAGTGGGGTAGGCTGTGACAGTGGAACATTAACTCACATAATCTGTGACTGTGTAGTAAATGTACAAAAGAGTTATACTTGTAGACATATATGGGTACTGTGAATCCAAGTTTGACAGATCCAGCCTGAATGACTAGTGAGTTACTGATGCTAAAACAAAAATTGTTGCTACCATCCCAGGTCTCCCCTGTCATATAAGAATGAATGCATAAGTCATTACCAAAGTGTCATTACTGCTTACCTGGTAAAACAGACTTTTAAATACACCTAACTGAGGTCTTCTGCTCAATTTTGTGTCATGTTTCACGCAGTTGTTTTAAATCAGCAGCAAAAATGTGGAGGCTGCGTCATTAAAGCAGACAAGTATTTGTCACAATTTAGTCATTAAATAAAGGGACATCAATGAACACTAATGTCAATATTCCATTGACAAAATGAACACTGCTTTTATTTCATTAGGCACCTGCATTTACTGTAGTCTGTATTGCACTTTAGATTTTATTTATTGCATCTGCTTGTTATGTGTAGGACTACAGATGGAAATTAGTGTCCTGCTATTTTTTTTCCTTTCTTGTAAATGATCAGTGTCATTATTTATAAAATCAACTAAACAAATACAGTCTTGAGTATGAGTGTCAATTTATACACACGTCCCAAACCTGGGACAAATGATGGTACTATGAATACAGAAGGCAAGCTAACACCTTCCACCACTGGTTTGTAACACACAAGATCCGTATTACTGTCATTCTTACAGGAGTTTTTCATTACTTCTCAAACAGAGCTGACATTACAGCTGCTAATGTCACACCAACTGACACAATATGCAACGCACATGTGCTCGCTGGCTGGTTAGCTCTGGAGTCACTGTCTGTCCATCTTTGTTTTAGATGGATTACATTAATACTATACTAATTACTCTTGTTAAGAAAGTTTTATTTCACTTACAGTAACAAAGAGTTAGATAACCTGTAAAACATGAGTTCACCTCCCATTTCTCCTCTGCTCTGCTGTGTGTGTGTGTGTGTGTGTGTGTGTGTGTGTGTGTGTGTGTGTGTGTGTGTGTGTGTGTGTGTGTGTGTGTGTGTGTGTGTGTGTGTGTGTGCGCGTGTAGCTCTGCCCTCAGTGAAACACACAAAGCAGAGGAGAGAAATCAGTGCAATAGTAAATGCAGACAAGACTCTGACACCAAGAAGAAATGAAAAAAGTGCACATAAATTAGGTAAGTAACAAAATATTTTGTGGGCCCTATTTGACCAGTTTGAATCCCTGAACTAATCGGAGATGTGGCCTTTGACTCACAGGTCTTGAGCCTGAACCTGTTTGGGGCTACAATTTCTATACAACTCATGTTTTGTTAACAGATCTCTTACAGACCAGTTCACTTACATCTTTCTGGTACTGCTGCAGCTGGGAGCTGAGGGACTCCACTCTCAGCTTGGTGGCTTCCAGCTCGTCTTTGGTGGCTGACGCAACATCGTTTTTCTCTGACGCAGCCTGCTGGGCGTTCTCTAACTGTAGCACAGGATGAATTCAAAGCAAACACCATTCATTTTAATACATCAGAAACTTCAAGTACAACCCCACTTCCACAGCACACACTGATTTGCAAATTCTTTTGACTTGTATTTAACTGAATACAATACAAGGCCAAGATATTAAAACTGATTAAGTTTATTGCTTTTTGTAAATGTACACTCATTCTGAATTTGATATCTGCGACACATTTCCAAAAGTTGGGACAGGATCAACAAAACACTGAAAGCTGTGCAACGCTTAAAAAAAACAGTAGACAGGTTCACTGGTAACCAGTGACAGTATCATGATCGGGTATTAAAGGAGCTTCCTTGATGGATGAGGTGAGGTTCACCACTTTGTGAAAAACTGCAAGCAGTCCAACAGTTTAAGAACAACACAAACTGCAGGATTTAGAGATTTCACCAACTACAATTCATAATATCATTAAAAGATTCTGAGAATCCAGAGAAATCTCTGCACGTAAGGAGCAAGCCTGAAAAGCAACACTGAATGTCTGTGACCTCTGACCCCTCAGGCAGCACTGGATTAAAAACTGCATTAAAAACTCATATCATTGTAGAAAGGGTACTATATTGTCGCTGCATCTACTAATGTAGAGTAAGTTAAGACTCTACCATGCAAGGAGAAAGACAGATATCAACAACATCCAGAAACACTGCAGACGTCTCTGAGCCCAGAGACGTCCCAGCTTATTTCATTCACAAGACACGTTCCAACAGTGTGTCTTCATAGTAAATGAGTTCAGGTACTAGACTGACCTGCCTGCAGTCCAGACCTGTCTCCCAGTGAAAATGTGTGGAGCATTATGAAGCACAAAATCAGCAACAGAGACCTCAGACTTTCACTTTCAGAACTTCAACAATTAGTGTCCTCAGTTCCCAAATGCTGAGTGTTGTTAAAAGAAAAGCTGATGTATCACAGTGGTAAACATGCTCCTGGCTAAACTTTTTTTGGAACAGCAGCCATCAACTTCAGAATGAGTGCATGTTTACAAAAACAAAAAAGTTTATCAGTTTGAACATTAAATCTTTTCCTTGTACAGTATTGAATTGGATAGAGATTAAAAGTATTTAAAAACCATTGCATTCTGTTTTTATTCACGTTTTACACAATGTGCCCACTCATTTGGAATTTGGGATGGAGTACAAAAACGCAGTCTTAGTTCTGTGTTCATACCCTTGAACGGAAGGTCTTGTCGATCTCTTCTTTGTACTGCTGCAGCTGAGACTCGTGATCCTGCCGGAGTTGCTGCATGACCTCTGCCAGTTTACTCTCAAACTCTCTGCGTCGCCCAGAGTCCACCTCCACCAGACGGCTCTCATGTCGGCTGCGAATCTCCAAGATCTCCTACAAAGCATGAATAAACAACTGTGAGTGTGACAGTCCCAGCCTGAGGCCATGCAGGAAATCTACAGATTACACTGAGAGAGACAAGAAATGATAAGGCTGAACTCAAAATAGGTTAGTTATTTATAGCCCACATTGTCAGTTTAGGGGAATGTCCACTGTGTGTTACCTGCTCACTGATGTTCCTCTGTAGATCAAGCTGTTCTTTGAGTGTTTGCACCTGGTTCTCCATCTCCACCCTCCTCAGAATCTCAGAGGCCAGCTGGTTCTTTGTATCTGCCAGTACACCCTCTACCTGGTGACAAGTTACAAACACGGGAAACTTAAAGGGAAGGTTAAAGGGAGGTTTACCCCAAAATTAAAAACATACAGTATTTTCCCCCTGGTCTGTAATGTTTTTATCCATTTAGATTGTTTTGGTTGACCTGAGACACCAGATGGTTTGTTACACAGAACCACCTGGGAAGTCATGTTTAGACACTGTTTGGAAAAGGGGGGGCACTTTCAAAAATCACTTTGCAGGTGACTGGATAAGCCATCTGTGTATCAAATCTAACATGTGCTTCTTCAACCAATCAGATCAAACTCTTGCTGAAGCTGGATGGGAGAACAATGAAAACACTGTTTCTTTGCTCTTCTTTCAATGATGAAATACTCTCCAGTTCTGATATAACTGATGCTATCATGGTATCTACGCTAACCTCTTCAGCAACTGCCATAGTTTGTTAGAGATGAGTCACTTCTTCCTGTCGTCACATCTAAAACCACACCTGTAGCTGCTAGTAGTCCCTCCTAGGATACTAACTGGCTGCACCACTTGCGTCCCCACCACTTGGGCTGGATAACTTGAAGCCTGGCAAGATGGATTCTAGCTGTCGTGCAAGGTGATGTTTTGGTGCGAGTTGCAGAGCTTTAGAGATGTCAGCTGTAGAGATGTCTGCCTGCTCTACACCAACATACTGGACTGCACTCAGCTTGTGGTGCTCAAAGCGCCAAAAAATGCATTCGTGAAATTCAACACCAGTATACCTTCCCAGAAATTGTGACCCGCTCACTCAAGATAATCCACAGAGTAGAAAGAAAGTAGTGCCAGCAGGTTCTATATCAGGAAGAAAACAGTTGCTGTAGATTCTACCATAGAAAGAAAGTAGTTCCTACGTCAAACTGCTCACAACAAGGTCTGTGATTATCTTGAGTAACCAGGTCATGATTTCTGGAAAGAGACTTTGCTGTTGAGTTTTTCAAATGTAGCTTTTGGTGCTTTGAGCACCACAAGCTGAGGACCATTAAGCACATTTCACACTGTGAATGTTTAAGATCTACGGCTTCATCTCTTTGTAACAGTTGTGGCTTTTGAGCTTTCAAACATCAGTCTCTGTTAGAAGAATGTTCGATTGTGACACACTACATTTAATCTCACGTTGTATGTATGCAGAAAATCTGGTGCAAGGCTTTAAGAACCTTAAACATAGTAACTAGATGATGAATTATTACATCTCCAGTTAGTTCTGTATAAGCCCCATGATGCATAAATGTAGCTTTTGCTCATACGTTTTCCAGCTGGCTCTGGACGTCTGTAAAATCATCATTGAGTCTCCTGTTCTCAGACAGCAGCTTGGTGTACTCGGCATCCTTGGAGCTCAGAGCCGCCTCAACTTTCCTCCACTGGGCCACCGCGTTCGCCAGGTCAGCCTCTTTCTTCTGGTTCCTGAGAAGGAAGAACAGCTTTAAATGTGTGCACCACAAGAAGCAGCCTGGCTAATTTCCTCTCATATCGTACCAAACTCCATTCAAATATCTGCATGGTTAATGTCACCGTGGTCACTGACGTGTGTGATATCACACAACTTCTACAGCCTGCTCTCAGTGACTACGTTTACATGCACAAGATATTTTGTTTTGTGCCCTTACTCTGAAAAAGACAATATTTCTGCTGAGCTGTTTATATGGTGAATGAAATGAATATTCCTCTACACATGCAGCTGTACATACTCTGATTATGGACACCTCTTTGCACCAAAAAGGGACTTTTTCATAGTTTTTGACGAGGGATGCACCTATACTACTTTTTTTTCAAGTACTTACATTTGGGTACTTGCTGACACTGAGTACCGATACGAGTACTTAATGCCATTACAGTTCTAACAACTTTAAAAACATGATTTATTTTCATTAGATGTTCCTCACTTTCTAAATGTAACAATTTGTTGTTACTGTTTCCTGCTGCTAGAGTAACCATAGTTACTGTACATATACCATTTTTGGGTTATTTTTAGTAAGTTATTGGACTAGTTTTGTGTTCCTTATTAAGCTGCAGTTTACTGTGCACATGATATATTTCAGTATAATAATTACACATTATGGACTTGCAGAATTAAGTCTGCTGTTACATATAATTATTTCATTATCATTTACAGTACTTTAACTAGTATTTTAATGACACATTTACATGTGTAGTATTTCAGTTCTTTCTTCATGTCCCTCTTGTCTAAGAGTTAATTAGTTCCTACCAGTCATTGTTTAAGGGGGGACAGGTATGAGTGTGACGCCATGTGTGTAGCAGTTTTGTTGACCCTGCTGTGAACAACAAACAGTGAAGTTGTGTGTCCTGTGCCGTCAGGCCGTTTTGGTGAAGATTAAGTACACAAGTAGCAGCTTATTATGAAGAAAAGATGGTTACAGACTGGTGGCAGCTGTGTTTTTTCTTTGTCTTCAGATTAATTAGTCGATACATTCACCTGGATTACACCTGCTGGGCCTTAATGTAAAATTAATAATGATATCAAAATTGAATGTTGAATTACTGAATGTAATTTCATTGTATATTTTGAAGACAAAAAAAATAACTGACTTATTGTGAATCGTTAATTATATACAGTAAATTTCACATACACAAATGTAAATTTACCAGTTTCCCCCAACTTTATAGGTTTCCTATCCAAATTTAAGGAATATTACAAATCTTGCACTTATTGATACAAAAAAGTAACAAAACCATTAAGCTGTGCAAAGATCTACAAGAAGCAAGAAGCTGTTGATTTTTCTTTCCTTCTTCATCCATTTATTTGTTTTATTATCATTTTGTCCTTTTCTTCACAACCACAAGCAGATCCAGTTTGCAGGCATTATGTTCTTCTATTCCATGGTGTGGAGTACATGTCTGTTCTGTTTGTATATTTGAATATATATTTAAAATTAAATAAATCAGCCACAGTGAGGAAAAAAAAATTTTTGAGCATGTTCTCCATTAGAAGAGAAACAAACTTTCCCTAATAGAGGATTGAACTGCATAATTAGGGCTTTGTTTCAGGATGACCTGGTTTCTAGTCCTTCAGCAGCACTGTATTGGAGTAATTTTGTGAGTAATGTGGTTTGGTCTCTACCACAAAAGTACCTTCTAACAAATAGATTCTATCCAGTGAAGCATTTCCTTCAAACGTTAAAGAAAGACAGATGGAAATTGCTCTCTCTGAATTACATCCTGAAAGCTGCTCACACTTATTTTGGTCTTGCAAAATTAAACATGAATTGTGGAAAGCTGTTAATAACTTCATAGTAGCCATTTACTATAATGATATTATAGTCACAACATGCTGTTTGTACACTGTCACACCACACACAGTTCAGACAGTGTGCATGTGTTTGTGAATGTGGCTCCAGGCTAAAAATCTGCAGTGAAGATTAAGGATAAAAACATGATGGAAATTTTTTAGTCAACTTGGCATGTTGGGGCTTTAGGAGACTTGAATTACACTAGACGAGCAGTATGGAGGTATTTTATTTTTATTCTGTTGGTTTTTACAATTTTGCAATTAATGTAGCGTGTAAAATGTCAAAAAATGTAAAAAATGCTCATAATTTCTCAAAACCCAAAATGACGTCTTCAAATTTCTTCATTGAGTTAAAACACCCAAAGACTCCACATTAACTGCAGTGTTTCCTCTATCCTGGTCCTCCTGGCCTGCCACCCTGCATGTTTTAGATGTTTCCCTGCTCAAACACACCCGATTCAAATGTTCATTTCATTATCAGGCTTCAGGCTGTCAGGCAGAGGCTTCATGGTGAGCTGATCATTTGAATCAGGTGTGTTTGAGCAGGTAAACATCTAAAACATGCAGGGTGGCAGGCCAGGAGGACCAGGATAGAGGAAACACTGAGGGGGTGTTAGCCTGTCCTCATGTAGTGTCACGTTGTACTGTCATTTGACCAAGGTTTGGGACGTGTATAAATTGGCATGCATACTCTAGATTGTATTTGTTTAACTGAGTTTGTAAAAGGACAGTGTGACACTGAACTCTGATAAGTGACAAAGAAATGCAGCAGATCCTCATATTTAAGAAGCTGGAACAGCAAATGTTTGATATTTTTGTTTGAAGAATGACTGAAACGATTATAAGTGATGAGCCAATATAATTTTAAAAAAATTCACTGGATCCAATGTCGAAAAAAAGAAAACACGAATCAAGAAGTCATTTTGCATCATGTCCATTTTACGTTTGTTTCTGTAAATCCGGGTTTTTCATATTTAGCTTTCCACTTAAGACAAATAACATGGAATATAAATAAATAAATAACTTGCATGACATTTGCCAACAAGAGGTAACTTACGAAGTTGTAAACAATGACTAAAACCAGCTAAAATCTGCTTGAAGAGGGCACTTTTAAATTTCATACCACAGTCCGTTTTTAAAACAGTCTAAAGTGAATGATGCATTCGCTGCAGTAAGGGATGCACAGCATTAATCTGACTCAATCGTTTGTTAGAGGTCATAAGTTCGGCAAAGGTGTAACTAAACGAAATGCTTTTTAAAAGGTTTGCCCTCCAATCATCAGCTGTGTGGACCAGCTATAAAAAGACGACTATTATTGAGATAGCTGCAGTTTAGTGTATTTAATTCACCCCGAATGACAGACTGATACTGAAGCATTGTTGGAACTGTCTTGATCTGTGTCCCGCAGGTGTGTGCGTCTACCGCCTGGTCAGTTTGCATTTAATGAGCAGATTTTTGAGCGGAGTTTGGCGCACCAGCCTCTCCGAGACTTGAGTGCTCATGCATGGCTGCACTCTACTCACCTGGCCTGAAGTTTCCTGTACTCCTCGCACACATTCCCGTAGTCGATCTGCAGGCGGGCCCTCTCTCCTGCCAGGCCGTCCAGGGACTTTCTCACATCGGCCAGCTCCTCCTCGTACAGCCGCCGCACGTTGCCCATCGACTCCTCCTTCTCCTCCAGCTGCAGCAGCATGGACGACCGCTCCCCCTCCAGCTCCTGGACCCGCTGGATGTAGTTGGCGAGGCGGTCGTTGAGGTGTCGGAGCTCATCCTTCACCTGGATGCGGGACAGGGAGGTCGGGCTGGTGCTGGACGTTTGCAGGCCCGCGGCTGCGCTGCGGCGGCTGGAGGAGCGGCCGGTGCGGCAGCCGGGGCCGGCGGGGGTGGAGGTCGAAGAGGCCATGATGGTGGTGGGCTAAACGGTCCTGTAGTCAGGGTCCACGACTGATCCACAGAGTTTAATCGTCTCAGAAAAGCACAGAGAAAACCATGGGCCGCAGTAAGTTCCACCCATCCGATTAACAACACCAGCTGTGATGCAGTCAGATGTTTAAAGAATAAAAGTCACATTAAGGCGCTGCGGGGATCTTCAGCGATCATCTGAACACACAGAAAACATACATCTGCTCCTCGACACTCATTAAGAGCTCATTAAGTTCCCACAGCTGAAATGAACCAAGTTTGACGAGTTGACGTCTGAGAACAAGTGAAGTGCGACAGCGTCAAGTGTGCTTTAATGATGCAGGACGTTTCCGGCTGTGATTTTCAAAATAAACTGAACTGACGGGCGCTTTTGTGTGCAATAAACAGGATTGGGAGGGTCACTGTAAAAATGTATTCCAGTTACAGGTACTGCTTACCTTTTTAAAAAGTATAATCAGTAACGTAATCCTAGTATCATAATATCAAAGTTATGTAAGTTGAATACATTCAACGAAATTTTTTAGCCTAATATAGTATGTTTAGGGCTGCAATTAATGATTGTTTTCATTATTGATTAATTAGTCAGTTATTTTCTCAGTTAATCAATTGGTTGTCTTGTTATCTTGTTCATGAAATGTAAGAAAATGTGAAAAATGTTGACCAAAGCTCAAGATGATGTCATCAAATGTCTGATTTTGAAGACATTCAGTTTACTGTCAGAGAGGAGTGAAGAAACAAGAAAATATTCACATTTAAGAAGCTAATCAGAGATTTTTGTGTCTTCATAATTAAAAACACGTAAAATTATTAATCAATTAATTTCATCACAGTCTTATCACTTTAAAGTTTTTCTTGTAATGAGTATTATTATCATCAATTACTCTGTTGACCATTTTCTCCATTAATCAGCTAGTTGTTTGGTCCATAAAATGTCAGAAAATGGTGAAAAATCTCGATCAGTGTTTCCCAAAGTCCAAGACGACGTCCTTAAATGTCTTGTTTTGTCCAGAGCTCAAAGATATTCAGTTTACTGTCAGAGAGTAGTAAAGAAACCAGAAAATATTCACACTTAAGAAGCTGAAATCAGAGATTTTTTTAAATTAACAAAACAAAAACAATTCACAAAAAACAATTCATTGATTATTAAAATAGATGCAGATTAATTTAATAGTTGATTAATAATAGATTAAGAGTTTCATGTTAGTTGTTGGGTCTGTCTGTGTGTCAGCTGGTGACTTGTCCAGGGTGAACCCCGCCTCTCACCCAATGTCAGCTGGGATAGACTCCAGCAGCCCACGACTCTTACAGAATAAGCAGTTACAGAAAATTAATGGATGAATGTTAATTGTTGGGTTTATTAGTTTGTTCAGCTGCTCCTTTCTTTGTTGTGCACAATTTATTGATTTATTGGTTGATTGAAAGACAAAAATTGTGAAATTTCCTCCCATGATAATGAACTGCTGTCAATGTGTGTGAAAATTACATGAAATGAAACCATTTTCGTTAACGTTTGAAGGCAAAACCGGTCAACTTCCGGCATTGTTTTAGTGTAGTGTCGGTACATTGACAGCAGGAGGTTCCTCCATCAGCTGATGGAGATGACTCGCCAAAAGCCGACAGCTGATGTCACTTATCACAGGACCATATTTAAAGGAGAGGTTTGTTTTTACGACTCTTTAGATGCTATTCTAAGTACGTGTATTAACGTGTATTAATTTAATTTAATGTGGCCTAATTGGCAACAGTGGGGAGCGGATGTCTACAGTGGAAAGTGTAAAATAATAACAGCAAAACAATCCTAAAAAATCGACCTATCTAAAGAGAAGAATTGTGATTTTGCTTTTAGAAGTATTTGTAGGCCAACTTATACACAGGTAGGCAAATAAATTATAGTAAAATAAAAAGATAAAAATAAATACATAAAATATACTAATAATAATAATAATAATAATAATAATAATAATAATAATAATACAGTTCAACAGAAAAAAGTGTAGACTGTATCTGTAAAAATACAACAGTCAAACTCACATGGCCATTTTCAAAGTGGCCTCCTGACCTCAATTTATTTAAATGAAATCAGGTTCTGTACCCAAGAGTCTCCCCTTTACAAACATACTGAATGCTAATCCCATGCATGTTTGGGACACAAACCATGCAGTTATTTAATGCATTATACCTGTGTAAGAACTTCTGCTTTCTGTCTTTAATGAAATAAAAGTAGCCGTCTTTGACTTGTCATTCCAGAAAACTCACAGATGTATTCATGACTGCTGCATTCCACTTAGGGGAGGTCCTGCTATTGTCCGTGCTGGTTCACTGTCACTGTTACTGGGACACCTGATGGAACGGAGCTGTAATTACTGTAATTAAGTCAACCTGTGTTCGTCCTGCTCTGACAAGTCAAAATGTCTGCTGTGCAACCAGCCCATTGTCTTTGTAAATCCATCATTGAATTATACACACAGGTGTAAAATTGAAATAAAAATGCAGCAGCCTGTAGCATTTTATAAAATGAAATAAAAATAATAAAATAAAATAAGTAACCATGTAATTTCATGTTAGATATCATCATGGTTTGCTATGGTATTGATGTATTTTTTTAATTGTGATGTTGGATGTCTTCTTACATCCCTAAACATCATTAGAGTTGCACAAATTGGATCTGAATAGAAAGCTGAGACCCACAGTTCACAGTTCATTCACAGTTGTATTCACATTTGATGATGTCAGTCCCCATAGTAACCATTTCATTGTACTGAGACCATTTTTTTAAACTTGAACATGATAGTGTTCACTTGCAGAGATTAAATCCAGTTACTGTGGGTGATCTAAACAGCTCTACACCAAAACATGAACCCTGAACAGACCCAACTTCCACTGGGACATGCAGGCCCTGACTGTTAACTGTTTTGTTTCAACTTTTGTTTTTAACCAAAGTTGTGTCTTTAATCTTTGAAAACTCTACTGAGTACATTCCTCTACTGTGTGTGTGTTTGTGTGTATGTGTTATTCACCGTCCCTCAGGTTGTGGCATGTTGATCCATACTGGGCAGTATGTATGTTTAATTTTTAAGTTATTAAGCTCTATGAAAGTTGATATTACAGAGTTGAACTTGTTGAAGTAAATGTTCCTTGTTTCATCACCTGTTTTACTTGGTATATTTTGGGAGGATGTATGTTTCTGTCATGTTTTTATGTGTCTTTTTGATTGCTTGTTTGTGCTCACTGAGCCTGAGCTCAGTTCTAATCTGTTTCTAATACACTGATCAGGCATAACATTATAACCACCTGCCTAATATCTTGTTGGTCCCCCTTTTGCTGCCAAAACAGCCCTGACCCATCGAGGCATGGACTCCACTAGACCCCTGAAGGTGTGCTGTGGTATCTGGCACCAAGATGTCAGCAGCAGATCCTTTAAGTCCTGTAAGTTGTGAGGTGGGGCCTCCATGACATCTGGGGAATTTGGAGGCCAAGTCAACACCTCAAACTCTGCAACAAAGCTTAGGTAGGTGGTACGTGTCAAAGTAACATCCACATGGATGGCAGGACCCAAGGTTTCCCAGCAGAACATTGCCCAAAGCATCACACTGCCTCCACTGGCTTGCCTTCTTCTCATAGTGCATCCTGGTGCCATGTGTTCCCTGGCAATCCGCATGATGTAAAAGAAAACATGATTCATCAGACCAGGCCTCCTTCTTCCATCACTCCGTTGTCCAGTTCTGATGCTCACATGCTCATTATTGGTGCTTTCGGGGTGCACAGGGTTCAGCATGGGCACTCTGACTGGTCTGCAGCTATGCAGCTCCATACACAACAAACTGTGATGGACTGTGTATTCTGACACCTTTCTATCAGAACCAGCATTAACTTGTGCAACAACTTGAGCAACAGCAGCTCGTCTGTTGGATCAGACCACACAGGCCAGCCTTCACTCCCCACGTGCATCAATGAGCTTTGGCCGCCCATGACCCTGTCACGGGTTCACCACTGTTCCTTCCTTGGACCACTTTTGATAGATACTGACCACTGCAGACCAGGAACACCCCACGAGAGCTGCAGTTTTGGAGATGCTCTGATCCAGTCATCTAGCCATCACAATTCAGCCCTTGTCAAACTCAATAAAATCCTTACACTTGCCCATTTTTCCTGCTTCTTTTTTTTATTATTAACATTTTATTGTTAATAATTTTAATAATTTTAATTTTAAGATAACATTACAAGCATACATATGGAAATTATCTGGTGATAGGACCAGCAGTATTGATATCAGAGCTTGTATATGAAAAATATAGGAAGATTGACAGCGTTTGAGACAGACAAACCAACAAGAATAACACCAACAAAAAAGAGAAAGACATACAAATCAAAACGAGATAAAACAAAACAAAAACAATAATGTATTCATACTGAGTCTTAAATTTATCTAGGAGTGGCTCAAAATTAACGCAGGTCAGATCTGTCAGTGAAGGGGGGAATAGGATACCTAGGTATCTGACACCTGACCGTGGCCAAATTAAGTCACCAGATCGGAAAAGGGACTTGGGGCAGTAGGATGTCAAAGGTAGTGCCTCTGATTGGGCCCAGTTTACTTTATATCCAGACAGTCTAGAAAACAGTTTGATGGTTTTAAAAAGTGAAGGGCAAGAGCGTTCTGGTTCCGTTATCAGCACCAAAGCATCACCTGCATAAAGCAACAGCTTATGACTACTACTGCTTGTCTGGATACCTGGAAATTCAGGGTCTCTACGAATGGCTGCTGCCAGAAGCTCCAGAGCAAGGGACTCAGCAGGCAGCCCTGTCTGGTGCCTCTGTTGACCTCAAAAGACTGCGAAATGACACCATTTGTTACAACTGACGTGCTAGGGTTAGCATATAAGAGTTTGATCCAGCTAATAAATTTCCTGCCAAAACCAAAGGCCTGCATGTGCAGAGAACAAGTACTGCACTCTACCCTGTCAAATGCCTTTTCGGTATCCAGAGAGAGGGCTGCAGCAGTGGAGGCCAATCAGGCGTCTGATGTTGTTGACAGAACTACGAGTCCGAATAAAACCAACTTGGTCGGGGTGGATCAGGCTAGTTAATTTTTCCTGCTTCTAAAACATCAACTTTGAGGACAAAATGTTCACTTGCTGCCTAATACATCCCAACCACTAACAGGTGCCATGATGAAGAGATAATCAGTGTTATTCACTTCACCTGTCAGTGGTCAGAATGTTATGCCTGATCCGTGTATCTCATCCATTCATGAGAATATTTACCAATAAAAAAACGTCCTACCAACAAAACTTTTAAAATTATTCATACCAACCCACTGTGATGTCATTTTGGGTGCAAAAATATTCTTTAAGGATTTATGTCTATGAAACATGTGTAATATGAAATGTTTTGATCTGCTTTAACCTTTTGAATTCCTAAACTTGTTCTGTGCCAGAAAACACTCAAACTCTATAACTAACAAACCTACTGATAACAGAGGTATACATATGTGCTATTATCTTTGTTTTAACATTTTTTATGAAAATGTTGGTCCTTTAAACTTGTGTCCCAAATTCTTGTTAATGCCATCAGATTTTCTTACAAAAACATGATTTAATCAGGCATTAAAAGGGTTAGCTACACCTTAAGGACCCCTCTCTCACTTCCTGGTTTAAAAAAAAGATGGAATACTGCTCAAGCACTGGTAAATGTTCTATTTTTCATTAAATAATATTTCTATCAGATGTATCTCAACCATAACATGTCAACTCTGTAGTCCTTCTAAATCAAAGCTTAATAAGAATTCTGGTCTAAAAATGTGTATTTTGATTAACATTAAGAGAACTCTGAGAAACTTTAAAAAATAAAATGGCTGCTCACTATGATTATGATGTGAAATGAAACAATATAACATTTTGTCAACTCTGTAAGATTTCAAGTCTGTCAGATTTTCCTTCTGCCAAAGTTGATGTCTACATTTGATAAAAACTGTCATCACTAGGAGGTTGGCCTGTTACAAAGTTTAACAGCCTAAAGTTTGATCTTTTAAAATATATTTTCCAGCAAAATTAAAAAGTAAAAACCAAAACCACCCTCAAGGTTTTGTCCCAATTCTCAAAAATGCATATTCAGCAATAAAATCTCTATAAAAAATGAATGTGTTTCATGAAAGACCAGAGTCCAGTGATACTCAACTTGCAGCCTGTGGGCCAAATCTGGCCCCATAACGGCATTCCGGAGGGCCCTCTGTTGTTGAACAGAAACGAGGATAACAACATTTAACAGCATCCAGTTATGATTTATGTGTAACATTTCAGTGGTTGAATGATGAAGAGGTTCCAGCTGTTTAAAGTTGTTTAACCTCTTTAAAATGTTACCAAAGCATTTACAACGAAAATGCAGTTTGAGTTATTAAATACAGTATAATATTGCATTTATCTGTCAATTCTTGCACCAAATTAATTTAGTTAATGAATGAAGTTGAGAAGGAAAGATGAGTTCTGGTCCTTTTTAATTTTCATTCATTTAATCTTATAAATAATATTAACTGGCCCCTGGCCTCCTGTCCTTTTGCAACGGTGGCCCCTGTGCAAAGCAAGCTGAGTATCTCTGTGACTGACAATATACTCTGACACACATTTCAAATTAAAAGTAACTGAAATGAAATGTGTGCAGTCATAATGATTAATAAAGTTGTCATATTGGTGATGTATGGAAGTGGATTCCTCCTTCAGTGTTATTGCAGATGTGTGGATGGTAGGTGGTGCCAGAGCTCCATCACACACATTTTTCTTCAGAGAACAATTCACTTTATACAACATGTCTTCATATACAATATGATACGATTACTGGCTGCTTCTAAATGATTGTTAGTTCTTACTCTGACTCTGTATCTGAATGTACAGTTTATATACTGCTGTGTAACTGTATTAACTATACCATCAGGGTTGGGTGGGTTACTGTAAAAATATATTCTGATACAGTTAGTCAGTAATCCAAGTATCACAATTTTAAAGTAATGTAACTTGATTACTTTCCATTACTTCTGGATTACCTCTGCATAAAATATGGTAAAATTGCTGAGCCTGATGTAATGTTTTAGGGCTGCAACTAACAATTATTTTTTTTTCAATGAATTGATTATTTGTTTAGTTCATAAAATGTCAGAAAATGGTGAAACATGTTAATCAAAGTCTAAGATGACGTCGTCAAATGTATTGTTTTGTCCACAAATCAAAAATATTCTGTTTAGTGAAGACATTTAAGAAGCTGAAATCAGAGAATTTTTCTTTTAAAACAAGACTCAAAACAATTAATCTATTAATTAATCCTGCCATAATCTTGTCAGTTGAACATTAAGTCCAAACATGTGGAGCACATGGACGTTTGTGTGAAACAATTCTTTTCATTACTGACTAATGTGTTCACCATTTTCTCCATTAATCGATTAATCGTCTGGTTCATAAAATGTCAGAAAATGGTGAAAAATATCTATCAGAGTTTCCCAAAGTCCAAGATGATGTCCACAAATGTCTTGTTTTGTCCACAACAAAGATATTCAAGCTGTAATCAGAGAATTTAGATTATTTTTTTTAATTAAAACATAACTCTTAACAATTTATTGATTATCAAAATAGACAGATTAATTTAAGCATTGATTAATAATAGATTACTTGTGGCAGCTCTCAGTGTTTTCTGTTGGTTTTTATATTTAGTATTTTGTCCAGCTGTTCTTTCCTTTGTTGTACACAATTTATTGATTGGCTGATCGATTTAAAGACAAAATATGCCAAAATGTCCACCCAGTGAAGCACTTTTTCACTGATAATGAATTGGCAGCTGTGTGTGCAGTGTGCAGACGCAGAATTGAAGTCTCTTAGACCTATCACCTAAGCCAAACAGGAAGTCTACCATTTTGAATGTCGTGGTCAATTTTTTTTAGCATTTCCATATGTTGCATTTTAACGAACTCCTGCAGAATTCATCATAATGAAAATCATGCCACCTAGAGTAGTTTGTTTGTCGAAGGGCGTGGCCGGTGTGTGGCGTTGAATTTTAATGTCTTGCCATGAAACACAAAATTGCTATAACAGCTCTACAAATCTACATGACAATATTCCATCATAGGTATAGCGCCACCTACCAGCAACAGGAAATGACACCTTTTACACTTTAATGTGCTCCTCCTAGCAGGTCGACCAGATCCAACTCAAATCTGGTCAGAATGGCCTTCAGACCTAGGTAATGCTGTGTTACAAAGATTGTGACATTTCATCAAACAGCATTGCCCTGATGCTATGGCAAACTTCAATGAAACAGGAAGTTGCTGTAACTTTAGTGTACGTTGTCCAATCAACCCCAGATTTCACATATTTGATAAGAATCCCTACCTAAAGACATCTGCATGCCAATCAGGAATCACAGTCAAGTTTGCTTTACATGAAGCTATCACAGTGTAGTCTACACTTGATTTACTAGAACATGATGTACAATTAGTGGGTCCACTCAAGCGCCACCTAATAGAGACACGGAGTGAAATCGAACTCCTTCCTATGGTGTCTGAGGGCAGCTGGCGTGTGCCCTGACCGACACAGAGTCAGGGTGCAGAGGTGTGAGGGCCTGTCCAATGCTTCTTGCAGCTTTAATTCTAAAATTGTAATCCACTAATCATCCTCATTTTTAACTAAATATATTTGTAATCTGATTACATCTGTAATGGAATATAGTTACCTTTGTAAAATTACATGTAATCCATTACTCCTCAAGTCTGTGTACCATACACAACATCATAATTCAGTCTCCTTGCAGTCAGTCTGTCACCCCCCCGCATACATCCATACATCCATCCATACATACATACATACATACATTCATACATACATACATACATACATCTATACATCCATACAACATCCATCTATACATCCATCCATCCATACATACATCTATACATACATCCATACATACATACATACATACATACATACATCTATACATCCATCCATCCATCCATCCATCCATCCATCCATCCATCCATCCATCATCCATCCATACATCCATACATCTATACATCCATACATCCATACATCTATACATCCATACATCCATACATCTATACATACATACATACATACATCTATACATACATCCATACATCCATACATCCATACATCCATCCATCCATCCATACATACATACATACATACATACATACATACATACATACATACATACATTCATACATACATACATACATACATACATACATACTGTACTGTATGTTTCCACAGTTTGGACCTTGAGGTCATTTGCTGACTGAAGCTTTTTGATGTTCTCATTAGTCAAAGTCAAAACCAGCTCCTTCATACACTGCCAGCTTCTATTCTTCACCTCATAATAAAAGCCGGGGGGTGGTTTGTGTGTGTACTGGCCTGTATAGTGTGTGTGTGTGTGTGTGTGTGTGTGTGTGTGTGTGTGTGTGTGTGTGTGTGTGTGTGTGTGTGTAGGGCAGGAGCTACACACACACACACACCCTTTGATCCCCCTCTGGATGGCAGGGAGCTTTGTTTGGCTGAACTATGGGAATAATCAGGGTGTGTGTATTGCAGTGAGGTGAATGATGGATGCTGACAGAAACCAGGCTGCTGGACGTGAAACTGGTCTGACTGGGACGCTTGGAGACGATGAGAACAATTCACCAGACCTTTTTTGTCTTTATCCTGCTGTACGTATATCTGCATGATCTGCAAAAACAAACCTCCCTCAGGGACAATAAATCTAAATCTAATCTCTCTTCAAGACTCGGCTGTTTCAGCATTTTATCTCACAACCACAGTTCTTATGCTTTTGTGTTTTTCAGTAGTTTTTGTTTTTATTTCATTTTGTTTTCAATTCGGGTTAGTTTGCTCATTTCACTTTTTATTTGTTTAAAATGTTCTGGTTTTGTTAGTTTTTATTACTTTCAATATTAGTTTTTAACCTTGTATGTGTCAGGAGCAGATTGAAGATGTTCAGAACAGCTGTTACAATACAAAAAATGAACCTCACCTTTGCTCCATTTTTTTTGTCATGTCACATCTTTGTTGTAGTTTTTCCAACCTGTTACATCTTATATGTCTTTTTTGTTTTGTTACAGCTTTTACATTGTTTTTCATCTTGGTATGTCCTTTTTGTTTTGTTATGTAATTTTCCTCTTGTTACATCATATGTGTTGTTTTTCATCTCATGTCTTTTTTGTCTTGTTTTTTTACAACTTTATTGATGGGTTTTGCATATCAATCTTGCAACAACATAAATGGTTGAGCATTCATGACAAAAAGTGGAAACACCCAACCCCACTCACACACATATACTGTTTACACATACAACAAAGTATAAAAACATAGGATACATATACATACATACACATACATGCATATATACCCAAACTTGTCTATAAATCACTCGTTTGTTTTGTGATGACTTTATGTTGTTTTTGTCTTGTTTGAATTGTTATGTCTTTTTTGTTACTGACAAAATAAGCAATGATTCCACTCAAATGCATTAAAACTAAATTAACAAGCCTGTTTTAAAGAGTAGAAAGTGCAGACATTTGTATTCAGAAAGAGGGAGTAAAAGTAAAAAGTTTTCAGAAAAATAAATACTCCAGGAAAGTACTGATACCTAAAATAACTATATTTTTTAGATTAATTTAATAGTTGATCAATAATAGAGTAATCGTTGCAGCTCTAAGTGTTTTATGTTGGTTGTTAGGTTCATTAGTTTGTCCAGTTGTTCCTTCCATTCTTGTGTGCAACTGATTGATTAATTGATTTAAAGACAAAAAATGTTGAAATTTGCACCCAGTGAAGCATTTTTTTAAGATTTTTTTTTGGCTTTTGCCTTTATTTTTGATAGTGACAGCTGAAGATATGACAGGAAGACACATAGAAAGAAAGAGGGGGTGACACGCAGCAAATGGGCTGCTGCAGAGGACTGACAGCCTCAGAACATGGGACACACGCTCTCCCAGCTGAATGATAGGGGCAGGGTGCCCCCAGTGAGGCACTTCTTCAGAGGTCATGATGATAAAATTAACAGCTGTGTGTGCACCATGCATGGTAGGATATCATTCTTTATTTTAACATTGTAATCCTACTAATAATCCTCATTTTTACTAAACCTATTTGTAATCTGATTACATATTTTATCTGTAACTGTAACGGAATACAGTTACCTTTTTTAGTATACAGGTATCACTGGACACATGTTGAGTTAAAAGAAATAGTTTTTTCTTTTTTTTTTTACAGTGCAGGCCCTTTTGTTTCCATTTTCCATCCGTCCACCAGATGCCCTCAGATTTTCTCTCCTTTTCACGTCACCTGACTGCCCCGCCCACTCACACACCTGTTCCCTCTCCTGTCATCAGCCCTGCAGTTACCTGACCTTCCCTGCTCACCTGTCTCCTCTCCCTCACCAGCCCTACAGTACTGAACCAGCTCAGTCCAACTGCTCCTCTGTCAGTTTGTCAGTTTCATGTACTTCCTTTCAGCCTGCCTGGTCTGTGCTCCTGTCAGCCTTGAGCCTTATTTTTTGTCAACAAATGAGTGATCTGCACCAGCTCTGCCTCTGACTGCGTTTAAGGCAAATCTGTATTTTCTGAGCTGAGATGTGTCATCTCCAGGAGATTATACACTATATATTATAGAAATGTACTCTTAAGTGATAAAAATAAACATAGTCATTATGCTGGGAGAATCATCCTTGTCACACTGTTAACTTCTGTTTCCAGGATACTTCCATGATCTGCTTTTAACCACTTATACTCTTTAGTGGCTTTATCTATAACAATAATGCATGTATAAAATGACTCTAATCTTTGTTTTGTAAAATAATATGAATCTATAATGTTACTTAAAGGGTCAGTTATGAGGCAGATGTACACTTCACCCAGCTGCAAATTGGCTTTTGTTCCAGTAACACCAATAATGGCTACAGATGATCACAATGTTCATTTATTTCTCTGCGGATATGTTATATAGAAATATTCTATTTATATGAAGACGAAATGAACATAAAGTACATGTTCCACTATTATGTCAACTGAATCAGGCACCAGTGACACATAAGTCCCTATAGTGTGACTATGAACATTATTATTCATAGGAATATATATCAATATTAATATTAATTAAAATTTATTGAACATTCATTATTAAATGTATATGTTTAATTAAAAGGATAAAAAGCTGGACAGGGCAGCAGGACGTACAGCTCTACAGCGCTGACAGTACAGATGCTGACGGCAGGAATATGAAAGTGATGGAGGTGACTGCTCCTCCATATGCTCTCTGCTCCTCCACACCTCACGGGACAAGAGGGCTGGTCATCAGACTCCAACGCAGAGCTCCATCAAGCTGCCGGAGACGAGCAGGGCGCTGCTGGAAATGAACCCACTTCCTTTTCAGAATTAAAGCACATTTTAATGACCCTGGGAAATTCAATGAAATTGAGACGTGCGCAATAAAAAGGGAAGCAGCTGCTGCTTACTCTGCTTAGCTCTCATTGAGGTGAACTAGAGCAACTGATTCAACTTTAATATTACCTAAAACGCAAGTTCCAGAGTCAGTCTAATTTTTGTCATTAGTAAGAGTGCAATGACTCAACCTGCACAGGTGAGAAAGCAAGTTAATATCACAGTTACAAATGACATAATAAAACAGAAAAAAAGAAAGCTGAACCAAATATAATGTTAAACTGAATAAATATCATTAATTTTAGATAAACAGAGACTGTAATGGATTTTTCAATAACATTTTGGCTTCAGCTGATATTTTATGACCCATGTAAAGGTCACACAAAATGTACCTGCGCTCACTTAGCTCGTTTTTCACCTTAATGTCGCAAACATAATTAGCCCACATGGGCTTGCCTCATGGTGAGGCACCAACATGCAGAAAGTCATCAGTGCCAAACCATTTTTAGGTGTGTAGGGAAGCCCATGGCACTGTGTCACATTTTCTCCACTGGAGGGGCACCATAGGAAGCACTTTAACATGTCTTAGCTACTATTGGGGCATTAAGGGGCAATTTTGCTGCATAGAACAGAGGGGCAAGAAGGGATGCCACCAGTGGACCCACACAAACTTGTCAAGTACCAGCCTGAAACCACATTTAACCAAATATGTAGATACATAAAACTGTAATTGCCATGTTGAAATGTTAAAGGGACAGTTCACCCACAAAATCAAAAATACATATTTTTCCTCTTATCTGTAGCATTGTTTATCCATCATTTATCATCTCTTTTTTGGTATGGGACTAAATAGCACTTGACCTGTGGTGCTCACAGTACCCAAAAATATATTTGGAAAATTCAACACTATTGTCTGCAGAAATCATGACCCAGTTACTCAAGATAATCTTGAAGAACCAGGTGATGAGGTTTGGAAAGAGACACTAGTTTTGAACTTTTCAAATGTGATTTTTTTTTTGTTGCTTTGAGCATCACAAGCTGAGTGTCATTTAGTCCCATTATACTGGAGAGAAGGCAGATATCACCAAAGCCTGATATTTCCAAAATTCTGTGGCGTTTTAGACTAAATAATTAATTGATTAACTGTGAAAGGAATCTACAGATTAATCAATAATGAAAAGTTTAAACCCTAATTTTGAATGTAAATAAATAGAAATGGACTACATGTAATGGGATCACATAATTAGGATACAAAGGAAAGGTAACTCTATTCCATTACAGTTACAGAAAATTGGAAATTTCACCATTATCTTACCTCAGTATCTAAGTTAAAATGTACAGGTAAGATCAGCCGCTAATGTTAACTAGACCAACAGCTAACATTAACTACACAGACCAACAGCTAACATTAGCTACACAGACCAATAGCTAACGTTAACTACACAAACCAAATGCCAACTTTACAGAGACCAACTGCTAGTGTTACCTTCACAGAACAACCACTAACATTAGCAACACATAATCAATTGCCAGCTTTTGCTACAGAGACCAGCCAATAGCCACACAAAACAAGCATCAACTTTAGCTACACAGACCAACTACTAATATTACAGACACAGAAAAATTGTTAACATTAGTGGTAATCCAAAAGTAATGGAAAGTACTCAAGTTACATTACTTTAAAACTTTGATACTTGGATTACATTAGTACATAATTTAAAAAAGAAAGTGTTAGAAATTGTATTGGAATACATTTTAAAGTAACCGTTCCAACCCTGTGAACACATGAATAGAATAAAACCAACTTAAGTAGAACTAAAATACTTCATGTAAAACACGTTTGTCTGTGTGTGTTTTACTTTGAAAGTGCTGAGCGGAAGTTGTATATGAGCGTCTAACTTGACTCTGGTCCCAAGTTGTGAGTCAGGCAGCAGACGGGCTGTGCGCCGCTCAGATCCTGGAGACGCTTTACCGGCTCGGAGACACAAAGTAGCGGCGTGCTGGTGTGTGACACCTCAGCGGTCTGTGCGGGACACTTTGTGGACGTACCTGTGTCTGTCTCGGGGTGTGGACACTGGGGATCGGGGCTCGGTGGATAATCGGACTGTGTTTTTTAGGGGGATTAACTGATGTTGCATCTCCATATGAGCGCGTAGGAGCTCTCCCCCTCAGGAGGTAAGGTGTTTATTTGTCCTCACACCGACACTCACATCGGGTCAGAACCCCGCCGCTGCTGCCGTCCGGTCAGGCCGGTTAGTGCCTCATTCAGCCCGGCACGCTGCTCTCCTGCTGCTGATGCGCAGGACGCCAGAAACGGGCAGTGTGTGGGAGCGTCGCTGCACGGTTAGAAACTTAGAAAGTCACTGTTTTCTCTGTGCACGCTGCATGGTGTCCTTACACCAGACCAGCTCCCTGCTGGCACTGTGGCTCTGGATGCAGGTGAATTTCCCTTCACTGCCTCCAATACCTGTCTGTAATACTTATTTAACATTCTCTCTGTGATTATTGGCGGATATAATCAGTTTGATTTCATCAGTAATTATCAGTTACTTTCATTAAGCTTTTTATCGATCCCATTATTGGTAATTTAATCTGCAAAATGTCAAAAGTAATGAAACATGTCTGTTACAACAGTCCTAATTTTCTGAATTGGTGTTTTAAAGGGACAGTTCACCCCAAAAATCAAAAGTAAATATTTTCCCCCTGGCCTATAGTGCTATTTGTTCATCAAGATTCTGGAGATATCAGCTGTACAGATGTCTGCCTTCTCTCCAGTATAATGACACTAAATGGCACTCAGCTTGTGGTGTTCAGCACCAAAGCACCAAAAAATACATTTGAAAAATTCAAAACCAGTGACTCCAAAAATCATGACCTGGTTACTCAAGATAATCCACAGACCTTGTTGTGAGCAGTTTCATGCAGGAACTACTTTTGTTCTGCAAACATTAGTTTCTACTTCAGAATCCACCAAAACTGTAGAATGTACCACACAACTCCTAATTATGAGATAAAAAGTCATGATTATGAGATTAAAAGTCGTTGTTATGAGATAAAAGTTATTATTGTGAAATAAAAAGTCAAAATTATGTGATTAAAAAAGTTATTATCATGAGCTGTCATAATAATGACTTACTATTAAATTTTATTCTTTCACTAGTGGAAATGGGCTTCCATATAGCAGCCCCTGTGGCAGATAAAACATGATAAAATGCCCTCTAGGGTGGCCCACTGTCCAATACAGTGTGAGTATGTGCCATCTACTGTGCCCCTTTAGTGAAAGAACATGATTAAATGCCCTCTAGAGTGCCCTTTCAGAGGAGAAAACACCATGAAGTGCTTTATAGGCTGTCCTATATGCAAGAAAAATTAGTCGGCCTCAATGTGCCTCTAAATGGCTAAATAGTTAACAGTTCCCTGTGAATTTTTAATGGAGGTGTGGTAGTTGTTGTACTTGAAGTCACATAATAAAACAATTTTAATCTAAATCAGAGATAGGAACTGTTTAATCATAAATGTATCACAACTTTCAGTGCCCTAGTGCACCCCGGCCTTTTTATTTGAGTCTACATAGTCTATTTTTATTTTTTTTTTTATATCATGTAAAGGAAACAGGGAGTTTTTCTTCTAAGAGTTAGACTGGTAAACCATTGACCAAAGACACCACCTCCCCCTGTCCTCACCCTCCATAACAGTCAATTACAAACTTATATTCAGTGACTCTTTCAGTCCAAATCAGTCCAGTAGTTCACTTCAGCTCACTTCAGTTCCAACAACCCGACACAGAAGAAAAAAAAAACATTCTGTCACTGTCCTCTGGCTCTGGTGGCTCAAACATGTCTGGACATGTCCAATAAAGATGCTAGAAGTGTCCATGTTTCAGGTGGTTTTCAGGTCATAGTGGTGTTTGAGTGGAGTGGAAACACCCCCAGTGTTTCAGAACGGAGAAAACTGCTAATTTTTTCAAGATTTTGAAACCTAATTTTATAAACTTTACAGATGTGAAAGAATTAGTGTGGAGAGATTAGTCCCCATTATCGGTCAAGCTCCTAAAATCAGACCTACTTGCTGGTGGCTTTTTCACTTTTACATGAGGTTTGACTTTCTGTCATGAGCTTGTAGTCTTTAAGCCCCAACTGTGATCGATGACATCACTATCATATCAACATGGATATTTTTGTCAGACTGACAAAACTCGTCCAGAAGAACAAAAAAAAAAAACAAAAAAACTGTACAACTGTTTTCACAGGCTGAGTAGGGCTGGAAGGACTTTATTATTTCAGTTTATATGCACTTTGAGTCATTTTACTAAATATGTTCGTTTTTAATCAAGTTGCTGCAAACAAATTTAGGTCTGCAACTAATGATTATTTTCATCATCACCCAATCTATTGAATATTTTCTTGATTAATCTTTTAGTTGTTTGGTCAATAAAATGTCAAAAAAAGGGTGATACTTGTTGATCAGTGTTTTTCAAAGCCAAAGACGACTTTCTCGAATGTCTTGTTTTGTCCACAACTCAAAGATGTTTAGTTTACTGACGGCTGAGGAGTAAAGAAACCATAAAATATTGTTGCAGCTCTAAACACATTATAAAATAAGATGTTGTGTTCAGTGATGTGGCTCTGGATTGGTTCATCTATTATCTGCTCAACAGGTCCTTCCTCCTGTGCTTGGAGATACCTCCTCCTCTCATGCCCCTCTCTTTGTGGGGTCCCCCAGGGGCTTATTCTGGGCCCCCTTTAGGTGTCATGCTCGTGACACACTTTTCTCTGCTGTCAGCAGGCGAAGCATCCAAAGACTGCAGCTGATACTAAATGCTGTTTCCAGGTTCACCTGTTGTCATTTCAGTGCTGTATTTTAGGCTAAATCTGACTGGTCATCATTGGCCTGTAAGTGGCCAGTCCGTCTCGTTTGGTCCAAAATTAAATGCTGAAATTTCTGCTGTGTTTTCATGTCATGTCACCCATGAAAATCACATTGTTTCAGCCTGGCTAGGGGTGTGCGATATGACGATATTAGATTGTGAAGGATTCGAACGTGTAGACGATCTGCCAAAGTGAGGAGATCGTATGGATCGTCTAGATCAGGGTCCCAGTCCGGACCCACACGCCGTCCTATACGGACCCGGACCTATAACCAATAAATTATTAAGAGATTTTAAATTTTGACGGGACGCTTCTATTTTAACTGGCGCAACTTTTCTAGTCTTTCCGCCGCTGGTTTATCTGATCAGGAAAGGCACAGACCAACTGCAGAGAAGCTGCGTGTGGAGGAGACTGTTGTTAATGACAACAGAAACTAACGTGATGGTTAATGACATCGACACCAACCAGATGCACTCTAGAAGGGAACCCTAGACCCGTGAAAAATCATGCGAGGTTGATTATTTTAGTAGAAATAATGGACACAAATCTCGTGAGAGTTGTGCAAATAAAGAGTTACCTTCTAGACACGACTGAAAAAGGTACGCAGCTCCGAAAATAGAAAATCATGTCGCGGTGTCGATGTTTTTAATGTGGCGGGCGCCATAAATAAAACACTATTCACTGATCCACAGAGAGTCACTGAAACACTGATCACTGACCTGCTGTGATGGAAAAAATACTCACATTCTTTACTTAGGTATTTTTACATTGTGATATTAGTGTTTTTACTTAATTACAGTTTAAAAATCTTGCATGTTATTGTTTCCTTTTTTGAAAAAACAACATTTTTATTGCTGTTGTTGTACTTTAATGGTATTCTTGTTGGTATTTTTTGATTACTAAATACAGACCTGCAAACTCATAAGAGGAGAAAAAGGTGTTATGTTAGTAAACCAGTCCTCTGTCCTCTGGGGGTCTGGGAGCGTCTGTCCTGCTCCAGAAGAAAAATGTTGTGATTTTAACATGTTAACAAAACATTCTGGTGACTGTTTCAGTTCAAAGAGTTAATTCCATCTTCTGTTTGTGGTTTCTGCAAACATTACTACCTTTACTTTTACCTTTGTACTTGAAAAAAAAAGTAAAAACAGTAAATGTAAATCTAAATACACAGCATAATACATAATATAAATACATGTAAGATCGTGATAAAATCGAAATTGTGATTTTATAATAAAAAAATCGTGATATGATATTTTTGCCATATCACCCACCCCTAAGCCTGGCTAATGGCACATGATCTAATATTTTGATCTAGTGTGGTGTCACTTGAACGTCACAGTCAACATGTCTGGCAGCAGATATATTTAACTGTCTGTGTTCACTTGCTGTCCACAGGTTGGGGCTTACCCCGCTGTAAGAGACCCTGGAAACATTCAAATGAAGATGGAGTCACTTATCCTCTGGAGGGCTGTTCTCATCTTCCTCACACTTCCCTCTGTGCAGGTACTGACAATGGATGGATGGATTGTGTGTGTATGTATGCAGGCTTGGGGAATAACAGATTACAAGTAACAAGATTATGTAATTCAGATACAAAGAAAAGGTAACTGTATTCCATTACAATCACAAAAAATAAGACAGATGGCAGTTGAATTTAGTAAAAATGTGGATTATTTGCATGATAAGAATTTTAAAATACATTGTAAAATAAAGAATGATATACTGCCATGTGCAGTTTGCACACATTACAGTTCACACGTGTAAACACTGAAACCAGCTAATGTGACAGCTACCAGTGTGTTGTCCCCTGAAAAAATGCTTTCACTTGGTGTGGATTTTATCATTATCTTGTCTTAGCATCTAATTTAGACACATGTTGGCTACACAGACCAACCGCTAACGTTAGCTACGCAGACTAACTGCTAATGTTATGTACACAGACCAACCATTAACATTAGCCACACAGATCGACCACTAACGTTAGCTACACAGACCAACTGCTAATGTTACTTACACAGAACAACTGCTAACAATAGAGGTAATCAAAAAGTAATGCAACACAATCAAGCTACATTACTTTAATATTGTGATCAGGTTACTGACTGCATTTTTAAACAGGTAATTAGTAACTGTATCAGGATACATTTTTAAAGTAACCCTCCCAACCCTGTGTTTATGTATGTCTGAGCAGATGAAGGGGTAGGTGGAGTATAAGTGGACAGATGAAAACAGGCACTGAATTTTCCTCTTTGTACTTGTGAGGAACCCCATCCTCGTGTGCAGCTGTGCTCCCACAGTGGACTTCAAACAGAAACTCTATTATATTTTTGCACATTGAGTGTTGATTTTTTGCTTTCACCACACAGCTCACAGTCATGGTGAATAAAATGAACATGGACCCAATTAGAAGAACCTTGTCAGGGTTCACACACTGCACACCAGCCTCTGACTTCTCACCACAGCTGCTGTCAGCCCTGTTGCTTAATTTGATCAGAGCCCTCCAAATCAAATTGTTTGTGCAGGTCAGAGGGCCTGGAGGCAGCGTGGAGAGCCTGCCAGAGTCCTTCTACATGTGTGTGAGCTGGAGTGAATGTCACCTCTTTCTATGAAGCGATACTTAGTGCTGGATTTTCTCTGGCAAATATAGCAGCCACTTAATCCCTGACAACAGGCTGCTGTGGACCCGGTGTTCTCCATGATCAACTCAGCACAAGGATCTTTATTTGGACCACGGCTGTTTATATGGGTCTTAGTGGTGTGTTTTTGGGCTGGGTTTTATGTTGTTGCTCAGTTCCCTGTTGGGCCTGAAGCCTTTAGAGGAGCAGAATATTTGTTCCATCTATTTTCAGGGGGCTGGGGCTCCAAACCTGTCTGTGTTTATTATTGATCGCTTTCTATTCTGGTGAAATGGGAATTTACGTTTGAAGGCTGGGACATAGTGTTCACTCTTTTTGTACTCTACAGATACATGGAAATTGTGTTTTTTTTTTTTTTTTTAATTTTCAAACATCAAATCAAGAAGAAAGAATTGAATGAATCTTGTAAAAGCCATTATTTAGAGTTTTAAAACACTGAAAACTGATCAAGCTAATATTTATCAAAGCCTTATTTAAACGATTCTTTACTGGGGCTTGAGCTCTGGGCCTTACTGTTTGGTACATAGAGGGAAGCTTGTTAAGAAAAATGTCAGGCTGTACTTGGGTTAGAGGTAATGAGGGTCAGGTTCAGGATGGTTTCTGATAAAATTTTGTTGGCATCGGGCCTTGATGGGCACAATTTTTCAGGCATGATTAAAGCGCTAAACCCAACTGAACCTGACGGGTTCAAGTCAGGCCGGAGTTCTTACGTGCTTCACAGGATCACATTGAGTTTGGGCTGTATTATATTTATTTATTCATTTTCATTTTTCTCCCCAATTTTGTCATTGACATTTCTAACTCCCTGCATGTATTGTGCTTGTCACTAAAAACTGCTGCTGTTTGATGCATAGAGGGAAGCTTGTTAAGAAAAATGTTGGGCTGTAATTGGGTTTGGGCTAAAATATTCTAATGAGGGTCGGGTTGGGGTTGGTTTTGGACAGAATTTTGTCAGCATCAGGCCTCCATGTGCTCAGCTGTTCAGGCAATATTATAGCATATATATATATATATATATATATATATATGTGTGTGTGTGTGTGTGTGTGTGTGTGTGTGTGTGTGTGTGTGTGTACATATATATATATATATATATACGTGTGTGTGTGTGTGTGTGTGTGTGTGTGTGTATATATATATATATATATATATACATATATATACATATGTATATATATATATATATATATATATATACACACACATACACATATATATATCAGATGCTGGATTGTCTGATGTTGATGGCAACATCAGATGTTTACATCAGCGAAGTCGGACAGATGAATGTAGCCTGTGACAGAATAAGCTGATATATATTCACTCGACGGAGGAACATGTGACCACATTAAGCACAGACACAGACATAAACCTGCAGGCAGAGATGCTGCTACTAATGTTAGCCACACGTTAGCTCTGGGTCCTTTACCTGCAGACACTGTGACCCTCTTCAGTCTGAAAAGTTGAAGCGTTTAATGAGTTGTTGTCATGTTTTGTACATTAATATGTAAGGCTTGTATTGCACAGTGCAATGTAGCGCGCATCTCAGTGCCATTTAAAGTATAATTTGGCGATTGCACACTGACTAACGGCTTCAAATGGCTCTTAATACACACTATTTTTTTTAGACAGTCTTTAGCATCATAAATTAATAAATTCTGCTAAATTTTAACTGTTTACTGAGTGTTTTCTTAGTGTTAGACTAGTCAACTAGTCTAAATTAAATTTTGCGTTTAATTGACAGGGAAATTAGTCGCCAGGAATGTCCCCACTGCACACGCTCAAGCAAGCACTTTCCTGCCATGCACATTCCGGATGTTGTTTGGGTTATTCACCGGTATGGTGGTTAGGGGTGGGGGAAATTTCCGATTCTTAGATGCATCGCGATTCGGACGTGGAAGAATCTGAATCGATTCACAAACGTCCAAATTTCGATTATTTAAATCTGTTAATTAAAGTAATACAGAAGGGTCTAAATAATGGGGAACTAAGAAGCGCGGTACGCGTCATCTCCGGGACACTTTGGGATGCGCACCTGGAGCAGACACGCCGACACGGGCACAGAGGAAAACAAACATGGCTGACCGCCAGCCACCTCGCCGTGAAATCCGAACAGCTCCTTCTAATTTAAAAGCAGACGTGTGGAAACACTTCGGCTTCTACAACGTTGACGGCGGAAGCGAACTGGACAAGAGCCACGTTATATGTAAGCTGTGTCGTGCTAAAATAAAATACTTTGGCAACACAACAAACATGAGAAGCCATGTAACTCGATTCCACCCGACGGAGGAGTCGGGGAGACGGCAGGCTGTTGTTGCTGCAGCTACTAGTGGCGCTACCGACCAGAGAACAATCGAGGAAGCTATGAGAAAGCTGCCACCCTCATCGGAAAAGGCGAAGCGAATAACGAAGGCCATTGCGACATTCATTGCCAAGGATTTGCGTCCTTATTCCGTCGTGGAAAATCAGGGATTTCGAGCACTGCTGCACACATTGGAGCCCAGATACACCATCCCATCCCGACGCTATTTCACCGACACGGCCATCCCGACACTCTACAACCAAACCAAAACAGAGGTCATGGCCTCGCTGTTGAAGGCAGATAGGATCGCAGTTACATGTGATGCATGGACGTCTGTCGCCACCGAATCATTTGTTACTCTAACTGCGCATTTTATCACCGATGATTGGAAGCTAAGGTCACATGTGCTCCAAACAAGAGCAATGAATGAAAGACACACAGGTGCTAATGTGGCTGAGCTATTAAGCAGTGCCGTAAATGAATGGAACATCGCAAAGAAAGACATTGTTTTAGTTACAGATAACGCCGCGAATATGGTTGTCGCTGCTGAGCTGGGTCACTTCGTCCATCTGAAATGCTATGCACACACGCTAAACCTTGCCTCTCAGCGTGCCCTGAAGTTGCCGAGTGTGGCAAGGTTGCTGGGGAGAGTAAGACGTATTGCAACTTTTTTCCACCGCAGCACCATCGCCAAACACCAGCTTGAGGAGAAGCAGAAGCTGCTTAAAATTCCAAGGCACAAACTGAAGATTGACTGCAGCACTAGGTGGAACAGTGCATATGAGATGGTGAGCAGGTTTTTGGAGCAACAGCCTGCGATCACCGCCACACTCCTCTCCCCTCTGGTGAGAAGAGCAGAGTCAGACCTCTGCACTCTCAGTGAGGCTGATGTCACCAATGCCGAGGATGTCATCGCAGCCCTCAAGCCCATGAAGGATGCAACGTCTGTCATGTCAGAGGAGAGCAGCCCCACTATTTCTCTGGTTGCTCCTTTGCAAGCTAAACTCCTTGATGAGACAAAGGACAGTACTGGTGTGTCTACACTGGTCAAGGAGATAAAGCAGGCCATACACGAGGACCTCAGCAAGAGATACAGCAGCGAGCAGGAGAAGCAAATTCTTCACACAGCTGCTGCTCTCGACCCTCGGTTTAAAGGCCTGCCCTTCCTGTCACAGGAGGAAAGAGATGAGACCTATGGCAGAGTGGCTGAGGCTGCTGCCCAACTAGAGGTAATTCTTCAATTTTATTTTCTGTAAAATGTTACTCTGTGCTTATGATGATTAATTATTTATTTTTATAGTTTTACATTTATACAAATAGATTTCATAATCCAAGATTTTTTATTTAACATTTTGGTCAAATGTGATTTGAAGTTAATGAAGTTGTGATATAAACATTTGAACCTTTTTTGTTCACATATTCTTCTCATTGTGTGTTTACCTACAGCAAGATGAGCGAGAAGACGAGGAAAAAACCCCTGCTGTGAGGGAAGAGGACCCCCCAAACACTGAGGGGGAGGAGGAACACAGAGCTCCCAAAAGAATGACTTTGTCATCTTCCCTGCTGGAGAATCTGCTGGGGCAGAACTTCACTGATGCTCAAGTGCAACAGCCCAGGTCTGCCTATGCCAGGGCTCAGGAAGAAGTTAACAAGTACTGTGGTGCTCCACCCCTCCGTCTCTCTGAGGACCCTCTTGACTGGTGGGGTGGGAATGAGGTACAGTTTCCTCTTATTTCCAGGCTTGCCAAGAGGTACCTATGTATTCCAGGTACCAGTGTTGCTGCAGAACGAGTTTTTTCGACTGCAGGAGATATTGTCACTGCACAGCGCAGCACACTATTATCTGAGCATGTCGATCAAGTCTTGTTCTTACACAAGAACTTGCAAATTTGCACAACACTCACTAGCTAAGCACATTTGAATTGACCTGCATAGAGATTTTATTGTGGCCTGTTGAAAGCACTTTTAAAAGGAATTTTTATGTTTTGTCAAAGGCATTCTGTGCCAAGCATTTAGTCTGAAGTTCATATTTTTGTAAGTAGGGGCCACATTTTTTTGTTATAGTTTGAAAATACAGTTGAGCTGTAGGTACAGAATTATACATTTATGTAACTCAGGACAGCCTTTTTATTTTGCTGAAGACTGAATGTACTGTTGAGCTGCTGATACAGAATGAGTATTTTATTTGTAACTCAGGAAAACCTTTTCATGTTTAAAAAACTTAAAAAGCAGCAAAGCACTTTTTTTGAGCTGCTGGTACTAAAGTACACATTTGTAACTAATTGCAGTGTTTTTGTGCTCTTTTATTTTATTTTATGTTGAACAGCCAAAACAGAATGTTTTTTTCTACAAAATTCTCCCATTTATTTTGGTATAGCAAAATGTTTTTTGTGTCAATGGTTATATACTGTATTGCACAAATGTTGGAACTTTCCCTTTTGCACACATTTCCAATAGTTTAATAAAATATAACGGAAATGAATTCAACTCGTTTCTTATTACAAATGCACTGTTTTTAAAACTTGCAAGTGATGAATGCTTATTCAGTGAGACAAAAAGAAATGTGTGTTGTGAAAAAGTGCATCAATATACATAAATTAAAGATGCATCAATAATCGTTTTATAATCGAATCGTAGCCCCTGAATCGTAATCGTAATCGAATCGGCAGGTGCCCAAAGATTCCCACCCCTAATGGTGGTATATGAAAAGTTAATATCATAACGAAAATAAAGACCAGTTTTCGGTATGAATCGGTATACCACACAGGCCTAATGTATAAGTATATAGAGTTCTGTGAGCAGAGCTTTGCATTGCATAACTCATTGCTTTATTATTGCTGTTATTCTGAATTTGAAGCCATCATGTGTACAATTTAAAAAAGGTTTATATGCTTTTGAGTGGTACCTGCTGCTGTTGATTGTGGTGTGTTGCTCTGTGCCACACAAAGACGTCCTGCTACGTGTGTTACATTGATATATGACACTTTTCTCTAACCGCTCTCTGTAGGCACCTGTCACTATGATCACTATGCTCTTCTAGTTGCAAGCTACCGGGGCTTAGCTATATTATCCCTGAACAGCTAGCATATGGAGCATAGTCTCAGACAACAGCAACTTCCTGGAGGGACTGGATAATGGATTAATGGATTATTTAATTTAGTTTTTTGTTCATCCTATGTAGTAACTATCTGTCTGGACAGCAGGTTAAGGCATGGATTTCATAAGGAGGGCAGATATGGGGACAAAGGGGACATATTTTTTTTTTCTCTTTTTCTTTTTGAGAAAAACTTACTGAGAAGTTTTGAAAATACAGATGGTGATATACAGGTGGAGGCTGAATCACACCTCAGCCTGAACAAACAGGAGATAAAGAGTGCCTACAGTTATTAGTCATAGTTCATTTATGTCAGGTAGCAGCTATAGATAACTACAAATGATGTGCTGTCATTTTTCTGTCAGTAGGGCTGGACAGTATATTGATATTGCATTGATTTTATGTTAGACAGGATATGGTCTTGATTTTGGATATTGTTATATGATGTAAGTGTTGTCTTTTCCTGGTTTTAAAAGCTGCATTACAGTAAAATGATGTGATTTTCTGATCTTACTCGACTGTTTAAGCTCTTCTACTTTATATCCTAAACCACTTAGTCATTGTATCCACATTGATGATTATTTATCAAAAATCTCATTGTGTTAGTATTTTGAGCAAGACATCCCTACAGTAGTTGTCCCTACACTGGGTTTCTGCATGTCCCTAAAAGTTTTAAGTAATCTAAAATCCAATAATCCTAATTTTAGAAGATAAAAACATTAAGGCCTAAAATTCAAATTTAAGTATTTAAGACAATTTGAGACATTTTAAGTTACAATAAGTTAAAAATTTAAGTAAAATATCATTAAATACGAATTCTGAAGTTAATGTTATATTTTTAAAGTTGGATTCTTGCTTTTAAATGTATTTCTAAGGGGAAAAAAAGTTATTTATCACACCGTAACAACAAACACTGATGCAAACTGTACACATGCTTTTTTGCCAGGATGGATGTGAAATAGATCTTAAATGGTCTTATAACGTGAAAACAGTAACACTTAAATTTAACTTGTTGAAACCTGCAGAAACCCTGCTACAATATTGTTGCAATATTGGTCAATATTGGTATTTGGTCAAAAATGTCATGATATATGATTTTGTCCACATGGTCAGGCACTAATCTACACCAAAGTATCATATTCTGTAAGATCATCCCATATTGTAACTACAAATTCATGTAATTATAGAGAAAATGTCTATATGGAGATACAGTACATACTGTATGTAAAAACTGCAGTTTGGTTCTGCAATATGGATATAACACTTGACATATAGGGATTTTATTATATTATGCAGTTTAAATGTTTGCTGGACATAATCCTGCCTTACAGAGTGTTTCTGTCTGTGTGCATATGAAATGAACCTGCAGCTCCGTCTCCGTCCACATGTTCTGTCTTTTAACCTTCATCAGCTTGTTCATCGTCACACTGACTCCCTTACGCAATCTGTGTCGACATGGGCTGTGCATGTTTGGCTCCTCAGAGGGATACGAAGGGATACAAGTTAGCAGAACGAAATCACAGCGGAGTGAAGAGCTCAGACAGGTGTTTCCAGCCAGGCTGTCCACACTGCCTTCCAATTAGAGCCACACACAAACGCACACGCACATACACACACACACACACACACACACACACACACACACACACACACACACACACACACACACACACACACACACACAAACACAGGCCTCTGATCTTATTCTATTCTCACATCTGAGGAACAAGGCACATGTTGTGCACTGTGGGTGTTGTATGTACATATGTGTGTGTATCTGTATGCATTTGTTGGATTTCTCCAGCATTCAGCATAGTAAATGCAGCATAATTTAACATAAAAAAGACAAAATGAAATGTGTCCACCCTCCATCGGTGTGGCTGCTTCATGATGAATGTGTTTGTTTTTTGTTTTTTGCTTCTTTATCCACCAGCCTCTTTTGGAAGTAACAAGATATGATCACAGCACACTTCTGAACATTGGATTTGACACAGCTTACTTATTCATTGTTTTGTGAGTTGGTCAGACAAAGAGGTTAGGAGTGTAGGGCTGTGATGATAACTGCATTACCACAATACTGATGCCTATATGCAGGGTTGAGCTCATTATCACTGCAAATTTTATTTTGAAGGGTCAATTCATGTTGAGATCAGTGCATTGATCTATTAATATACCTAACCATCAGTACTGTCACACACAAGTCAGGAACACAGCCTCTGATTGGTCAATGCACTCAATCTAAGGCATTTTGGGATTGCTTGTGGGTGGCTAACAACATGCTAACAACAACGACAACATCTATTTTCAACACATATAAATAGATAACAACAGAAGACAATGGGTGTTGGATGTATCGTGGATTTATTTGACCATGTCTCCAAGAAGACACTTCAAGGCGAGATTACAAACCTTGTGAAAGGAAACAATTGCACAGGAGCTGAAGTTGTAAAGGCACGATGCTAGGGTTAGCTTAATGTTAGCCTTTCCTGCTCAGCTTACTTCAGGGTTAACCCCGTAACTGTTTCAACAGTTGGGAACCAACAGACGAGACTGTTCTTATAAGTCTTCCTATAACTGACACACTGTAATCTGAACTGTACATTTACTGCCACACTGACAACTTAGTGTTAAAGTTTCTGTTCTGCTATAAGCAGCATCATCACTCGCCTGATGCTTGTCCTCATTTGCACACAGCACACAGTTACATACTGTCCTGTTCCTTAAAGGAACTACGCTACACTAATGACAATATGCTTCAGTAAAGTGCAATAAAACTTAATTGTTATTGCAAGGGTTGGGTTAAACAAGTTCATTAATCGATTTGAATTAATTTTCCTTTGCATGGTCTGTAATTGATTCATAAATCCCAAAATCAGTCTTTTAATTTAGCGTTTCTCTGGTGGATGTGTGGTACAGCTGGCAGTTTTAACCCCACTAGTCCCATGTGACCGGCCTTTGGCGCAAGATCTCGTGGCCTGAGAAGCAGGAGGGGTCAGAGAACAGAGTCATCAGTTGTATTTCAGCGATTTACTGCAGATCTGTGACTTGTTACTGATAGCAATGTAAAATAAAGCATTTAGGACTGTGAAATGAGATCATTACTCCATGTGTGACTGTGTGAATACTAAACAACTGTTGCTGTGACCACAGCTGTGATGTCACACTAAGACAGGGCAAGCAACAAAAACAATGGTGTGGAAAACAACGTCAATGTAGCTGCTTTGGGGTCAATTCTTAGTGTCAACATTATTTTTAATAATGCTCCAGGTCAAAGGGTTCCTTGTACAATTTACAGCTTCAGTTCTCTGAGAACTTCTTTCATATCCGAGTAAAATAAATCAATACTCAGCTCTAATTAAAGCTGTCACAGTAAACTGCCATCCCACGGTAATATATTTTTTGTCATCACGGTAAGAAAAAATCCACACTGTCACAGACTTAGTTGGGTGATATTTTGCAATCAGCTACTGTCAGCTCAACAACCACTGATTGATATATTTGCACAGGTGTGTGTGTCCTGGAGTTTCAGCTGGGAGTAAGGTTAAGTACCAAACTGTACTTTTAAGAGTACTGATCGGGCTGCAAAGGGGGGCTGCAAAATTAATCTAAATCGCAATATGGCTTTCTGCAATTTTCAAATTGCAGGAGGTGCAATATTTGTTAAAAGTAAGAAGTGTGTCAAAAAACTTTTAAGTGAATGAAGGTGGTAAAGCAGAGGTATCCTGCCCTACACATCAGATTCTACGGACTTAAAAAAACATTCATTTGGTACAGATTTCTGAAAAAAAAAAATATATATATTTTTTTACAGTTTTTTTTGTTAAATCAAAGTAAGAGTAATAATGTAAAAATTATCATCACCCCTAATATCGCAAATCATATCACAACTGCAACATCAGTCAAAATAATCACAGTTAGGTATTTTATCAGAATTGTTCAGGCCTACACAACAGTGTGGAGATTTATTAGCATGTCCGAAACCTTGAATTGCACGCTAATATTACAGTATGAAGCACAGTGGTGGTAACAATGACAACAACATAACAGGACAGATATGACGTGTGCTTCCTCTGTGACACAAACAACAGTGTTGCCCTGGGGACAGACTGACAGGCTGGTGGTTGTATCGACGCTTTGAGACAAGAGGGGGGGGGGGGTTATTTTGTGTGGTGTGCAAAATGCTCCAAGTAAATAACACAATATTCAGTTTAATTAAAAATGTTGAAATGGAGAACAGAAATTACATTTTTGTAATTGCACAGAGACCAAATTACTAAGTACCATATCAGTTTAAATGTGAATGGTAACCTCAGCTGGAAGAGTTTGCTCCATTATATATATTGCCTATGTTTACTCTGCCTGATACATAAACAAAATGAACTCACAAAATGTCAGGAAAGGAAATATTCTTGCACATACTTTCCTTATTAGACAGATATATACAACCATAAACCTTTGTAAAACACACTCAAAGTCGATATAAACAGAATACATTAAATGTCACTCAAGCCATCTTGGTTCATCTTTGCACTGTTCCAGCAATCACCAGCACTGGTTTGGTTGAAGTAAACACGTCATTCACCACATTAGATGTGAAAATATTTCGTCTTTTTTGCTGTTAAAAAAGTGGATGAGCAGCAGCTCTCACTCATTCCTTGGAGGCAAAAAAACAAAAAAAAACAAAAGGCGATGGATGCAGCCAATTGCTGATAACTTACATATCTGTCCAACTGCCCAATCCTGATCAAGATATTGTAAGACAACAATGTGAGAGCTTCTTGGCAAAGGCGAAAGAAAAGACATCTGGTAAGATGAGCTGGTGTTCAGCTGCATCATCGCCTGAGGAGTCAAAGTTGCTAAGCAGATTCTATCCTAAACATTAATTATTATTGTTATTACACACTAAGCAGTTGAGTATGGCACCCCCGCATTGAATCATGTCAATAAATATGAGAGGCTGCCTTTACAAAATGGAGAAAGAGAGAATACTCATGTAGGATCATTTCTGCCTGATGTCTGTGTCAGCACAAATCCTAATTAATTTGTCCCCTCGCTGACTGTCCCCAGTCCCACTGATTATTACTGTGGAGTTCTTGCACCATCTGCTTCTTTGTCTCATTTTAATAGTGAATGAAGAGAAAAAACACTGACACACCGGAATCTGCAAGTTTTACAGAAAAGGTTTCACAGCACGAGTTCACACGGCAGCATAACTCCTGCTGTTCACAGAATGTGAGCTCACAGCTTCCCATGTGTGACTAATACAGTGTGATTAATATATGATCCAGTCCATAGATGCTGGTTTGATATTAAAAGTGCATTTAGTGAAAGTCCACAAGTCATGTAGGTACTGGAAATGAATACACTGTGTAGAGGCTGTTGTTTTCACTGTGAGTCAGTCTGCTCTTTAAGGCTCCTGGGTCAGGTCAGACACCAGGATGAAGTGACTGAGGGGCTGTTAAAAATTGTGAGGGAGCAATTTATTTATTTATTTTTAAAATTATTTTGTGGGGGCTCTTATTCTTTGAATTGATAGGACAGCTGAAGTGATGACAGAAAGACGTGGCGAGACAGTGGGCGGGATGACATGCAGTAAAGGGCTGCAGGCAGTGGTCAAATCCACAGACTCCATACACAGGGCCACGCTCTACCAACTGAACTACTTCACCATATTTAACCATGCTATAGCCTCAGAAGGGCTAGATAGAAACAACATAAGGCTACTGATTCAAAATCAAAGAATACATTTATTAATTAGAGCACTAACTAGTGGAGGGCTGAATATTTTTTGAATGTGTCAACAGTTTTCTGTCAGGAGCAGCAGGGGAGGCACGTAGCAGCAGCTGTTTGTAGCTTGCAGCTCTGTTCCTTCACCTCTCTGTCGCCTCCACACAACAAACAGTGCTGTCCATGGTTCTGAAACAACAGCTAAGCAATAATCACATGTATCTCGGCTGATAATTATGATTTTGCTATTTGTATATAGATATACAAAGCTTAATCAAAGAGGGCAAAAATGCAAACCGAGAATGTCTTTTAGAATTATGCAATTCGTCAACGTAATCGACATCATGTATGAAATAAAAACACATCGCTTTGCATGTTGTGCATCGATGCGTTGCTATGGATTGCTACATCCCACCAGAGCATGGATTCACCTGCAGAACAAACTGCAGAGAGCCTCGTCACAATCATCTAAAGTGTGGCTGTACTTTAGACAGAGATACAACAGTTTGGCAGTTTGACTCCACAAGCTGGACGCGACTTATCACAGCAGGACAAACTGATCCACACGAGTGCTGGAAGTGAAGCACTGAGTGACCTGTCCTCCTCCTGCGGCTGCAGCATCGTTCTGTTTAGTTTCTGTCAGCAATCAGACAAGATGTATGAGGATTATCAACACATGGAACGTGTTGCTGTTAGTAGACGTCACTTAAGATACATTTTCTACAAGTTTCTTCATCAACCCCCATGTTAAAAGTGATGTCTGCATTGCTGCTGCTAACTTTACACCATGAGTCATCTGACAGTGTTATTCTGTTTCTTTATCAGGCACATATGAGACAGAAATTGTTAAAACTAACGTTACAGTCTGTAATTAATTTCAGTTGGCAGAAACAAGAAGTATTTTCTTTGTTCCACACTGATGCCAAAATACACTGTCAGTGATCATCTTACCTTCATATGACTCCAGAGATGAAATAACTTCATAACCTGTTTAAGCTTGAAGTCAAAATACTGATTGTCCAGTTGGACAACAGTGGAGGCTTGTCAGTGATAAATGATTAAATTAATATGCATCACTAGGGATGCGCGCAATAAGTCGACTATACGATTAAACGCCCCCACCTAGTCGGCACCGGAAATACTAGTCATTTAAACTATTTAGCAATATTTCATTCATGCACAATGCTAGTCATCTGTTGACTCTAAGATTTTATGTAGCTGCCCACCACTAGTCGGGGCTGTGGCACTGTCAGACAGCAGCCCTTCTCACCCAGCTCATAAACCCTGATCGCCTAGGGAACCTCAGATGTTTTTAATCAGCAAAGTCGGACAGATGACAGCTCATAAAACCAGCGTGGTTTGACAGTGTTTTAATCTAGGAAATGGAAATAATGTTGAATGTAGACTGTGACAGAATAAGCTGATATATTTTCACTCGACTGGAGAAACGTGACCACTTTAAGTACAGACAAGGACATAAACCTGCAAGCAGAGCTGCTGCTGCTGCTACTAGCACTGCTAATGTTAGCCACACTGTGTGTCAGGCTGACAGCTAACATCAGCTCTGGGTCCTTTACCTGCAGACACTGTGATCTTCTTCGGTCTGAAAAGATGAAGCATATTAGTGAGTTGTTGTCATGTTTTGTACATTAATGTGTAAGGTTTGTATTGCACAATGCAAAGTAGTGCGCATTTCAGCTGCATTTAAAGTACGATTTGGCGATTGTAGACTGTGATTAATGGCTTCAAATGGCTCTTAATACACACGGTATGTTTTTAGGACAGTATTTAACATTATAATTTCATAAATTCAGCTAAATTTGAACTGTTTTCTGGGTGTTTTCTTAGTGTTAGACTGGTTGACTAGTTTAAATTAAATTTTGTGTTTAATTGACAGGGAAATTAGTCACCAAAAACATCCCTATGCATCACAGCTCCTTTTGATTTGAGGTTCAATATTTTTCTGGTCAGTCATCTGAGTCTATTAAATAAGGTGGAAATTAGACAAAGTTTAAAATATGCCACTATTATCATTATTCTTACAAGTGCAGAATTATGATTGAATAAAATATTGAAATATTAATGCGACAAAATTTTGATGTGTATTTTAGGTTAAGTAATTGTTATATAATTGAATAACAAAAAAATAGTCATTAGATGCAGCCCTAATCATGTCATCTTAGGAATGATTTTAACTGTATTACATATTATTGTCTATTGTCTGTTGTGTGTAAAGGACAGGGAAACGAAACAACAGAGCTGCAAGCTACAAACAGCTGAGAATAACTCAGAAATTCAAAAAATAATTAGCCTGTTGCTATTTTTATGTTCTGATGTTATTGCTCTGATTAATAAATGTATTCTTTGATTTTTGAACAGTGGCTTTATGTTGTTGTTATTAAGCCTTTCTGAGGCTATGGCATGGTTAAATAAGTGTAAGTAAATTTTCTAAAAAAAAAAAAATCGTCCCCTCAGTCACTTCATCCTGGTGCCTGGTCTGATCCAGGGGCTTTGTAGAGTAGACTGACCCAAAGTGAAGACAACAACATCTGTACAGTGTATTAAATAGCTGCAGTGTGTATTATCTTTTACAAAATGCACCTTACCAGCATCTACTGACCTCATATATTAATAAAACGTAATTATTCACACATAGGAACACTGCAGCTGTGAGCTCAGACACTGTGAGCTGAGTGGAGGGAGTTGAGATCATTACCATCATCACAGCAAATTTTGTTGTGTAGGTTCAATTTCATGTTATTCCGTCACTCAGTGTGTTTGAAATCAGAGCTGTTACGCTTAGTCACACATGCTATGCACACACATTTCACACTGTCCTGTTCCTTAAAGGAGCTGTGCTTATACAGCATCCTTCCATAAAGTCCAACGAAATGTAATTATTTATATGTCAAGGGGTGGGTGTAAAATGTGTTGTTTTTTTTACCACAGTAAGAAAAAACCCACACTGTCAGTGAGTCAATCGACTGGCCAGAGAACGTAACCGGCCAGTTTTCAGCATGACCAGTCCTGACTGGTGACTGGCTGGTCAGCGTCACATATCCGATTCTGTGCTGGTCATATTCACACACGTGTTCTGCATGATGATCACGTCATGCGCACAGCAGACACACTGACCGTAACAGCACTGCAACAGCACTGATCACAGCAGCACACACTCAGACACATGCTGGCATGACGTCGGTCTTAGTGATAGATTCCAAACACTGGATAAAGAGAAGACAGACAGTCTACAACGAGACAGAGCAGCTGAGCAGTTGATGGTGTGGCTCTTCATGCTAATGTTAGCCAGCAGCAGACTACTGTTCACAGACTGACAGTTAAAATCTCAACCCCTGTTCTGATTGAAAAATAAACAGCCTGGGTTGATGAGTCTCCTCAAACATTTTCTCATCCAGATATATTAAACTTCTGCTTCTGTTTTTCTCACTGCAAAGGTTTACCACAGCAAACTGTTGCACTGCGTCACTCTCCAGTTCGTTTATATCTGCTTTCACATGAGTTTACAAGAAATCGCGTCCTGTGAGATCATGTGGAATCTCACAGGCTTGCATTCCCTCTGATACATAATCGATAAGGCCTGGCTGTAACCAGGAGGACTTTTGGAGACATGTAAAACAGTATTTAATAAGTATTCAATAGTCTGTGTTTTATTATGAACATCCAATTTAACTTCATAAGAAAAGTTGCAGAAAGTTTGTGTTCGACCAAAATCAGAATTGGCAGGTCAGACCCTTAGAAAAGCAGAAATTGAATTTGAATTTGTCTTTTTTGTTATTAATGTCACTGGATGTTGCTAAAGTAATACATATTCCAACCCTACACATTAGACTTGGAAATTGAACAAATATATTTGCAGCTGGTGATTGGCTGAGTCCACTGAGGCAATTTTTGTGGCCGTTTGTTTTTGTTGTGTTTGTTTGTGTAATATATGATTGAGTCCAAAAGTTAAACACCTTTTGAAACCACCATGGGTCATTGTCATGAATCATGGGTACAGCCAATGAATTAATGTCGCAAGTGATCTGTAGATAATACAGAGGTAGCTTGTGTCATTTCCTTATTATAAAGTGAATGTAATGGAGCAGTCACACAGTAACTATCCTCCTGTAATATCACAATAAAGCTGCTTTTTTCACCCTGTCTCCATTTATTATGACATATGATGTCTAGAGGTACAGCTAATAATGATCACAGTTATTTTTTGTGAGCTCTTTGTGGAACCAGATAAAAAAAAATATGCTGTCAGTCAGCAGAATCTGATTTCCCTGTGTGGGTCCATGTAGTGCTGATGATGCAGGGTGACTGTATCGAAACTGTCCAATGAAGGAGTTGCCTGTCAGTGTCCAGCTCCTTGTTTATAACTCATGTGAGCACACACATATGCAAAGGCAACTTTTTTGTCCTGCGTCAGGAGCAAACAAACTTAACCTCAACTGTGTAGGCAACCTAAGACTTCACAATAAAGCTGGACAATCAGTCAAAAAGTAACATAGACCCTGTTTAGACCTGGTATTAAGATGCATCCTCTGTGATTGGATCACAAGCGGAGTACAAGTTCACACCTGGCAGTCCAAAGTGTGATCAGATGGGTCCTGAGTGACCACTTGTGATCAGATCTCACTTCTCCACTCCATAAGCAAATAAACACTAGGGCTATCTTGTAAGTGGAATGTCCATTACCGCCATTATTTTACATTCACTTTCAAGTGAGCCAGCAGTGTCCGCAGCCCAATAGGAAAGCTCTGTGGCAAGCTATGGTTTTTATAACTGAAATCAGCATTTTACAGGTAAAGAAACAACTTCATGTGTTGTATTTAATGATGAATTTGCAAGAAGGCACGACTGGTTAAGAATTCGTCATAGCCGGTGTACTTCCCTGCTCTGTATGCAAATGAACACTTTTGCAAAATGTGCCGTTGTTTAGCCTGCTGGGACAAATAGATGTAGAATGGATGTGTTTTCCACAAAAAAAGACAAATTAATATATTACACTTTCCAAATCTACAAGAAGGCCAAAATAATTTAGAATTTGTCACAGACACTGTTTCACAGTTTAAGTTGTTCCTGACACAGTAATTCCCAAAATAGTGGGATTTTTAAATGGAGTGGTGAGTGGTGTGACTACAAGCATCCACTGCAGGAGTCCAAACACATCATTACAATACACCAAATGATGGACTTAATGGACATCAGTTAAACAGGTGTTGGGGTTGGGTGATTGGATGAATATATCATCTGTCAACAATGGGCTGAATCCGTCGCTGACTGTTTTGTTTTGGCTGATTTTCGGGGCGATATCTGTCGTTTTATTTTGCTGATGTAATGGTCTGCAGAGTGACAGCTGCTGATCTGTCATGCACTCTCATCCAGCGGCACAGGACACACCCACTCAGCCAGAGCAGAGTGCACTGAGCTGGATGAAGAGTGAGAAGAAAACAGCCTGCATAGCAAGGTTATTACAGTTAATGAAAATGAATGAAATAACAAAAACTAGAATTGAAAAAAACATTTTCGTAAACTGAAAAAAAAAAAATGAAAATGAGGAACTAAAACGGAACTAAAATTATAGTCCTTCGTTTTCATCTTTGTCAGTTTATTTCATACATAAGCCTTTTTGGGTTGATATAAAAATCTATTTATTTAGTTCTGCTGGTTGTACACAGTTGCTGGCATTGCACAGCACCTGATGGCTCGTGACGTCACGTGTTCACAATCTGCCCACGCCAGCTGTCATAATGGCGAGTGTGTAAGTTGGAGGAAAGCAGCAGAGTAATATTTGGGATTTCTTTGAATATGACTGTGTTAGAAGCAAGTGCCTTTTAGTGGAAGCAGGTGATAAAATATGTGGAATACTTCTCAAGACTACTTCTCAAAACCCAACAAATCTGAAAGTCCATTTGTAAAGCTCGCAGAAGAAGGCTAACCTAGAGTACTTTGACAAAGTAGCCTTTCTGCCTCCCTCCCCAGTAAGAGAAGCTACATCTAGGCCAGGCAGCACGGAGAAGGAACACAAGAAAACCATATCAATAAGGGACTGCTTTTACCCACGACCAAATAGCTGCTAGTTTATAAATATGCAGGAACACCACAAGCGGGAGGAAGCATTGGTAAAGAGATGGAGCAGTATCTTCTGTCTGGCTCTGTGTACGACCAGTTACATGTGGACTTTAAGTGTCCAAAACATTCACTGTATTCACTTTATGATGTCAAATATAACACGCAAGGTTCTGTATTCTTAATTAGAGATGTGCATGATTAGTCGACTATACGATTAAACGTCCTCACCCTCGCTAGTCGGCAACAGAAAAACTAGTCGTTCAAACTGTGAGTATTTCATTCATGCACAATGCCAGTCATTTTTATGCAGCCGCCTGCCACTTGTCTGCTGTCAGACAGCAGCCCATCTCACCCAGCACGTATGAACTGATCGCCCTGGTGACCCTGGATGTTTATATCAGCAAAGTTGGACAGATGACAGCTCATAAAACCAGCGTGGTTTGACAGTGTTTTAATCTAGAAAATGGAAATAATGTTGGATGTAGACTGTGACAGAATAAGCTGATATATATTAAGTTGACTAGGGAAACGTGACCTCATTAAGCACAGTCACGGACATAAACCTGCAAGAAGAGCAACTGCTGCTGCTGCTAGCACTGCTAACGTTAGCCACACTGTATGTCAGGCTGGCAGCTAATGTGTAACTCTGGGTCCTTTACCTGCAGACACTGTGACCCTCTTCACTGGAAAGGTGAAGCATTTAGTGAGTTGTTTTCATGTTTTGTACATTAATGTTATGTTTTTTATTGCACAGCACAAAGTAGCCTGCATTTTAGCGGCATTTAATGTTTTCTTTTACTATTTGGTGATTGTAGACTGTGATTAATGGCTTCAAATGACTTTTAATACACACAGTATTTTTAAGACAGTGTTTAACATTATAATTTCATAAATTCAGCTAAATTTTAACTGTTTTCTGGATGTTTTCTTGATGTTAGACTAGTTGCCTAGTCTAAATTCAATTTTGCATTTAACTGACAGGGAAATTAGTTGCTAGGAACATCCCTATTGTTAATCAGCTACACTGATTTGCCATAAAGCTGCTGCACCTCTAGTGCTGGTCTGTCCAGTTTATTCTGTAGTTTGTTTTGAGTTGGTTCATCTAAATTAATCAAACCTCTAGTCTAGAGTTTATGGATTTTTGAGTTTGTTCATGTTTTTCTCAGATTGAGCTCCCTGAGATTCCTGGTTCCTGAGCAATGTGATGTGTCTCATGAATGGGTTTATGTTGTTATGTTCATGTTCTGTAGGATATTTAGATTTTTACCCAGCACACAACCTCAGAAGCACGATTATAGACATTTTGCAGTTAAGAGTGGTATCTTGTGGATTTGTTATATTTAGTTTTTGATTCTTTCGGTAATAGATTTTTTAAGGATTTATTTTGTCCAAATCAGAGTTGATGATTGTTGGAAGAGTGGACAGACTAACAAACACAGTTTTGGTGAGTTTACATGTTTTTTCTGTCGAGTTTGAATGAAGTGTGTTTTATGAGAGGTTAACAAGCCAATTTAGCTTGTCTTAGTTTAGTAAAAGAGAGAAATTTGAGTTCAGAAGGTGTACGGTTGTATTTCTGTATTTAAAAGGAAACTAGGTGTGAGAGTATTTAATTTCTTGACACTCTGAGTGTATTTTGTTTATTGGACATGGTTGAATGTATGCAGCATACAGAGCGTAGTGGATTTGCCACTTGTGCTCATCTCCCAGCTGAAACTTAAGAGGACAGGAGGAGGTGTGAGGGGGACGAAGATATCACCACACATTTATGTTCACGCTGCTGAAAGAATGTGGTCACATACAGCCCAGACCATCTTCGAATGTGGTCTGAGAGGTTGGGTCTCAAATGCATCCTGAGTTGGTTCAGACCTGTTTTTAGAGCTGTTCACTTATGAGCAGATCACTCAGGACTCATGGTAACACCAGGTCTGAACAGAGCCTAAGTCAATGTTATGACATTCTAACTTCATAGTATGTTTTTTTTTTTTCATACTCCTTCCTCAGAGTGTAAAAATGAATCTTTCCCTCTAAGCTTAAATACACAGTTAGATTCTGTCGTGTGTGATCATTTAGTCATTGAGTCAGCATTGTTCCACCAAGCAGTGGTGATTAATAAGTGATGTAATTAACCATGAGGATCCTGTCAGCTCAGACAAATCAACTCCACTGTTGTAGAAATTCAGCTGTGGGCTTTTGAAGATACAAATCTGACAAAGAAGTTGCCAAGTTGGTTGTGTGGGCACACTTTGGCTGCAGCCAACAGGATATAGAACACCACAAACTGAATGTAAATCTGCTGAAAATAACAGAGAGTGACGCAGCTACTTCTGAAGCACAGCGTGACAAGTACAGAGTGACTGAGTCCAGAGAAGCAGGTGTGCTGATGGTCAGAGTTGAGGCAAACCCTGAATATAACAGTGAACATTCAGTGAGACCTACAGTTTGACAGAAAAGAAATGCTCCACAGGAGCAACACAGAGATCTGGAGGTTTAAAAGCACCAGGAGCTGAGTGTTGTGATGGTGTTTAGCCCTGGAGTTAACTACAACTTCACCCTGGAGCTGTAAAACAGTCTCCTCTGTGGTTCCCCAAAACAGTCTGGAGGCTAAAGCAGCAACTGTTACATTTGTGAAAGATATAATGTATTATTTTCACTTTGTGTTTCAGTTCACAGAATTATTTGAGCTCAACTGCACACAGATGTGTTGAATAAGTTGTCATTTAATGAATCATTACAGACGTCTGGTGCTCTGCAGGTAGCTGCATAAATCTGTGGCTGTATCATCCATATCTGGATTGGTGACAAATGAGAAAACCTCCTGGAATACATTTATCTTCGAATCATAGCAAAAGTACATTCATAACATTTATAAATCAAAAAGATACAGGAAAAATGATTTATGTCTTTACTTCAAGCCAACTCAATTACTGTAACACACTTTTTACTGGCCTCCAGAAAAATAAAAAAACATCGAGAAACTTAAGCTCATTCAAAACTCTGCTGACCAGAACAAACCAGAACATTAGTCTGGTGATGAGAACACATTAGTCCAGCTGTGGCAGCTCTGCACTGACTTCCTGTAACATTTAGAACTGATTTTAAGGTCTTCCTCCTGATGTAATGGACTAGAACCTAGCTATATTTTTAACTCCCTTGTTCACTATTTTCCTTCAAGAATACTGTGATCATCTGCTGCACCTTAAGACACCTGGATGAAAATTAGTTCTCTGAAGACCCAAGAGTCTCTCATTTACAGACATGCCCACTTTATGCTAATTGCATGCAGTTAAGGATAAAAACATGCAGCAAAAATGTGTTATTTTTGCTTGTTCTAAAAATTTGTGCTTATTGATGTCTTGGGCTCAGTGATCTTGAAAAAATATCCAATTGCAAGATATGATTTGCGGTAGTAGAAGAAATGCTAGTTTTTACATCATTTTTCTCATTTTCATTTAAAACATATCATTATGGTGTAATTTTTGCAAGGATCTGCATCAAACAAAGATGCTTTCTTGAGTCTGTAAAACTATGATGTGTAGGCCAGGACATGTCTGCAGCACTATGATATTTATTGAAATTTCTTTTTTTTTTTTGGTACACATTTTGCAATTAACACATAATGTGCCAACTTGAAGACTGCCAAAGACCATATTGTGATTTCAATGAAATCATTGAAATTGAAATGAAATAATTGTTCAGCCCTGCTGGGGTCCTTAAACAGTATTGGAGCTGCAAAAACTTTGAAAGCTGAGACTCTTGGGGATTCAATAAACCCATGTCGGTCCTGACCTGAACATGATAGTGGTTACTAGGCTTGGGCGATATCTATTTTTTCATACCTTCATACCTTCCTGACTTTTTACTGGGGTATACGGTCATGAAGATATTTTTGTAAGACTTGTGCTAAACTTTGTTTAAAACGGTTGGAAACAACACACACATAGACCACATCAAGTGTTAGTTATTTAGGAATTCAGCTTTTGTGAGTTTCCCCAAAAATGTAGATTTCTATGTCTATTATGTTGTTGTAAAACTGCCCGGTTTCTTGTAATGTTCTAAATAAATAACAGTGTTTAAATTTAGATGTTTTGATTTAGCTTCACATTTATTGTTTCCTTATTAAGTTTATATAGTTTGGTGAGGACGGTTTGTTACAATACCATTACACCAGTGATTCTCATTGGTGGGCCGTGAATGCCCTGCAGCTGGGCCTTGAGAAGTCATGAAAAATAAATAACAATATAGTTTTAAATTTCAGTTTGTATACGCTTTAAATTACCATTAAATATTTAATTACTTTTAAAGAGTTAATCAGAACCAATAAAACAAGGCTGCAGGATTTAAATTATGTGTTATTCCTCATTTGTTTAATGGAAACTATACTATACAAAGACAGTATTAGAATTTTGCATACATCTAGATAAGAAAACTTACTCTATGCTATAGGCTTTATAAATTAAAAAAAAAAAAACTTATTAAAAACAACTCTCTGCTGGTTGCATCTGGCAGGTTTTTTTTTGCTATTTGCTATTATTTTTTTTATTTTCCATCTTATCTTCCCTCAATCATGCCATTCTATCCTGTTTTATGTTCATTCTGTCTTCTTAGACTACTGTGCTATACTAAGAGTAGAATTCATTGACCAGACTTTTTGTGGTGAATTAAGAAGTGAAGGAATGTTGTGGGTACAGTGGACAAAAGGGGGGGTGATTGGGTGTAGATGAGATGCGGGTGGTGGTGGTGGTGGTGCAGGGTTAGGGTGCACGCTTGGCTAGTTGCGTGGATTATCACAAGCAGATGTGGGATCAGAATCACGCCTGATTGCCTTTTATTGTGTGGGTGTTTTTGTAGGCGTGCTGCAAGATTTAGAGCTTGGTTTTCATTGACCTCGGCTCATTCTCTCAAACTTTTTCTTTTCCTGGGTTTGACCTGACATACCCCCTCGTTTTGTCACCGATATTTCACAATACTTTGTTTGGTAACTTAAAATGAAATAGTGGGGAAACGTCTCAAAAGAAGAAAACAGAGCTAGAAATATGGGATAAGGGAATGGTAGAAGAAAGACTAAAAAAAAGGAGAGTATTAGTGAAGAGTAGCCTTCCTGGTGCCAGCCTCTTCCTGTCATCCTTCAGCCTGGCTGGAGGGACAGCTGTTCAAACACAACCTATCTACAGCACCAGCTCTGCCTTTTCCCGTCTCACCCACCCTGCAGGCACCCCACCCAGCCAGCATCCCCACCCTGATTCTCTCACCAACACCAGCTTCCTCTTCCCCTGCACTCACAAACAACAACCGGACGAAATAACCAAGCTTTTCCTTTCACTTTCCTCTGAAAACAGCATTGTCTGTGATGCCAACGAGCGATGAGGTATGGCTTCGAGGAATGCAGTTTGCTGCTGCCATTGTGTGTAGAAATGATGACAGAGGTGGAGGAACTGCAGAGAGCAGCCAGGGACTGGAAGGAAAAGGGCACAGACAGAAAGAGCATGCCACCAGACCAAGAAAAGCTATTTTCTGCTGCAGTGCTCCAAGATTAAGTTACATGGTTATAGTGTGTTCTTTAAATTCAATGAAAGACATCTAAATCCACTGCTTTTTAACAGTTTTGGCCAAGTACTTGAAAAATCCAATCATTTCAATGGCTCGTTGGATGGTTTACTAGCAGAGGCAGTTTGCAAGTAAGTCCCAAGTCTTTGCACTCATGTTCCAAGTCCTAAACTTTTAGTTTTGAGTTTACAGCAAATCATAATGCGCTCTTCACCAAATGCAATGCCATTTAACAACAGCCTTGACTTTCCATGTCCTTTGTCCTGATTGTTGCATCTCCATCTGAAATTTTCAACTTCAAGTTTTGCATACTGCAATTAATTTTTTGTTGACCACTGCATAGTTTTTGTACATGAACAAAATTATCTTTGGTGACATTTTTCCAACTGGAGCTCAGTAACGTAACATTAGTTCTTCATGGTTCTCTCCTGCAAATTGACTGGATGCTGTAGGATTTGTTCTACTGATCTAGAGAATTAAAGGAGAAATCTGTAATATCTATCCATCCCTCCATCCATCTTCAACTACTTATCTGACGTCCGATCGTGGAGGTAGCAGTGCCAGCAGGGGGCCCCAGATTTACCGGTCACATTAATTAGCTCCGACTGGGGGATCACAAGGCGTTCCCAGGCCAGGGTGGAGATATAATCGCTCCACCTAGTCCTCAGTCTGCTCTATGGCCTCCTCCTAGCTGGCTGCGCCTGGAACACCTCCCTAGGGAGGCGATTAGGTGGCATCCTTATGAGATGCTTGAACCACTTTACCTGACTCCTTTCTATGCTTTGAGTCCCTCACAAATGATTGAGCTTCTCACTGTATCTCTAAGGAGATGCCAGCTTCCCTCCTGAGAAAACCCATTTTGGCTGCTTGTATCTGCAGTCTCATTCTTTTGATCATATATTTACTGTAATAAGTCATAAAATTACCACAATGTGCCATCAGAAATCATAGATACATGTTAAGTTGAAATATTTACTTATCTTGACATGAGAACTACACCTGTGGTGTCCCCCTTTTGAAAGTTCTCTTCCAGACCAGAATAACTGTTTTGTTTGTCTCTTTCATGTTAATTAGAGTTCAAATTAGTGCTGATTTTTTGCAGAATAAGTAACTGTCTGTTTATGACTCAGAAGAAAATCATTAATAATCCTGTAGAAGGTGTAGATGTTAATAACTGTTAAATTGAGCAAAATGTTAAAGGAGTTTGGCAGCTGTGAGACAGGCAGACACTTAACTCAAAGTCCAGAGCATGCATTTTCAGAGCAGTGGGCTTAACTTTATCTTGACAGACAACTGACAGTTGTAATCAGCTGGTCAACTTACAGTGGAGGCGTTGTGCGCTCCTGCTGAGCTCCTGCAACCTGCCTACTTCTGCCGTGTCCAGGGAGGATGTGCAGGGGGAAACAACTCGCTTCAACCGCAGATCACAAATAGGGTTACAGCCTACTTGATGTATGTATATGACCCCAATTTTGGACTGTTTCACTCATTTTTGCACGCACAGTGGCTACATATTTCTCCTTTAAGTGTCGGCTTGATGACAGTCAGTATTGTTAATGTGAGTTGATTCAGGAAACAAATTAATTTGTGGATTCACTTTTTAAGGCATCAAGTATTTTCAAGGAAAAAGGCTCAAGTCCAAGTCAAGTCAAAAGTCAAGTTGCCAGTCTTTTTGGTTTTGTCAAGTAGAATCTAAAGTCATCAAGTTATTGTGCGTTACTGCCTGTCACTGCTTTCTAATAAAGGATTTTGTGCTATCAGCAGCAGATACCAGCGGTGACTTTGCAAAGCTTTCAGCTGCTGCAGCATCTTGCAGCACACAGTTTTCCTGTGAAAGGAGGGATAATTACCAACATACCAAATGACTCACTTGAAGCTTTAAATAAAGTAGTTTAGATAATCCCTGTCAGACTTTGTTGTAGAAATGTCATGGTGTTCTCAGATCTCAACAATTACTTGGAGTTCAGTGTGATCATAACTGACAGCAATGGTGGCTGGAACTACAAAAAGAAGACCCAAACTAGAATTATCCTGTAGCTTAACAATGGGATTCCTGCAATAGAGGATGGATGTTGAAGGATTTAAACTTTTAACACAGATCTACTCCGCTTTGCTCTGAAAGCAGGGAGAGAGAAGGAAAATAGATTAACCCTTCTGAAAACAGAACGAGGATTCTCAGTTTAACGGAGCCAAATAAGTGAAGTTGGAGTTATTTCTAAATTGTCGAATACACCCAGGTGACGTTAAAAAAATCCTCCAAAGCTGCTGGAGTGCCAGGAATCTCAGGTTAGCAAAGGCTAATGAGAACAAAACTGTCTGTGATCCCAGCCTGTTGAGATGGCTCTTATCACAGATGAACATCAGAGATGGGGTCATGGCTCTGCATGATGGGGCCCCTTGAAATACTCTGAGCGAGGCACATGTGCACAGAATGTATTTTTATATATATATATATATATATATTGTTGTTGGGGATCTTTCATTCCCTTCTAGTGTGAAAAAAGGAGCAGCGGCCTGAGCTCTGCTTGATTTTTAAGTGAACTTTGACAAATTTGAGTCCATTAGATCCTCACCAGCTATAGCAGCAAAGCCAGGAACAGGCTTTCAGTGTCAATCATCCCACCCCCTGGTTCTCCACACGCTCAGAGGCAGCTCTGTTCAAAGGAAACCCAAACCCAGACGAGGAACGATTAAGATATCCATCTGGAATAATGTAATTTTGACCATGTGGCCTGCTGAGTAGGCCCAACCTGCTGCTGTTATCAGCGTTGTCATTATTTATTCACAGCTTGCTTCACGTTTATTATTCAGTTGTGGATTCATTACGGCTGGAATGTGGTGATCTTTTCACGTCTTTCTGGCGGATTGGAGTTCTGGGGTTTATTATTACTTGAGCCCTGCTCATCACCTCCTTCCTCCCCCCAGCCACCCCCCCCCCCCCCTTCCTTCCTGGCCAGGAACAAGAGCTGGTTCATGTGTGGCTTTATTAAGTTTCAATTTGTATTTTGCCTTTAAATTGTTAACCTGTGATGTCCCCTGACCGCTCTCTGCTCCACTGCCCTGGATTTACACCTCCTGAAGGAGCAACTATAAGCAGCTGCCTGTAATTGCAGTGTTAGAGATAAAGCCTTAAATCAGTGGGACGCATAAATGTGTTTAAGCGAGAACGAGAGGCTCTGGAGAGCAACACAAGATTGAATCAAACACACCAGGAAGAGTTTAGGCACATTTCTTTCTTTCTTTTGTATGCATTTCTTTCTTTCTTTGTGTATTTTGCCTACATCTCTTTTGTTCTTTGCTATTTTTTGTTAAGTTTCCAGTTGTCTTTGTTTAGTTGTATGTTGTAATGTGTATCTTCCTGCACGTGTTGTTGGCACTGATTAAACATTCTTGGTCCTTAATGTGATTTAGGCTGACACAGATATCATTCTTATTTCTTTGGCCATGTGGGGGCAAAACTTCAAAACAAGTTCAAAATCACAGCTGATATATGTGGCTCTGTGTAGAGCTCTGGTGCACAGTTCCAAAGTGTAAAGCACAAGTGCATTTTGGGCGTGTCCAACTCAACAAAACCTCTGGTGCATTGCTATTTAAATAATGGATCTGACAATTGCCCGTAGGTGTGAATGTGAGTTGTCTGTCTCTATGTGTCAACCCTGTGATGAACTGGCAACTTGTCCAGGGTGAACCCTGTCTCTCGCCCAATGTCAGCTGGGATAGACTCCAGCAGCCCACGACCCTTTGGGAATAAAATGAAAATGGAAATGGATGGATGGATGGATGGATGGATGGATTTGACAAGTTGGATAAGCAAACAGAAATCCTGAAATGACTCACTGGTTGTGATGCAAGCAAGTGTTAACTGACAAGACAGAGGAAACTCTCCAGAGGAGTTCTGATGGAAATCAGGATTTATACACTGCTTTTCTCCAAACAGTTTCACTGTATGAACTTTGTGTGTGGAACTTTTTAGACGTGTAGAAGAACATGGAACATTAATTAACAGTCGAGCCTGACTGTTACTTTCAGCTTTAAACAATCAATGAAGTTACAGCTGCTGCATAAATGTGCAGGCGGCTTCATATTATTTCACCAACCTGCAATCATCCACTACTAATAAGAATGTGTCAATGTGCCAACAACTCACCTGAACATAGCTCATGTTAACACTTACACACCCATAGGTGCACAGATGGGTGCAGGCACATTTGTAAACTACACAACGCTGGGTGAGAAAATGACAACAGCAGAAAATAGCAATGACAGCTGCACAGTGACCTGCTTTGCATCAGGTAGAAGATATAGCTGATGGTCTTGATGGCTATATTGTTTATGGCAATATGAAGTTGTATTGTTATACAACAATAGCTGTCCCTTTAAAATCTCTCATTATATATAATTTTTTTCATCAATGTGAATTAGTTTTGATCAGTCACATAGGCTATTAGCACTTTAGACATCTCTAGTTATTTATTTTCACCTAAATACATTACATTTAAACATTTTAAATCAGAGTTCATCAACGTGCAGATGCTTTAGTTGATAGAGAGGCTCATCAGGGATCCCCTACTGCATGAGTTTCACTGAATATTTTACCAGTGGTTTCTGAGGTGGAGGGCGTTCTCCGGGGTAGTGTCTTGCTCGTGAAGTTACTAAACAATCCATTGTGTCTCATGAGTGTTTGTACACTCATGTATGATAATACAGCTAACTGGTAAATATGTTTCAAAAATATGTAGCTAACTAGTGCATCATTATGACAAGGTGCCACAGTGATTCTGTGTGTTAGCAGGCTCACACAACTGCATGAGCAATCATGGGTAGTCTTTTTTTAAAGTTGTGTAAAAAATACCTGCAGTAATTCTGAAGACCCCCTAAGAGTCCCAGACCTCCTGCTTTTAATGAAGTTATTTAAAACCTTTAGAAATATTTTCAGGGGCATTATTTCCTTTATTGATAGAAATGCTGCAATGTGTCTTGATTATATTCAAGGCTGTCATTACTCAAGATGTGTTTGCGTTTATTTTGGCAGACCTCTACTCAGGTTAAAGGTAGGAGGAGCTATACTGTGACATCAGCAGACCCCATGTACCAATAATAATGATATGCAAATCTGAAATTCGTCCCAACCTTGTAGGTGCAGCGAGGCTAACAGCAGAGTGAGGGAGTTACAAAGTCTGTGCACACTCACACAGTCCTGCTGTGGAGAGGTCAGCTCAGGTTCAAAATGAGGACACACACCACAATTCACTTCAGCATCATGACATAACTATTAACAAATAAACACAAATAACATTTAATTAAAAAAAAAACTTTAATAAGCTGTACTGAACTAAAACAAACATCAAATGAAGTAGTGTGTCATGTTGGCAATCCTGTGAACATTAAATTACTTTTTAAGTGTGAACTGGACTTTCACCAATCATAATATAATAATTCAATAATTATTATAATAATAATTCATCTTCTTGAATTGTTTGTCTTTCATTTACTGTGAATCTTTTGGCATGTTGCTCCTGGACTTATTTATTGATACTTGTTGCTCAAGAAGCTCTGCAGCTCTGCAGCCTTATTCCTTTTTGGGAGAAGACTACTCTCTCAGAGTGACCTGTTTATCTCTCGCTCACGCACACATACAGTACACACACACGCACACACACACACACACACACACACACACACACACACACACACACACACACACACACACACACACACACACACACACACACAGATCCACCTCCAGCTCTGAGTGAGTGTCAGCTCTGGTATTTCAGTTAAAGGTGAGGAGTGAAAAGATCACTGTACGTCTGTCTGCACACACCACACAAACTGCAGCCGTCACCGGCCACTTCTTCACCCCTCACAGTTAATGCATACATGCTTCATACGTGTGTGTGTGTGTGTGTGTGTAGACAGAAAGTGGTCTGAAAAGCTCATTCATACACACGGACAGTGTGGCCATTCACTCCCGCCCGTTAGCTCTGTTTCTCCTCTGCTCTGGGGCTCTGCCAATCAGCTGGCTTGAATCTCTCGTCTTCCTCATCCTCTCATTAATTCTATTTATGCCTCCCCTCTTGCTCTCTTCTTCCATCTTGCTACTTTTTTGAAAATTCATTCTCGCCTCTGCAGTATGAGGAGCAGTAGAAGCTCTCAGCCCTCCCTCATGAAGGCCTGACCTCCTCACACCTCTATAACTACATGTAATGGGTGACGCCATCAAACCTGATCCCCTCTGGACTGCACGTCTTGTTACTGTCTCTCATGACATCTGTCCATCAGTGCTGTCATTTGAGTATTGGACTGTCTAAACCATATTTGATTGTATGATCTGTATCTCTATTTATGTCTGTTTGGACTCCTGGATGTGGATCACACACTCCTTTGTTGTAGTATCAGTTGCAGTAGTACTGGTGGTAGTTCATATGTAGTTTTGCTCTACAGCTCCCCCCAACTAAAGATTTTCCTAGTTGATCAGTAGTCGTTACCTATTACATGACTAGTTGTTGTACGTTCATGATATTACTTTCATTATTTAAATGCACAGTAAATATAATAAATATATAATGGCTAAATAACTTTGCTACAACGTCACAAAAACAAATACTCATGGACTTATTAACACGGTAAGACAGTATAAACACTGTAAAAAAAAATTGTTGAGACGCCTTAAAATTTCAAGGCAACAGACTGCATTAGATTTTAGAGTTTTGAACCCAATCAAACTCTTTAGTTTAGAAATAATAAAGTTTTGCCGACCTATAAGCATTAGTTGAGATAATTTACTTTGCTTGTTTAGAACGTAAATCTGAGTTGTAGTAACTAAAAAAAAAACCTGATTTGTATATTTTTTAGTGCCTGACAAATTAAATAGTTTTATTTATTTTTTTTGTTTTAACTTTCACTTCAATGAATATACTTGATATTGTTTTAAATGCAAGGTTTTGCATTTCTAAAATTCAAAGCTTGAAGATTATCAGTAGTTGGTAAAACTTTTTTCAGAGCTAAAGAATTTGAGTTGGGCTCAAAACTCAAAAATATATTGCAGTCCATTGACTTTAAATTTTGAGGTTTCTCAACTTTTTCGTTTTTAAGTTGCTAAGTTACAAACTTGTTTCACTCCTCCTGTCCCTGCCTGAACCTGCCGTGTCTTCATCGTCCCCAGAGTCAGAATCCGGTTGGAGCCACTGTAACGTTAAATCCCTCAGGTGTTTTTTATTCTGTTACTAATGAATAAATAAAAACGTAGTTGATTTAGACTCTTGGCACTGACTGATGGTTAAGTCAGGTGCAACCCTACTTTGCTCACAATTGCTCACATTTCCTGAAACAACACATTTTTTCAAATGTAAATGTATCTGTTGTAAGTATGTATGTATGTCTGCATGTATGTATGTATGTATGTATGTATGTATGGGTGATTTACTGAGCACAAATGCGGGTGCAACCCCCCTCTCCACAACAGTGGGAGATACAATGTACAATGTGTATATCAAAAACATTGTAAGGGCTTTTCACAGTGCACTTAGCCCCAGGCTAAGGGAGCTGTCAGCCTTGGGCTAAGAAAGTGTTCACACTTCTCTGTTCCTATCGTACAAAACTGTCCCATTTGTCTCCTTCCTGGGAATCAGTTTGCCACCCCCCCCCCCCCCCCCCCCACACACACACACACACACACACGCACACATTGTTCATAAATGGAATAAAATTAAGTAGCATCCATTTTTTTTCAGTGCAACTCACACTTGATGCTGATTTTCGATGTGAAGTGCTTTCACTTGTATCCCTGAGAGGTGAACATGTGTTAAGTGTGAAATACTGATCAGGAGCGGTGGAATACCACAGAAAGCCTCAGTCATGGCGTGTCGAAGGCTTCAGCGCAGCCGAACAAGTCGTTGCTTTCATTCATCTCATTGCAGTGACTGTTGGTCCCACAGGAGCGTAGAGCTGCATTAAACTGCTCTGTATTCAGTTAAACCACTCGGCATTCCTGTGACCCGCAGTGTCAGTCTGATAAGATGTTCCGGAAGGTTTGGTTATGGCTTAAAGTGGATCACAATGAGGGAGTGAGGGCCAACTTGGCCTCGATTAATCCTACATTTCTCCAGCAGCCGTGCTCCCCTGTGTTCTATTTATGGTGCTCTCAAGGGGTTCTCATATCTTCAAGTATGTCTTAATTAGCTGAAGAGGCAAGCTGTATTATGTTACGTTCAGAGCGCAAGAGATAGTGTAGACACAATAAAACCCTGGAACAAAACCGCATGCACATATCTAAGTGACAGCCGCTAAAACATGCTCACATACAACAACGAAGACACACACATAAACACACACATCTTATCACAAATGCAGGGAACAAGGTTGGGCGATATCTGTTGAAGATGTCCACAGAAAAACACCCAGCCAGTCCTCATCAGAGAAACGTACGTGTTGGTCAGCTTATTCCAACTTATATGTCCACTTATTATTAGCAATAAAATCTTGATTAATTGTTCAGCCCTATCTATGACGACCAAAAGTGCCCTCTAGGATGCCCCTTTGGTAGATAAAACATGATAAATTGTCCTTTAGGGCAGTGTTCCCCAACCCATGATGTTTCATTTTGTGCCATGATTACATCTAAATATTTCATACAAGATATATTATAATCTAACAACCAAAGCATCACTATGTTTATTCTATCCAGCTGTATTGTGAAGTGTTTTTACTGGACTTTTGACACTGGAAATTAAAATGTTTCTCAGCCCAAACAACTGTCCTTACACTGGCTTTTTTCAGCTATAAGAACAGCTCTTCCTCCTGCTTGTGTAACTAAAATCGTACGAACTTACCATTCATGGCTGTATCACTCCAGAGTTTGGGTTTCACACTAAGATCATCGCCCGTTAACAAAAGCCCATTCATGGATATAAACAGCCCTCATTAAGAATGACTTTTCACTCCTCATTTCCTTCACACAAACAGATGGAAAACTGAGGCAGATGGACACACACTACTGCAAATGAAGCAGCAGGCCTGAAAACTGAGAGGATTACTGTTTTACTCACTATATCGATTTTACCAAGCAACACACTCATTGTAATCTTAAATTCTAGGACTGGACACATGATTAATATGGGTGTAAAAACATAGTAGGTGGTTGACAAAATTCTTGCACTGCAACTTCCAGCTCATTCTGTAAGTAGAAAACATCTTCCTCATGAAATAATTATAATAAAGACTGAATGGACAAATGTGAGGCGGACTGGATGTTCAGGGTCAAAACAGATTCTGTATAATAAGACATGACGAGAAGCCTCATCGTTCAGCCTCTGTAATAAAAAAGGTGATCAGTCTTACAATAGTCAGCCTTGTATGCGGACAAAGCACAAAGGACACTGCGTGGCTGTTTTGTGCGTTGGAAATCCATCAAGTTCATTTACGTGAGAGAAATGCAGGAACCTCTTTTAAAGGTTTTGCTGTATACATGATAAATTTAAAGGAGCAATAAGTAGCAGTTGCATGTACTAAAATAAGCATTCCATACAGCAACCCAGAGAGTGAGTTAGAGTCATAGAATGAATATTAAAAAGGTTGAAATCCTGTTTCCTGTACAGTTTGTAGCTGAAGCGAGTTGATTCCCTCTGAAGCTCTGCAGGCTGCAGGAACGCTGCAGGAGAGCAGGACACGCACAACATTGCAAATTGACAATAGCAAGCGATGACGGCTGTAAGTTGATCAGCTGTTTAGAACTTACGGTTGATTGTTAAAGTAAAGTTAAGCCCATTATCCTGAAAACAAAAGTCCACTGCTGTGAAATAACACACTTTAGACTACTGCCTGCCAAACTCCATTAACATTTGCCTCAATTTAACCGTTATAAACACCCACTTCTTCTCCAAGGTCATTAATGATTACTTAGAACTCAGATACAGACACTTATTCATTTGACGAACATTCGGCATTAATTTTAACTCTAATTAATGTGAAACAGGCATATAAAAACTCTTATTTCAGCCTGAAATTGAAATCTCAAATGAGAGACAACATGGGTGGAGCGTTGTGTATTTCAGCTTGACATGTTTTCTCGATCTCTGTTGACATATCATGGTCATTTTATGATTTACAGCAAATTACAGTAACTATAATATATGTTTCCCCTTTAAAAAAAGATGTTGCACTTAAAGGACAACCAACAAGGATAACCTGGCTTTTAGTCTAGGCTCCAAGACTGGATCTCTGGATCATATTTATCATAATGCAACAAACTGCATATTTTTGTTTGAGCTTCCCCGCCAATGTTTTTCAGTGTGTAACACACTGTCTTTTATATAAAGCTTTAAATCTATCCTGCACCGACACTTTATCCTGAACCATTTTTACCACTGTCTCTCCTATTTATACAAAGTATAATTACCAATGAGGTCCCTAGTTACACATCATTTATATTATTGATATCCTTATAGTTTTTATAATTCATTTGTATAGCAGTATTTATATTTTTTATCTATATTTTCATAAAATAATACTGAGACTGAATCTGACTTTATAATTGTGCATGATTATCAATAAAATTGCCTTTACCTTTTTACCTTTACATTTTATATTCTGAATAATTGTTGCACTGCTCATAGTGTTGACTGCAAAAACTCCACACTGTGTGTTTTTGTTCCACTGCATCTATTTCTCGAGCTGCACTGTTCATCATGTTCACCTACACTGAGCGCACTGCTCTTCAACAGCAGCAGTAAAACGCCTTTGTTCGTCTTTGCTCTGCTCTTTGTCTGTAATTGTACTTGTGGTTGTTTATATGATGTCCTTGACTGTAATGTATTATTATGTTAGCTCCTCAGGCTGTGAGAAAGGTGCCTTATACTGTGTAAAGGTAAACTTGAGCTTAAAACTGAACTAGTCTCCAAGCCCAGTCACTGTAACATCACTTGGGTTAGTTCCTTAGATTTAAGAAAGCTCCTCCAGAGCTACAAAAACATACAACTGCACAGTACCTCTTTAATTCAAACATAAGTCTGAAAAGAAATGCATTTTTAACATGTTAAATTATAACATAAGTTGTTGGAAATGTAGGGTAGACTGGTAATTCAAATTGGTCTGCTGTTGTGTTTAACCCTGTAAAACCCAAATATAGAAAAACACTAAAAAAAAATTTTTCAACCGTTAAGATGTTGTTGTAGGAGGCCTTTGATGAAAAATGTTTTTGTAAGTTTTTACAGAAATGTTGTAATATAGCAAAGTTGGGCTCAATGGGGAGCAGAATCTCCTGTATTTGTACTCATTGTCTGAACAACAATACAGAACTAAGGATTCATTTGCAGGGTTTTGCTTTTGTCCCAGAACAGTATAACATGAAAAATAATCTCAGTCAAGTTGTTATGAACAGTCATTTATTGCAACAACTAGAACTTTGACATTTATTTACAGTGATAGTCCCAGAAACAGTTCTTGTCCTCTGAAAAACAGAGGCGAACATCACACTTGCTGCATTGGGTATTAGTATACCCTTTACTGCAATGTCTGCAGCGTCCTCTCTTCACCTTCATTGGGAAATGTCCAGTTAGGTCCTTGCGCACATCCTGTGGGGGGTGTGCACATGCTTTCTTGGAAGAGGGACCGTTTGGACTCCCATCACCTGGGGATGGTCTCTTCCAAGCATTTAAAGGACTCCCTGCTGCATCTGGGCTCCTGTTGCCTGAAGATGGTCGTCCTCTCTTTGGTGTTTTCAGTGTTGTGTCCACCTGGAAAGAGAAGAATCAATATTAATATTAATAATCAAGTCATGTACATGCCAAAAATGCATGATGATACAAGTCAAAGATATCACAAACATGGCAAATAGCAGAAATAGATTCTTACCAGAATGAGAGAGGATGCTAGTTGTGCCTGGAACTTTCTCATGTTCAGTATCTCCTTCTTTGGCATCTTGAGAGCTTGGCAGTGCCGCTTGTAGAGGAGCCAGGCGTTGACCACAGCAAGGGTGATGGTGTGCCAGAAGATGTACATGTACCAACGCCGGGATTTCAGGGCAAACTTGTATTTCGCTGTAAATGAGTCCAACAAATCCACGCCTCGCATATACTGCTTGATGCTGCTGAACTTCCCCTTGAAAGGAATCATCATCTCATCCAAAGAATTGTGCTCTTCGGGTACCACCTGCAGGCATTTCTCCCTGAATGATTCTAGCCATGGTCTGAGTTTCCAGAGTTTGTCCCTCTTTTCAGTCTCTGGCACTGTCAAATTGTTCACAAAATGTAATGTTGTTAACAGAGATTGGAATCTGTTGCGGGACATCACATCAGCAACAGGGGAGTACCGCGTATCTGTCTCCCAATACATACGGGTTCCAGCCATTTGTACCAAGCCCATCCTCAGGTACATGCCCAACATTTTCTGTATTTCCTTTGTGTTAGTGTTCACAGATCTTCCATCATTTTGAACGCTGTACTCATTTGTGTTGGTTGCCAGAGCTTGAATCATGTCTTCTGAGACAAACTTTTCAAAGTATTGCAGCGGTGTGTGGAGGAAAGTTGCATCGTCTGTGACAGCTGGACCAGAAAAATCAGTATTGGGACTGATAAAATCCTTTTTTTGCCAGTGATATCTGTCACGGGGCTTGATGTGTTCATTTGATTGGGGCTCAATGTCCACATTGGCTGGGCAATCAGGTTCTTGGTTTTCTTTGTCCACACAGGCATCATTATCCGAGTCCTCGTCACTCGCATCAGTGTCGTCGAACTCTATGTCCACATCACTCTCTCCATTTTGGACAATCCCAATCACATCCTGCACATTGTACTGAAGATCTCTCCTTGCTGGTGGCATTCTGAAATGGAAAAAATAAGATTGAAACAAATGTATATATAAACAGCACACATTCTTATTAGATTCTAGATAACCTGCAGAAAAAGAGGGGATGGTGGGGAGATTGATTTCAATATGAAGTGTTTACACATTGCACTGAAGTAACCTATTCACACATTTAACTGGTCACACAATAGTGTATAGCTGACCAATTGTAAACTCTGATTATCATACTAATAGGTATGCAGGTAGCCTCCAATTTACAACAACACCTTACATTCCTGAACATCAACACCTGTTCCAGAACAATGGAAAAATGCCCTCCCCCAAGCATCCCCCACAACTGCTTTGACTATGAATTGATAGGAACGTTTTCTTGTCGATAGCCAAGACAAAGGGCAGACATGCACAAACAGAATTTCTTTGTTAGAAAGTCCTGCTTTCTGTGATAAGGGGAAAATACTGAGTGTTGAAGGTGGTTAGAAATCATTATAAGTAAAAGAAAATGATTAGATATGGAAATATATCTTTGCACACTAGTTTCTAATACAATAATATGTAATCTAATATCAGGCTAGAATGTGTGAATCATGTGTAGTTTAAAGTTATATTGGGAAAATTTAAATTGAAGTTCCTCTCAAGACGTTCCTCTCAAAACAGGGTTGTTTTGACTACAACATTCACCCAACATTGTAATATTGCAACAATTACAAAACAAGCTCTAAATAAAATGTAAGGCACATTTTCCACAATGACTACATATGGACATGTTCTAGACACTGTAATAAACACAAAAAAAAAATATTTAAAGCATTTTACTTACTTCAATCAGATAAATCCAGTCCAGTAAATCGAGGGGATGATGCTCTCTCAAAAATCTGGAGGTTGTGTGACTTCTTGACCCGATGGCAGGCCTTATATACAAATGTATGACCCAATAGCATTCTGAGACCGAACAATAGGACCAAACGAGTATGTTAATGTGGTTGAACCAAAAAAAAAGGGGTTTTAGGGGATAACAAAAATTGTTGTAATTCTGCAACAGTGGGTCTTACAGGGTTAAAGCTACCAGAAGGAACTTTGATATTTTGTTGATTTTGGAGCCCCCTGTAGACAAATGCGGTAGTGTTTGCACTGTAATGACCACTAAATAAAAATCTTATCCTTCTTCTTTTTACCTGGCTGACATATAACTCACTGCATCTTTGTCTGGAAAAATGTAAACACAGGCTTCATCTGATTTCAAAGAGAATTCAACCTTGTTGCAAACATTAAGAATACAGCCACTATACTACTACTATATGTAGGTCATATAAAGACTTCAGTATTAATTGAGACTGTTTCATAACCAGTTAAAAACTCCTTGTAGTAGCTTTAATGAAAACAAGCTTTGGGCAGCATTAATGATATCATGACATTAATTAACCATGTAGTCTCATAATTTCATGTCAGTTCCCATCACCTGTCAGCTCTTTATTCTACTACTGGGTCTCTGAAGGCATAAAACCCTCCAAAAATACTTAAAAAAAAAAAAAAAAAAAAAACATAGCTCGCTACTAGCTACTTAGCTGCCATCAAAAATAAATTTCAACCACTCAGCTCTTGTGTCATCAGAGGCTGGAAGCTGATTTGTGCAGCCAGCAACACAGCGGTTTCCATCCTTAGCTCTCTTCTTTCTTGAATCACATCCTGTCTGACAAGAGACCCACAAAGACTGGGTTGTCTAATTCCAAACTGGTGATACAGAGAGATGACTTGCAACTGATTGGTGATTTCCCCAACAGGAAATCAGCTAAGATAAGCACAGTGTTGGGCTGAATGAATGAAATGAACAGAAATGGCAGTTTAGTCTCAGTAATGTGAAGTGGAAACTGCCTGTGTAGGCAGTGACCCTCCCACGTGGCATGTATCTACATTCAAGCAGCACAAGTTCATATTACACATGGATAAACAAATATAGTCTACAAATGTGCCTGGAGCCTACTACACCGAAAACTAATGCACAATTAAACCTAACACATGGACACATCAAGTGTAGACTAATATGACACAATAAACACCAATAAAAAGAGAGAAACAGTCATTGTAACAGGAGATGTTGTGGGACATTATTATGTCTGGAAATGTAACAGGTCACATCAATGAGGATTTTTAAGATTTCAGTTTTCCTTTACCTTTGCATTGTGCAGGCTGGTATGGAGCACACACTGCTCGGGGCCACGTCAGTGAGACTCAGAGGTCTTCAAGGCTGTCTGAGCCTATTTGAAAAGTTTGTCTAACCTTTAGCCCCTTCTGCTGGGCAAGACACCCTCGGTGTTTCAGAGCAGAGGAGATTGCTCAGTCTTTTCAGGATTTTGAGACCTAATTTATAAACTTTGCAGTTTTTTTAATAATTCAAATTTGGCTGGGTGGTAAATAACATATTTCCGCAGCATGACAAACACACATTTATTTTTGCTATACACATAACTGATGTTACTGGTAGCCATCACAACATGACATGCAACAAGCTAACTGATTGGCTCACTCACAGCAACTCGTGATGCTCATACACACTCATTTGTGTAACAGGTGCACTGCTAGAAGAGTGCAGTCTGGAGTTTTAAGGAGTGGATGTCACATGACATGGAACAATCATAGACTGTCGGGCTGAGGCAGGTCGGTCTGGACCTCCACATTATTCATTCAACACAGTGTGAGAACCAACTACTACCAACCCACAAACCTATGAAAACATTAGCATTAGTGCAGACAAAGACACAGATAGCTTCTACCTTTTCGCTTTTCAATTATGCTGGAAATATATTTTAAAAAATCAAACTCTTGGATATTAAACCTTGTAACAGGTCAACCTCCTATTGATTAAGTATTTTATAAAAATAAATTTATTAAATCTTGCAGAGTTGACAAAATGTTAAATTTCTTCATTTCACATCATAGTCATAGTGAGCAGCCATTTTATTTTTTAAAGTGTCTCAGAGTTCTCTAAATGTTAATCAGAATACACATTTTAAACCATAATTCTTATTTAGCTTTGATTTAGAAGGACTACAGAGTTGATATGTTTAGAAGGACTACAGAGTTAATATGTTATGGTTGAGACAGATCTGATAGCAAAAATCTGTGACGGACAGACGGACGGAAGGACAGAAGGACGGACAACCGGAGAACAGTATGGTCCGGCCTGGCACCTTCGGCGGGCAGAGGCATAATAACTGGAAGTGGGTAAGCCAAGACGAGCTGAGATGGTGACATCATCAAGTACGCTACTGTCCCAATAGCAGAATGACCGTCCTGTGTCCTCCCGTCCTCAAGAGACTGTACTCCCAAGTCGAACTTGCTGCTAAGTCCGTAAGTCCTGACTTGGTGTACTTGGTATTGAGAAACGGCTGTAGTTTACCAGCCTTTTTTTAAACTAGGAAGTGAGACAGGGGTCCTTAGGCTATAGCTGATCCTTTTTATGCCTCCGCCTGGCCGAAGGTGCCGGGCCGGAGGCATAAAAAGGTGTTCTCCGGTTGTCCGGCCGTACGTGAGTCCGTGGGTCTGTCCTTCCGTCCGTCCGTCACAGATTTTTGTTTACGCGATATCTTTTGAACGGGTGGACGGATTTGCACCAAATCTTGTGTGCTAAGACTCTATAACAGGTACATGAACTGATTAAATTTTGGAGACCAACGCTTTCGAGATGGCCGACTTTCAAGATGGCCGACTTTTTGTTTGCACGATAACTTTTGAACGGGTGGACAGATTTGCACCAAATCTTGTGTGCTAACACTCTATAACAGGTACATGAACTGATTAAATTTTGGAGACCAACGCTTTCGAGATGGCCGCAAAATGGCTGCTTGACAGACCTGTCTCTAAAAACACACTTATGCCAATAACTTGGTCAATTTTAAAGCTTTTTTGTATTTGACCTTGATATATTTTTGAATAACTATGTTGGATACTATTAGGTAATAAAGGTAATAGCTCTTTCCTTGTGATCTTTTCTCATTAACTGTATACTGTATTAATAGAGCCATAATTCTCAAACTCCTGGGACACTTGCAAATACGATTTATAATGAATCAATGGTTTCAGTCAGGTGTAGGGAACACAAAAAGTCATTGTTGTATCAAACTGTTGCAGGCGGAGGCATCAGAATTGACGCTTTAGCGTCGACTTCTACCCGTTTTCATTATGCCTGTTTAAGTCAGCATTTAAATGGACAATGTGTGTGTGTGTGTGTGTGTGTGTGTGTGTGTGTGTGTGTGTTGGAGGGGGCACAAGGCTGTTTTCTGGCACAGCGCAAGTTTAGAAATTAAAAAAATTAAAGCAAACCAATACATTTCATAAATTACATGTATTTCATATATATAATCCTTAAAGAATAAAATTTCACAAAAAAATTGGAATTCAAGTGTTGGTATGAATAATTTATACATTTTTGATAGGACATGATTTGTCCCAGTTCTCAAGAATGGGTGAAATAAATGAATGAATGAATGAATAAATAAACAAATAATGAATGAGTCTGATTATCAGGGCAGGACAGCAGCTCACTGATTCCCACTTGAAAACAGTGTTACACAGTATTCAAATAAGACAGAGAAACAGCACAGAACAGTGAGCTGTGTTTAGGCTCTGAATGCACCTTATATAAATCTGATTTAAAATCAATCATTCTCCAGTCAGCCACTGAGCCTTCCTGCGTTTATTGCACAAGGCTGCATTTTATATGAGCAAAGATTGATGGACTGGATCATCACCAGCCCTCATATCAATGGTCTGATGCATATATATTGGACCTGAACCCCTGTTCAAGTATTTGTGGTCAGCCAGCGGAGCTGAACAAATCATACCCTCCATCCTTCATGATGTGAACAAACTCCAGCTTTGATTTCTGACCTGCTGCACAGGAGTTTCACTAATGGCTTTAACAAGTAATCCCCTCCAGACTATGTAGCAGCTGCCTCCTCTGGTACACTGTGTTGCCCCTTGGGATGGGGGTCGCCCTGCTCGTATTATTATCCCAGTATTGGCTCCTCTGAAGTAAGCCAGTGATCCAGCGTGAACCAGCCGCCGCAGGGAGCTGGCATTCTGAAGGCTGTCCCGACACTGTCCTTCCACTGGTGTGTAAACTCAATTAGGGGAGCTGCTCTATGCTGCGCTGCATGGCTACGACTCAGTAACTTCACAGCAGGACGACCTGACTTTCTGTCAGTGTGTGTGTGTCTGTGTGGCCTAGTATGGACATAGTCCTCTGTTCAGATGATAAATCATACCCCTTTCAGTCATGACTTTGTATTCTCAGTTGTGTTCATACTGACCTTTATTAGAGGTGTGTATCAGAACAAACAGCTGTCAGACTAACAGCTCAAATTCTCTCACACATTGGGGACATCATCAGCTATTGGAATAATTTGTAGGTGGTCAGAGGTTTACTGTTCTCTGTCTACTGCACCAGAGAGAGCAACAACATTTAACAAGCCACAGTGTGAACATGATCAGGTTCTTTAAAGGGAGAGTTCACCCAAAAATGAAAATTCAGCCATTACCTACTCACTGTCATGCCGATTGAAGGTCAGGTTTATTTTGTTAGTCCACAAAAACACTGCTGGAGTCCATCACAACACACACACCCAGTTCAGATGGTGACCATGGCTCCATCTAAGGATCTTCAGTGAAGATTCAGGATAGAAACATGGTGCAAATTACATATTTCAAGTCAAATTGGCATGTCGGGGCTTCAGGAGACTTGGATTACACCAGATGAGCAGTATGAAGGTATTTTATTACTTTTATTACTTTGTTACTTTTTTCTATTTGAAAACTGGTCACCATTCACTTCAGTTGTTCGGGAGATTCTGCAACAGTTTTCCTGTGAAAATCCAGCAGTGTTTTGCGGACTAATAAAATAAGCTCGACATTCAATTGACATGAGGGTGAACTATCCCTGTAAACCTGCATGCTAAAGTAGTATTTCTGATGTCAGAATGGAAATAATGACTCTGGTCAAAAAGGGTCATGCAGTCCTGCTGTAGAGGCAGCTCTTTCTATGAAGAGTTCATCTATTGTGTTTTGTATATTATGCAGGTGTTCGAATTGTATTATAATACATTCATAATGCTTTATGACTCCACTCATAAACACATATAATGCTTGCTAATGCACTATATCAGCAGTCATAAACATAGAATATCAATATCAAGTGGATGCTCCTGACTAGTTATCATTTGACTGATGGAGCTTATAATAAATTATGACTACATAGCATGCTATAATAGTCCAAACAGTATAATATGTTCTGACTTGGCTCAAGCGGAACAAATGGGAGACACACATTTAACAAGAGATATTTTATGAAGTATAATAAGCAAATTAAAAGGCCAAATGAAATACAGGCATTATGTGGTGTGGATGTCAGTGAAGTCAATGGTGTATGGTGTGCATGTGTGGAAATGGCGAGTGTGGATGTTGTAGGATGTGAAACACAACTTAGGGATAACTAAAATGACATAACTAAGCCAAATTGGGTGCCTGTGGAGAAGCAGAGAGAGAATGGTTAGACAGCCAGCGGGAGTTATCACCCCCACAGGACCACCATAAAATAAAAAGAAAATTGTTGCAGCCAAAATGAAAATCTCCCCAACTGTCCAGTCTGCCCCCATGCAGGCCACCCTCTGCAGTGGGTACCTGACAAATGAGGCGTATTAAGAGAGACAAAGATGGGGGAAGACACAGAGAGGTGGGGATTAAGCAATAATTTCAAAACAAAATGAAACACATTTACTTAGACCACAGGGGCATGCAAAAGAGCATCTGCTAAAATGTCATCTTTGCCTTTTATGTGTCTGGCTCGCATATGAGATGCTGGTTTGGGACATCGCAACAAACTCGGGAATATCAGAGGGTTATGATCAGTGTACACAACCACAGGACAGCTCCCTGCACTGAAGCGACCAAGTGAGGGCCAGGGCTTCCTTCTCTATGGTCGAATAATTCATTTGATATGAATAAACTTTTTAATAGCAAACTGGTTGTTCCGTTCCATCTTCATCCTGCAACAAAACTGCACCTGTGCCGACCTGACTGGCATCCACCTGGAGCTTGAATGGCTCATTCTGCCATGGTGCAGCCAAGACCAACACAGAGCCCAGGAGGTTTTTTGCATTTCCAAATGCTTTGACAATGAGGAGGCCACACAAATTTCACCTTGCCTTTTAGCAAATTTGCCAGGGACACAACACTGGTTGAAAAGTCTTTAGAGAAGCTACGGTAGCAACCTACCAAACCCAGAAACTGCATCGACTCTTTGTACTTAGAATGGTCAACTGGACAACAGCTCTAACTTTAGCATCCACTGGCTGTGCCTGCCCCCGCCTGACAAGACCCAAGCCCATCAAAATTCTGTCCAAAACAGACCTGAACCCGTCCTTTGTTAGCACAGTCCAAACCTGATTACAGCCTGACACTTTTCTTAACACGCTTCCCTCTATGCACCAAACAGTATGGTGTGCCAGTGACATGGATAAAACGTGGGGAGACTTTGAATTTGGCAACAACAAAAGTGGGGAGAAAGAAGAAGAAAAAAAAACCTACTACTACTCATAATGATAACAATCATAATAATAATTATAAATATAATACAGTCCAAAAACAACACAAGCCCATGAAATATGTGAGAAATAAGGCCCGGCCCGACCTGAACCTGTCTTTGTCTCAAGCTCTCACACAAGCTACACTGCCTTAGAACCACTAAGGGACCGTGCACTGTATGGCCCAAAACACAATCATTATGATTTAATCCAGTATTCTCTTGTACAGCCTCTGAGCCGACAACCTCAGTCATGGTAGATCTTCTTTGATATTTGCCCCTGTCTTGGTGTAATAAGTGCAAAGCAGTGATTTTAAAGAATTCTTCTTTGATGGAAGAATTCTAAGACTCCCTGACTCTGAGCGTGATATGGTGATGTGTGATTATGCTTCACCTTCAGTTGCTTCGACGCCTGTGAGAACATATGGGATGTAACGTTTGAGACCTTGGTCTCTCTGGATCACATGGTGAATGCCAAAAATGAAAATAAACCATGTTTAAGCTTTAACCACTGACCTTGCAGAGACTGGGGTACCACATAGATTGGCACATAACCATGAACAAGTAAAAGCAGCCAGATTTTGAAGTGGGCACTGGCCAACACAGTGTATGATTAAATGCTCAAACAGCTTACTTACAGCTACAATGGGACAAAGAGGTGCTGGCTTAACAGACTGACTTAGCTTCCTGGTGAGGTGATCACTCAAGCACTGCAAGATGACCCAGGGGTCATCACTTGTAAAGTATCACTGTATGTGTTAAGTGAAGTACATATTGATGCATCTATAATAATGTTTCAGCATAACATAAGTGTGAATCATTTAAAAAGATCTCTTCTGTACCATAAATGCTGGTTTATGTAAGAAACCAGAAGATTTGTCTGCTTTAGGAATGGGATCTTGAGTTAGGAAACCTGGTGATATATTTAAAGAATGAAAATGTCTTGAATATAAAATTAGACAATTAAAATAACGTGACTGTCTCAGACTGCTAAAGCCTCATATAAACTTCAGACTGTAGAATACATTTGTGCACAAAATGAGGACTGTGGATTTTGTCTGCCATCACACACAGTAGAAGCACTCAGGGAAGGTGTCTCTTAATGGCCAGTATGAACATGACTGATTATTATACCAAGCATATCTGTAATTAACTATTATTTTAAGACAAGACAGAGTTAAAAAAAAAAAAAAAAAAACCCAAAAACCTATGTTTTAATGTAGTTAATCTCCACCAGCATTGGAAATTAAAAATAAAGCTCTGATTAACCAATTGTGAATTAACTGTCCAGCAACAAATGACAAAGTCATCATAAGAAGATGGGTACATTTTTCTCAGAAGGTGGTGGAGACCAAATCGAGAGCTAAAAGGAGAGTGAATCTTGGTCAAAAATGTGTCAGGTCAACACAAACACGACTCAGAATGATTGCAGATATGTCAGTGTTTGCTTTACCTGTAAGTTGGCAAATATGTGCATAAAATATGAGCTGGGGATGTGTGGTGTCTGTTTGTCTGTCTGCTTGTCTCCTTCCCCTCACTGGCCAAAAAGTGATGAAAGCAGTCGTAAGGACAAAGTGAATAGCTGTGCAGGTGGGATGTTTTTCTACCTGAAAAGTGTCTTCATCCGTGTTTTCACACTCTCCTGCACTATGAGCTCAACACTGCTTTTGATCATTGTATCCTCCTGCTGTGCCTCTGTGCAGGGATAAATATTAAATAGTGCAGAAGACCAAAATCAACATTATGAGTCTTTGTCCTCCCAAGAAATTATGATGTGTGCACTGAATTAAAGCATTAACAAGCCTTTATATTCACAGCCACAGAATATCTATAGGCTTTTGTAAGTCTAATCTAAGCCCTTTTAACACCTCTTAATGCAACATAGTTGAAGCCTTGGTAAAGAAAAATGGCTGATAAATCCTGTTTATTACCTCTTGAACACAGCTTTTGAATTCTTTCTTCAGTGTCCTACTGCTTTGGGTTGCTGATACGATACGTTAAAACCTAACGTACATTGTGTCGAGTTGTGATTACGGCTTTTGTTACACAGCAGCTGGGCTTGATGTGATGGGGAAGCCTGTACACAATCCCAAAATCTGTCTGGTCTCATGTGATGTGAGGCTGTAACCCACTACCTATGGGACAGTAGTCCAGGGAAGAGGACTAGTGGATGGTGTGGTGTGAGGCTAGCAACATCACCCTGTAAAAAAGTATGTGCTACAAAACTGAAACAGCTTTATTTAAGATTGTGTAAAGCAACAATAAACTTGTGTAGACATTTGTCCCTCCAGCCAAAAATTTAGTGGCTTTTAGAATTTAAAACATTACAAAATCTGTGCTCTGTAATGCTGTGGGTGTCTCCACTCTGCTGTCTCAGTGTCAAAAAACACTCCTTGCTCCATTTGGCAGCTTTATTGGATATGTCCAGACAAGTTTGAGCCACCAGAGCCAGAGGACGGTGACAAGATGGTATTTTTTTCTGCTGTTTTGGGCTGTTGGAACTGAAGTGAGCATGTGACATTTCCTTGTCACTGAGCCATGTTTCAGGTCTGCATAAAAAATCCTGAACACAGAAATTGTGAACAACAGTTTAACAGTCTAAATTCCAGTTCTACATAGTTCTCAGTCTTTTCACGTTTCCAGAAACTATTTTCGACCGTGTATAATGTGTAAAGAAGAAAAACTCAATCTATGTTGGAAATATCAAAAATAGCTCACTGCAGTGGTCACCAAAACAGCGTCAACAAAACAACAGCCAAATAACTTCTGGAAGTGAACCCCATCATTGACTGGAGATTCATGAAGACATCCATATCCATAAATAACATGGAGATCCCCTGAGGGACACATTGCCAGTCAAACTGACCATATCATAATCAACTACAAATGACGAAGACCTGTTCAGGATACCATGTGGAGCAGACGTTAACAGCGTCTGCCACTTGGTGATAATAATGATTAAGGTGAGGCCACAAGCCACCTTCACCACCAATCAGGGGAGGAAACGTTTGGATGTCCTTTATCTTGCGTCTCCTGAAACAAAGAAAGCCCTGAGCATAGAGCTCAAGAATTACTTTAGACTACTAGCTGACACAGAGGAAGGACTAGTGCAAAGTCCAATCTTACTTGAAAAACATCAAGAACATGTATACTGGATGGGCAAAGAAAGTAATCGGTTTCAGATGGAAGAGGGTGAAAAAGTGGTCAACATCAGATACTTGGGAGAAAATCAATGAGAGAAAATTGGCCAAGAAAAATTGCTGTGTGCAAAATCACCTAGGATAGCAAAGCAAGTGCAATAAAGGTATAAAATGAAAGACAAAAAGGTGAAGGGGTGTTCCTGGAGAGATAAGAAAGCAATGTGGTGTAAAACAACTGATGCTGAGAGAAGGAGATGGGTTGTTCAGGGGTTGGTATCTCAAGTTTGGTGTCCTCAGTTGCCCAAGACCAGAGTGCCCCAGGACAGTGTGCACAGTCCCCCTTCTTCACTGCAAATCCCCAACATGGAAAGAACCCAGCTGCAAAGTTTGTGGAAGATGCCACTGTCATTGGCCGGATTTCAAATGATGACACATCATATCAGGAGGCAATCAACAGTCTTGCAGAGTGGTTGGTTGTTGGAGAAAGGAGGCAAAGCTGTACACCTTTATCTACATCCATGGAGCTGAGTTGGAACTGGTGAACAGCTTTAGGTTCCTGGAAATCAACATCACAGAGAACCTGTCATGAACATCACACATTTCCACCCTGGTAAAGGAAGCTCCAAAATTGTTGTATTTGTATTTATCTGGCTGGAAACATCATAAACTAGCATATATGTGCACAGCCCAGGACTCTACACAAGGTGATTAAAACCTCCTAGAACATAGTTGGAACCCATCTACTGAGTATCAGTGATATCAGGGAGGTGATGTGTCTGTGCAGATGCTAGAGGATACTAAAAGACAACACACATCCAGCCACAGCCTGTTCACTGCTGCTGTCAGACAGGAGATACAGAAGTATCCACTGTTGTACCACCAGTCTGAGGAGTCTGAGACTGTAAGACTCAATTCATCTTCAGCATTACTCCATGCAGAACTTTTGTTTAAACAGTAAATCTATCAGTTTAACTTGTACCCTGTACATTTACCTTTACCTTTCCAATTCTGCTTCAGTTAAAACAACCAATGCAAAAAACATGCCTCCCATACCTACACAAGGTCATGTTGTTTCTGGATGAAACGTTTGAAGTCTTGGTTGTAGACATGAAACTTGTGCACCTGTCAAGCGATTAAAGAAGACAGGGCGAAGACAGACAGAGAGTGGTGAGATGTTTCTTTCAATTGGTCATGTTAAGATATACGTCTAAGTGCTGAGTTAAAATTTGTATGCATGTGAGAGGAACAGCTGATATCTGACATTCTCTAGAAACCAGGCACTGGGGTAGCCAAGACTGAAACTTTATTCTTGACCTTGGAAACAGCAATTGACACATGGAGTGTTGGTATGAGTGATGGTATGGGTGAGAAACGTGGAGTGAATATTGGACACAAACATGACTCCAAGTGAATGCTAATGTTGCTCTGTTTCTACTGGTTGTGTAAATTGGCAACTATTTTCCAACAAATTTCCCCAATTAACTTTGTAAGGAAAAAATATATCAGTCCAAGTGATTGTAAAAAAAAGTGGATATGTAGAATTTGATTGCACAGTTACAAAGTCACATTTCTTAGTTCTGTTTTAAATATCAGGATTTATTTTAGAATTTTGGTTGAAGCTTTTAATTCCATCATTGGTTTTATTCATCATAGCTACTGGGGTGACAAAGTGAACATAAGAATTGATTAAACTGAGCTAATTAATTAATTAATTAAACTGATAAGTTTATATCCAAACCTTTCATCTGCATGTTAATAGCCAGTCAGGTGATCTGATTGCAAACAGGCCAATAAAACATGAGATACAAATAAAAAGCAAAACAAAAGGCTGTGGCAGCACACATTTGGAGTGAGGGTGTTAATGATAAACCTTTAATTGATTAATTGCTGTAAAGAATATAACAGATTTAAAAGGCATTCATGGATATTTAATCATGGCAGCACCTCACGTGACATTGTTTTGTCTCGTAGGGCCATTTGTTGAATAAAGACAATTAAAGTTAGACCTAAAATGAAAAAAAAAAAAACAGAAAAAAAGAAATTGACAGAAAAATAACATGTTTTGTATTGTAGAAACTATTATTGATTAATCAGTTCTTAGTGTTTTCAACTATTAGTTCAGGAAAACACAGAATTTACAGCCCTGACTTTGAGAGGTGACTGTGACATCAACAGTCAATAGTTTTTGCAATGAATACGTTGTACTTTTATTTTTCTAACACCAGTACTTTTACTTGTAATTGAGTAATATTTGAGCAATATAACAGTACTTTTCAGTACTCTTCCCACTGCTGCTGAACACTACAGGGACAGTGAGACTAGTAGCACTGTAACATCTCTCTCACCGACCACTGCAGGTCAACAGACTCCCAGTGGAGAAACACTAGTATATTATTTGCGGTGTAATATATATAGTTTTGTATATAGTAAAGTGCAAACCAATTTCATTTTCTTTTTTCCAAGTACTTGGAATTATTATACTTGTATTGAAAAAAAAGGTTTAAAAAGTGTTCTGAGAGCGACAGAGAGAGTTGGAAGTAAAGAGTGAAGAGGTTAGTAAGTGATGAAAGTGTGCCAGTCCTCAGACACTCCTCAGGGAAACACATACCAGTGGCACTTCTGCTGTGTCTGTCTCTAAGTGGCTCTAAAAGCCTGCAGAAGACACCACTCCCACTAATCTTAATGGTAGATCATCTCTCTTGCACACAATTCAAGTGGCCTGCACACACACACTCACACTCTCTGACACAGTGTCTCTCTGTGTCTCTCTCTGGGGAGCCCTTTAAATGCCAGATGCCAGTTATTCCTTTCCAGTCTGAGCGTGCAGCACAGTCTGAGTCCCTGTTAGTCTGATAATCAGTCTCCCCCTCAGATTAACGCTGATCATCAAAAAATCCAATGTCAGACGTAGGGGCTCACTGATTGTTGCGTACAGATCAGAGTGAAATGAATAGAAAATGTTCCCGTAGAGCAGAGTGTATGAAGAATCAGAAGAGGGTTTGGTCATATTGAATTGCAGCTTTTCTCTCCTGTGAGTTGAGGAGGAGGAGGAGGAGGGGATGTGGGGAGAGGGTGGTGATCCTGGCCTGTTTGTGGAGATGAGTTCACAGCCTGTGTTAAGCTGGAGAGGTCCAGGTTTTAGCTCACTAAATTAACCTGGCAGGGACTGACTTCAGATTTATTACCCATGATGCAGCAACACAGATTCCAGTTGTCCAACTCTACTCCATGTGTGTGTCTCTGTGTACTTCACCATTGCGCTTAGGTCATAAAAATATAAAAATGACAATAGCAGAAAATGAAATGAATGAAAATCATGAGGGCTGCAAAGTGGGACTCTCTGTACCCAGTCTTTCATCATTCTGTTTCTTTCAAAAATGGATAGTTTAACATCACTGTTATTAATTGTTCACAACAATTATCTCTGGTACAAATATTCCAAAAATAATCATGGCTCCTTTAATTGAGTACAAATGTTTTGACTGTAAATCAGAAGTAACTGTGCTGCTTGCTGACAGCAGTATTAGCAACAAAAGTTACTTTCTCTAGGTTTCTCTTATATAAAATATATTCTTATAGTTAGACTTTAAAGATTGATTGTAACAGTGGATGGTTCTTAGAGCTGCAACCATTAATTAATGTATGGGTTATTAAATTAATTGCCAACAAATCTGATAATTGATCAGTTTGGTTATTTTTTATGCTTTTTTTATTTTGTGAAGCAGGACATAACAAAATTTGGTCCATGGTCATGATCTGAATTTTATGAGTCCCGTGCACTTTGCCTGGATACCGCTTCACTGAAACTGCATGTGTGTGTGTGTGTGTGTGTGTGTGTGTGTGTGTGTGTGTGTGTTCAGTGTGCAGAGAGTGAGCCCCAGAGTGCAGTGTTCCTGCCAGAGTTCGCCCTCTCACCTCAGGGCAGCTTCATGGAGGACGCCACAGAAGACCAATTTCTCACCTACAGATACGACGACCAGGTCAGTCCCTCACTCTCTGCTGGTGCTGGACAGGAATGGGTTTGCAATAGCTGATGCTAGTGATGTGAACCAAAATGTCATCAGTTGCTGTGATTTGCTTCTATGTTATTTCTTCACTTGAAGGGACAGTTCACCCCAAAATCAAAATACATATTTTCCTGGGGCCTGTAGTGCTGTTTATCCATCTAGATCGATGGCACTTTGGGCAACATTGGTCAACATTTTGTAAACTTTTCTGCATTTTATGGATCAAACAAGTTAATGATTAATGGAGAAAATGATTGACAGAGGAATTTATAATGAAAATAATCGTTACAAGAAATACTTCAAAAATCAGTCTGGTTTTCTTTACTGTGCTTGGGCATTAAAATAAATATTTTTAGGTTGTTGACCAAAGAAGACATTTGAGGTTGATGAAACACTGATCAACATTTTTTTTTTTTTTTTTTTTTACAATTTTCTGACATTTTATAGAGCAAATAATTAACTGATTAATGCAGAAAATAATTATTAGCTGCAGACATAGTTTCATGTAAAAAACAACTTTATTTCTAGTAGAAGAGAAAGTAGTTCTGGTAGATTCTATTGCAGAGAGAAAGTAGTTCATAAATGAAACTGCTCGCAACAAGGTCTGTGGATTATCTTAATCAACTGGGTCATGATTTTTAGAAAGAGACACTGGTTTTGAATTTTTCAAATGTATTTTTTTGGTGCTTTGAGTCCCACAAGACTGCTCCATTTGTTCTCATTATATCAGAGAGAAGTCAGACATCTCTACAGCTGATATCTCCAAAACTCTGCAGGTACAGTACTGCAGGCCAGGGGGAAAATATCTAAATATGTATTTTAATTTTCATCTGTTCCTTTAAATTTGATCATTTTTATTTCCTGGTTCTACCCCTGGTTTCCTGGTGGTTTTAGAACATGTTTCGTCACGCTGGTGGAACACTGACGCTGGCTGGCTTCACCTCTGATGTGTGATTGACAGTCTCTAAGCTAACTGGAGTTGACAGGACCTGACTTCCAACATCTGTGAAGTGTTGAACATTTCAGAGACCATTAGACTTGAAACATGAACAGATTTTTCATTCCACAGAACTGATTCCAAGTGAAAATAAAAAACAATGTGTTAAATGTGAATTTCAGCAGAAGTGGACTGGACTGGTAGACACTGTAGTGCAGAATCACATAATTCCATTCATCTTGTGCGTGCACACATTTCACACAATATCAGCATGTCTGACAACATTGTTGGCCGTGTCCTTCAGCCTTCTTGATCAAAACAAACAAAGAATCCTCTCTTCTGTGCTGTAAACAGGTACTGTCCTTCTCTTCTTCTGAGTTGCTGTGATATGATTTCAGAGCAGTAGCCAAAGTCAGAATCATCTCTCATTTTTACCAATGCACGGTCATTACAAAAAGAAATGCTGAATATATTCAAGATTCAAGATTCAAGAAATTTATTGTCCTGGTGCAGGCACAACAAAATTACCGTTGTGTCATCCTCAAATGGTGCTCGTATTCACACATGTTTAAGATTCACACATATTTCCAAGGAATAAATAGACAGAAATGAAAGATCTAACGGCTAAATTCTGCCAGGTACGGCTGCATCGCGCTGTGGCAGCCGGAGCTGATTGTAGCCTTCCTACACAATTCTTGTAATTCCACCTGCAGTCCCAGAAGCAGCTCTCGGCTCCACCTAAAATACGCGCCAAGTCTGTTTTTTGACGGATGCCAGGTCAATTAGCACAGAGGAGGCAGGAGAGAATCTGGTCAATTTTCAAAATAAAAGACGGGTGAAGCACAAAGAGCAAGGAAGGAGGACCAAATAAAAAAAAAATGCTGTGTAAAATGCTCCACTGCTGGAATGTTTCTGAAACGCTGCTGGTGAGGGCTGCAGATGTGCAGGACGGATCAAAACTGTGGTGCAGACGTGTCATGCTCAGTGGAATCAACCAGTTAATGATGGACGTTGCAGAAAGAAGAAAAATCAGCAATAGAGAATGAAGATAGAGTTAACAAAAATAAAATGACAGATGGTAGTAACTTAAATGACAGTACAAAAATAAGCAATATAAAATATGTAAATACAATTAATCAAAAAATACAATAAAAAGACACGTAAATACTCGTAGTACAATAGTACAAGTAGTGAGGTTCAAATTCAGAAAATGGTGCAGTGTGGGTAATGTGGGTGATGGTTTACTGGGGAACATGAGGATGTGTGGTTAGTGAGGAGATACTGTACATAGTGTTTTTAAATCCTCATGTAAGTGATACTGCACAGTACACCAGTCTTCTCAGACTGAGGTGAAGTTCCACTTCAACAGTTTTACAGCTTTTAGGAAGTTTATCAGTCTGTGTCTGTTTGTCGAGTGATGGGAGGAGCTTAATGAGGTGGTTATTTTCCTGAGTGTCACCCATCATCATTCTTTGTTTTGTCAGCATTTATAGCGTTAGGTCCAAGGCATATTAAAAAGAGCTGAATCAGTACATTATTTTCAGTTTTCTCAAAGCTGTTTTTGTTTGATATCTTGTTATATCTTATACATCTTGCTGACGGAGAATCTTTTGCGATCTTACAATTCAATTCAATTGCTTCTGTCAGGATTACATTCAGAATCGATTCTTGACTCTCATTCACATAATTGGCCCTTGAATCTTCTTGATTCAATATAAAAAAAGAGGAACTGTTACTCCAGTGCACTGTGTGACAAAGCACTGACTCCTGTGTTTCGTCCCACTGAGCTGCAGATGAAACATAACTGACAGTGAAGCTAACTGGTCCTGATGAGGATCATTTTCTGACTAAGAATAAAGCAGAAAAAGGTGAGTGAGATGATGCTGCTTTTTTTTTTTTTTAAGTTATTGATTTCAGTGAAATACATAAACTGTATGAGATGCTAATGAAAAGAAAGTGTTATTTATTGACTAATAACACTGGTTAAATGTTTTTAGTAAAGGCAGAAGTGTAAATACAGTGTAAATACAGGCAGAGTGCTCAGCCAGGGCTGGGCTGTATGGCCTAAAATTTACATCAAGGTATAATTTAAAGCATGGACGGGAAGCGCGATTAAATTGCAATATGGCCAAGTGCAATATTTAAACCACAGAACCGAAACCAAATCGCAAATTGTTTGAAAAACCTAAAAATCTTGTTCTCCAGATGAAATTAAAACATGTTTGGTTCAGATGTCAATAAATATCACATCATCATGATTTTAACTTTTCAGTGCACATGGAAAATTGAAATGCATTGTGACTGGAACTCAGTACCATGTGAGATAAGAGAGCTTTGCTGGTTTTAAATTCAAGATGAAATCAGGGCTAAAATCAACCCGATCATGTCCCCAACACACATAATCTCAGACACCAGATATAATATTATTAAATCTTGCTGTATGTTAATGTCATAGTTTTATTGTTGTGCTGTCTTAATGGTCTAGTTTTTGTCCTAATGCTGTGAAATTATATTGTTGCAGTTGTTGTTATTGCCGCATGTCTTGATGTTGTGTTGAAGCTGTTCTATCATGAATATGTTCTGTCTTGTAATCCTGTTAAAAACAGGATATATAATATAATATATCCTGATATGATATGATATGATATGATATGATATGATAGCATTTTTAAGCAGAGAAATTATCCTCTGTTTCCTGCCCAGGGACTACAGATGAAAATGAGCTTATAGCATATTGTAATTGCAATTTCAGTCAAAACATTTGCCCTATGACTTCTTTAACAAATCGTGCAGCCCTAATTTAACAGTATATTTGTTTTTCTTTCTTTATATCAGTGCAGGGGTAAAGTACTGGTAAAACTGCATGGCAGCTATAAATGTACACTTCACTGTATGACTAAGACATATTTCTCATATTAAAAAGAACCAAAACCTTTACACCTTTCAGTGTATCAAATATTATCACCACTTACATAACCTGACATGCCAGATGGTTTGTTCCACAGAACCATCTGGGAAGCTGTCCATGGAAACTGTTTGGAAAAGGGCAGGCGCTTTCAAACAACACTTGGCAGGTGATTGGATGAACCATCTTTCACATCTAACATGGGCTAACCTCAACCAATCAGAACCAAAGCCAAAGCGGGCTGAAAGAAGAGCGAAAACATCTTTTCCATCGATAAAAGCCTTCAGTGTTGTTCTTTGCTCTTCTTTCAATTAAGAAATTCTCTCCAGTTCTGATATAACTGATGCTATCACAGTAGCTATGCTAACCTCTTCAGGAGCCGCCATTGTCTGTTTGAAATGAGATGTTTCCATAGACATTTCTTGCTTTTGGCGCACCTAAAAACACCTTTATCAGCCAGTAGACATTGATTGGCTTGCGCCACCTCTGATAAGGAGGATTACTTGGAGCCTGGTAAGATGGATTCTTGCACGAATGATGATCTCGCAAATTCAGCTGCCTCGCAAGGTAACCACTGTGGTCTGACGTGTTTTTCAGATCCCTGTTTTCTGTTTGTTGTCTGACTTTTAAAACCTGAACCGTGTCCATTTGATAGCAGTTGCAGCAGTGTTTTGTTCAAGTCCTCCTCCTCCTCCTCCTCATCGTGTGCAAACAAACTAAAACTAAAGTCTGTTTAGCTTAGTTTGCCATATATCTTCAAATTTGGGAAAGCTCTGACATTACTGGTTCTTTTATCTGTGCTTTTTCCAACCATGAGGAAAATTTATACCTATATTCTTTCTTTACCATTTATACTTTTCACCCCTATGTTCCACTGTGTCGCTGTGTTGTGTGTATTAACATTATGTGTCCAGCAGTGGAGAGCAGCCTCTCTGCTGCAGTCAACACCCACTGCTGTCCAAAACTCTGTTCGGACACAGGGCGTTTGAAATGAAACAGACTCTAGGCCGAGTTATTTTCGTCGCCCACCAGACTCGGTTGAATTTTTGTGAAGTGCTGCATTGTGTGTTGGTCAGATGTTCTCATTTGTTACTCCTTGAGCTTTGCTCTGTTAAAAATAGTCTGTTGGAGATGGAAATACTTCACTTTTGTCTCGAGGAGTTAATTATGCGGTCTTTAAATCCAAAGAGCACCCAAAAGCTTGGCATTTTTGAAGAACTCTCATTTTTCCACCTTTTTTGTTAAATCAGCATGACATTGTGACAAAAATCAGCATTTGTGAGTTGATTCAGATTCATGAAAGACAATAATTGAAATCCTTATGTGAAATGATTTATGTGACACCATGAACTTGGTCACCTGATAAAGACTTTTCTGTGGCTGATGCCTATATTAAGAGAGAAAAGCAACCGATACATAGTGTTGATATCAAAAAAGAAAAGAATCATGTGTAATGTTATTATTCAATGTACATTATAATCTAATATACATGGTTATCTTAGCCAGTAACAGGTTGTTTTAAATTGTTATTTTTAGAAATAAATAAAATAGAAAAGTACATTGGGTCATGCTGTAGATTTCAGAAGGTGGAGAGCAGAGTGCAATACATCTGACAATGCTGACTAATCAATGGCCTGATTAATCGACTGATTGATTTTTCAGCACTTGATGATGCAAAGGAAGTTCACATTACTTGAACCCACAGGACTCCACACATACAGGGTTTGTACACTGCATATTCTCAACCCAGGGCTGTTCTTAACCTTGATCTTTGTTTTAAACCCAAGATTAAACACACAGGAGACTTCACACGTAATTGGTATTTCAAGCAGAGATGATTTTTTATATATTTGTGATCATCAATAGAAGATGATACAGCTGATTTTGTGTCATTGCTGCTGCACAGCTGCAACAGCGACTACTATTAGTATTCCCTCATTTCAAATCATCATAATGTTATACTGGAAAATATAACAAAATCAGGGGGTGTGGTGGTAAATACTGTCATTTTCCCTCATTAATAATATATATTTTGTCATATATTGACAAGATTGGCTAAATTATATCCTATAACAACAATATACTAAGATGTATGGTCTGTATTCTGATACCTGTGTGCTATTTTGCCCAAACAGCATTGCAAGGCTCACAGACACTGATCTCATATTGTATACATGTATTATTCAGTCTAGTTTGCTTAATTTCCCAGGTTTGAGTAATAAGAGTAGCATATACTTTGCCGATCAGTCCAACTTTTGTGGTGTACTGTAGAACACGGGCTGAGGCGTCATGGAACTTGCCTGTGGGCTCTCTGAAGCATGCACTGCCACATGTCCTGCAGAACCACACCCATCTGGGCGAAAGGTTTTTAGGGAGTCCCTTGAACTCACAATGACATGATTACAAGTGCAGCGCTGCAACACATTGAGCCAGCAGATGAGTTCAGTGGCACTGAGTTCAGTCTGAGCTCACCGCTGGTTTACATCATGCCGCCAAAACCTCTCTTTTGCTCTGTTAATGGCACTGGTTTTTGTTAGTTTTTGTTTTAGCACTTTAATCTTCATATTATGTGTTTAATGTGCTGCTCTGTGACTACAAGCATCACTGTTTTCTCTTAACATCTCAGTGTTGTTTAATGTGAATGGATGTGATCTGTGTTTCAAAGATGCACTTTTATGAGTGTGATCATTTTGCCTTTGTGACAGTTTAATCCTGATCCTGTTTGTTCGGCCAGCTTTTCACAATCAAACCACACTTTTCTGAACTGTCACAGACATGCATAAGCACAAACCTGCACACAAGCACACGCACACACACACATACACACACACACACACACACACACACACACACACACACACACACACACACACACACATGCTCAAGGCCTCATGTAGGTGTTTAGTGTTGGTGTGAGCAGCAGATGGTGTTGCCTCCGTGCAGCAGAGTGGATTAGAAGCTACAGGTTGAGTAACAGGTGGAGGAGCGTAGGCTGCCTGATCTACATCTTCCTCGCTGCAGCAGGCTGTGTGAGCTCACTGACGCGTGCTCCAGTTGTTCGTCCTCAGCTGTGACTGCAGGTAGCAGATCTGAGGAGTCAGCAGTGCTGCTTCCTGCCCCCCCCCCCATGATGGCTAATAATGCTCTGTCACATTTTCCACTTCAGTCTGTCCTACATTCTGCTTCATGTAGATGCAGAGCGTCAGCGAGCAGATCAACGAGATAGGAGGTACTCCGAACAAGGTCCCAGGGGGCTCCTGGCACCCCCATCTTAAAACAGGAGGAATACAGTTTAATGTCAGTGTATGGAAATGCAAAGAGGCTCTGAGGCTCCTCCACTGTGAAACTTTTTGGATATTAACTAAAAGCAAGGAAACACCGCGGCCTAAATGACGAAACCGACTTTTCTCCTTTTCTGTGAGATGTTTATGAGATGAATTTTATAGAAATGTATGTTAATAAATGGAGAATGGGGATCTGTTGAGGGTTATGGTTGATGGCCACATTACATTTCTTCTTTCTATCTTTTTTTTTCATTTGGATTTACCCCTACTCTTGCCTTCCCCTTCTTTTTTCCCCTCCCTCCCCTGTTCTTTCCTCCTCCTTCTCTCTTTTCCCCATTATTTTTTATTCTTTTCTGTCTCTTCCCCCTTTTTCCACTCTTCTTTTTGCTTTTACTTTCTAAGCTTTTCTTATTTTTATTTAATTTAATTTATGTCTCTTCCCTTTCTTAATTTTTTCTTTTTTTCGCTTTCGTTTCCACTCTTTTCTTCAGGCTCTGAGGTGTTCTTGTCATTTATTCATCCAGCTGACGCACTCAAAATAAGAATCAGACCATGTTTACTTCTTACTATGGACACTTCTACAGCTCCCTGCACCTTTACTGAGAGCAGATGGCCTGAAAAGATGGGAAGAATTTTAGTCAGGGTAGATGAATTGTGAAGGCACAAGAAAACAGGTTTAAAATTCAAAAAGTTGGGTTCATTTTTCCAAAATAAGATTCAACAGAGCCCCTTAAAAGAAGCCAACTAAAGTAAAACAAACCAATAGACCCAACAAGACAGAACAAGACATGAGGGCAGCACGTATGCTGTCTGATCAAACCAATTGACCCACACAGACAATAAATAAAACTCAACCCCCCCATGCTGGCAGAGTTCTTCGTATGGTCTTTGGCTTTTGGTCTCTTTACAAAACCGTGCTCTGCCCTCAGCCCCATCTTCAGCCTGACCAGGAAGAGACCTCAGCAGCAGGTAACTCAAAAGCACAGAGAAATTAATTCATATAAAACCAACTAGCAACATGACAAAACAATGTAAACTAAAAGTGTGTTTTCCAAACTCCAAACCAAACAAAGTGATTGTATTTTGCAGCAAATGAAAGTAAGTGCACATGTGGCAATGATTTTGGTTGAGCATGTAAACCCCTAAACCTTTCATTGTTCGACTGTGGGCACAGTCATCGAATTAGTTATTTAGTTGTAAAAGAATGTTCTTGGATTCTGTTGCTTTGTACCCATTTGGCTCATCTTTTACTCATTTTTTCCGTTGGGTGATATGGAGGCCTACTTGGTTTATCCTTCATTGTACCATGTCTGTTTGCATTTGAAGGTGATTTCTGACCTTTTAAGGACTTTTAAGGATAAATCTAGCTGAGTCCTGAGCCCATCGGTTACTACTGAAAGCGTAAACAGTTAAAAATCTACAGGAAGGAAGGAAAGACAGGAGGAAATGGTGCATTTGTTGGGGACTATTTTCAGTGGCGCATTGATATACATTTGGTGATTTGAGTATTTGGGGAACATGACTGTGTGTGTGGGACTGAGTCAGACTACAGTGTGATTGTTCATGGAAATGAAAGAACATGTCAGTCAGTGCAACAGTGTGAATCACTGGTTTTTCATAGTTTTTGAACCACAGTGGAGCTCTTAGTAAACACCATACCTATTAAATTTCTGTGGGGGTGCTCCCATATCTCAGTTGGTAGAGCGTTCGCCCCATGTACTGAGGCTGTTGGTCCTCTGCAGTGGTCGCTGGTTTGATTCCTGTGGCCCATTTGCTGCGTGTCATTCCCCCTCTCTCTACAGCCTTTCCTGTCATATCTTCAGCTGTCCCTATCCAAATAAAGGCAAAAGCCCAAACAATAATCTTAAAATAATTATAATAATAATTCTGTACTGTGACAAATACTACCTGAAATATAATACTGATAAAATATTCACTGTTGAAACTGTCACAACTGAAATGTAATGATGTTGGACAAAGGAAGACGTAATTCTTTATTGGAGGGAAATAAACAAAGTTTTAGCCCCGTTTTGTCAATTGAAAGTATTGTAGTATAAACTCTGTGTTAAAATTCTGTAATGTGACATTTTTTGAATACCAGCTGAAATGTAGGCTAACTAAAACTGTCACTGTACCAGAATATGAGATGTTTTAATCAACTAAGATGTAATTATAGTGTTTGATTCAGTGTATTAAAACTAAATTAAATTAAATTAATTAAAACTAATGAATCCTTAAATTTTTAATCTGCATGATCAATTTTATGCCCTTTACATAGGAAAAAAAACACAATGAATCTCACAAATGATGCTTAAAATGTTAAAATTAGAATTTCTATTAATCAACCTGTGAAAATAATTGTGAAAATATTTTTTCAATGTAGATGTAAACAAAATTTTAACAGATTAACATAAGTCTACTTATTTGGATATTTATTGTCTTTCAGTGGTGACAAGAGCAAAAAAATCTGAAACTGTGAAAATAAAGAAAAATGAGAATTAACTGGACAATTACTAGAAATGTGTAACTCAGATGTTATACAGTTTACATAAATACAAAGTTCTGGGGAAAAGACTCCTTTATCTAATGATGTTTACCACTTTGACTTTGAACCAACTCTGTAGAATGGGCCAAATACAGTGTAAGATATGGTCAAAAGTTAAAAAATAAAATAAATAAAAAAAATAGGAACATCTTTTCAGACAGTAGTGAGAGAAGTGAAGAGTGGAAGCACTGTTGGGCCAGCTGCTGTTTGGATACTTCAGGTACTTTGCACTTATTCTTCAGGTGAAGGGCTCATTGCATGGGTCAAACAGTCTTAGTAAAAAATCAAAAATGCAAGGCTCCTCCAAAAACACCGAAGCACTGTAAAGTTCATGTAAACTTAAAATGCCTTTATTGTACATGGCAAAAAGAGTTAAAAAAAAAACAAAAAACAAAAAAACAATGCATATCAACCAACACAGGTCTTCATCAGGGTCAGACAAGAGTAACGCAACACAAGTTGTGCAAGCTGTTTGACCCATGCAATGAGTGAGAGAAGTGTTCAATATTAAGTAAACAAATACAACATTATGAAATAAATTATATGACTACAGACAGAATATGTATCACAACTGTCACACTGTATTCAGTAATTCAACTAATTTCAAAAACTCAGATCATCCTGCTTCTTTGCACAATAAAATACAGCCTTCTGTATATCATAATGTATGGAAAAAATGAAGAGAGCCCTCTCACAAATGTTTGTTAAATCAGCATCTCTACATGTATGACAGTCAGTCCATTCCAGTGTTTGTTAGACTGTTAAACACAAGCTCCTCATTCTACTTAATGAGACACTGATTAGATGATCACCTGAACCAAATCTTATTTTATGAGAAAGATAGAAGAAAACCACTGCTGTGATTAAAGATTGAGATTATCCCTCCAATATTGATTTCTAAACTCTTCCTAAGTTAAAATATTAGTGTTGTGTTGTTTAAAAATGAATGTGAACGTGTTTCTTTGCATTATTCAAGGTCTGAAAACACTGCATCTTTTTTGTTATTTTGACCAGTTGTCATTTTCTTCCAATAAATGCACTGAATAGCAATATTTTAATTTCAAATTTGAGAGAAATGTTGTCAGCATTTTATAGAATAAAAGAAAAATCATTTTACTCAAACACATATAAATAGTAACACCAGAGAAACTGATCATTTTTCAGTGGTCTCTTCATTTTTTCCAGAGCTGAATACACACACATACATATATATGGCACTGCTGTTTGTGAACAACAATCGGTGGAGATCTTCCTTTTTTATGTGCATTGATGATTACAAAATGCAAGCCATTGTGTGATGTGTCAAAGACAAGCTGGACACCTGATTGGAGCAAGAAGATAAAGAATGTTGTTGTCCCATTATCTTTCTTCATTTGCACTCAGAAGCACACAGACACTAAGTTTATAAATGTGTGTTAGCCACAAAGGTTGTAGTAACAAGTGTTCTAAAAAAGCTTGTACCGATCTGTGCGTTTTAGTCAGACGTGGACTTTCAAATGAGGCGGAATTTTGCTTTAACATAATAGAAAAATGAGTTGATTTAGATTCTGCAGTCAGAGCCATTTCTCTTTATTTTTCAGTGCATGCTCACATTCTCTAATGGACATTAAAAACACAAATTTACATTACCCACACACATCAGCTCAAAGCCAGCATTTTAAGGAAAAAAAAATTGGGTGGGAGTTTAAGGCTTGTGTTTTAAAGTACTGTTAGTAGGTGTTGGCAGTGTAAGTAGTTCTGGTCTCATACTGCATTCCTGCAGAGCTCTGTGTGCTTTGATGAGGAGAGCGAGGTAATTTTCTACTCTCCGCTGTCTGAAAAAACGGCTTCAAAAATGCAAATTGCTCTGAGAGCATTTCTCTACTTTTTATGCAACAGTGAAAATTAAGCCTCTGTATGTTGTGTCAGAGGGTATTGGGTTTAGTCACACACACACACTGTGAGTAATACACACATAAACACACACTCAATGCAGCCATTCTTCTCCTTATAACTTCTGTAATATGGAGAATTTTTTCTTCTTTTTGATTCAATAAGGCAGCGCAGAGCAGCAAATGATCCATCTGGCATCGGAGTGCAGTTAATAAGGAGATCTCTCCGCGCAGCTTTGGACACACATCCACATAAATCAGGTTAAGAACTTTCGAGTACATTGTGTTTTGAAAGCCTCACAGCTGACAAATATCATACAAATGATTGCTAACGAAACACAGAAACCTTGTTTGGAGAGATTCTCCTTGGATGAGTCGCCTGGAGTCCTCTGGCCGTCTGCACTGCTCAGGGTTGTTGTTGTACTGCTGTGTGCCAGAGCCTTGTGAGGCTGCACAAAGGTTGAGGATGACATTATGTGTCTGTGAGGAAATGTCGGTGCTCTGTCTGAGCAGAGCCCAGCGTGTGAAGCGCTTCTTTCTATAAGGCTGTTACATTCAGACAGGACTGAACTTCCTTCTATAAATGTCTTTTACTGCTCTACTTTCCAGAGGAGATGGACTCTTTTGAAACATTTAACAGGGCTCTTCCAGTCGCTCCATGTGGCCAAAGTCATCCAAGTGTGTGACATTAGAGTGGGAGCTAACAGGGACACAGGCACACACAGGAGAATTCTTTATTTGGCTGTAGTGGAATAATGTTGATATATCATTTGCAATTGTTGTTGCGCTTGATATTGTGTTTAACTTCCAAATGGTAGGAGTTATTAAGATAAGATATTCCTTTATTAGTCCCATGATGGGGAAATTTACAGTGTTACAGCAACAAAGTGGACAGCAAAAATATGAAGAAGCATCATTAAAAAAAAGTTAAAATATAAAAGTAAATATAAAAATACAAGCAAGAGAAAATATAAAATAGGAACAGTTTAAACAAAGGGATATAAAAATAATACATAGGAACACTAAACAGGGGAAACATAAAAACAGGAACAATATAAACAGGAAATATAAAAATAGCAACAGTATCTACAATCTAAGCAGCTGAATGTATTCCATTGCACAGAGGGGATATGGATATTGCACATAGAATGATGATGATACACCTGATTGAAGCATTGAATATTGCACATTGGAATTAAAAATTCACCTGTGTGAAATATTGCGCAGAATAAAGCGACATTACAGCTGAAAATAAGTATTAATATTGCCCAGCTGGTGTAAATGGTAGTGCAGAACAGTTGTCAGTTTTGTTGAGTATGTGGTGAACATGTGGTCTACTGGGAGTGAGTTTACTTAATAATCTGGTATCCTGGTTTTTAGAAACCTGAATATGCCACCTGGCAGAGGTTGGATTGAGTCACAAATGTGCAGGTAATAAGCAAGTCTCGAGTCTTAACCTTCAAGTCTCAGGTTGGTCCCAAGTTATTGTGATGAGAATCAAGCCTGCTACAAGTCAAATAGGTCAAGTCATTGCTTGGGTCAAGCAAGTCACAAGTCATGTCATGTCATGTGTTACCTAATGACGAGTCTGCGTAGTTTAATCAGATATATGGTCCTGAATCAGGCCCCTGATTGTTTTTTACATCAACAATATGTCTTCTCAAGAAAAAGCACAGTCGATTCGAAACCAAGTCTAAAATAGCTTAAACTTTATCTTCTCTTTAGCTTGTGTTTGACCAGCCAATGAATTAGCTGAAAATAGTCATTAACATACATAGATACCATGTACAGTAGAGCTTGATATCCGTGCCCGAACCCAATCTGACCCGACAAGTTTAGTTTGGGTCAGGCCTTGTTTCTCACATTTCACGGACTCACGTTGGGTTTGTGGTGTACTGTATTGATTTATTTATTTATTTGCATTTTTGTCCACAGTTTAATCATTGCCAATTCCAATTCCACCCAATGTATCGTCCCTCTCACTGGAAACTCCTACTGTTTTGTGTGCAGAGGAAAGTTTGAAAGAAAAATGTCAGTCTGTAATTGGGTTTGAGCTGAAATATGCTAATGAGAGTCAGGGTATGGTTGGTTTTGGAGAGAATTTTGTCTGCATCAGGCCTCAACAAGCTCAACTTTTGAGGCATGATTGAAGTGCTCATGTACGGGGGGCATTGAATTTTATGTTCCCCCAAATGTTCAAGATGGGTGTGTGATGCTCCCCCCTCCATCCTGAGGCAAAAACCATTGTAAGATTGCCATAGACAGATAATAGCCGATAATGGATTTCAATGGCTTTTAAAAGGACCACAAACAAAGTCATAGTATGCTATATTATTCTTTATTATTTAATTTACATGATGAGGCATTATATGTGTTTTATTACTTGTGTGTTTTATGTGTTACTGACTGAGCCCTCAAAGTGTCATGAATTCTAACACTTCTGGTTGTTAATGCAGTTAGTTCAATAACTTGATTATAACGTATAACTTGATTTCAGCCACCAGCTTTGTGTGGAAATACTTCAATATATTTAACAATGAAGATGTAAGGTTTGCGCTGCACTCTGGCGAGGGATCAAATGCACTGGAAGGAGGTTCAACAAGTGGTTTGCTGCAATATTTAGAATCTTAACTTGTGAGAGAATACCAGATTCATGTTATCCCAAACACTTTTTGGTGAAATACTGGTAGAGATGGCAGCAGTAGAATGTGTGCCTCTCATTGAAGAAAGACAATAAAATCTCCTTAAGAATCTGTCTGAAATCTCACACCAAAGGAGTGAGAGCTTTTTCTTTCCAGTTTTGCTTGTTAACTTTGAGTGATCACTGACTTTATTAGTCAGACATTGCAGCAGGCCCGGTGAGAGCCTTCTGCTGTGCGCAGCAGCAGCCTCTGAACACGAACAGAATATGGAATCTGTCTCAGCTTAATACCATGACTTTGAAAACACCAAATGACTTGTTTTAAGTCAAGTCATTTGATGATAGCAACATGCAATAACATTTTCATCCTCACAGCTATAGTGAAGTTTAACCTGTGTATTATGTCAATTTTAATGTTGAAATTGTGTTCTTCTGCTTCTAGAATTATTTACACCACCAGATAATACAATAAAGTGATCATGTTTGGCCCCCACATTTCTCCTTCTTACAAATAGTGTTTTCAGAAATATGGCCAAAGTGTTTTGACTGTATGCCTGAAATTCTACCTTAAAAACAAGTCCATTTCCCAGGGTAGTGTGGTTCAGTTTCAAGGACAGAAAATGTCTCATTTCCTGGGAAAATATTAACCTCTTCTTCTCACCACATCACACCGTCTAACATTACATACTGTAGGCCAACAATTTTTGCCCCAGCCAAAGTTCAACTCAAGTCGGTGCCCACGTTAAAAGACCTTTCTCTGTGGGTTTTGTAGTGATGGATGAAGTTGGATGTTGTGGTGGTTGAGTCACTGATTGTTGAGCTGCAGACCCTGCATACTGCTGACCTCTTACTACTGTTGTCAACAACAATCAACAATCATCTTTCAATCCAAATTTTAGTTTAGGACTAGCCACTTCCATTATAGCTGCCTTGTGTGTGGGCCTTTGCTGTCTGCGGAGTCCTAGTAGGTTACCAAGTTTGTGCGCATTGTGCCAGAAATCATACAATCATGTTTCAATCAAAAATAAAATTTATCAAAAAATGCAAGTATTAAGTCCTTTTGAGTCATCTGTCTCAAGTCTATATCAAGTCTTAAGTCATGAAAGTCAAATGTTAAGTTGAGCCTTTTAGCAATGTTAGTCAATCAAGTCCTCAAATCTGTGACTTGAGTGTGACTTGAGAATTCAAGATGCAGCTGCACACAGATGATTGTAAATCTGGATCTGTTAGGAGGCTGTGAGAGCTCTGTGTTGACCTGCTGCCAACAAAGCTATGACAAAACGCTCCTACAGTTTTATGCTGTACAACATCAGGAGCACAAGTCTGTTCATCACCAGGGAGGTGGTGCAGGTTCTCCTCCAGGGTCTTGTCATCTCACTCCCAGACTACAGCAACTTGCTCCTTGCTGATGTGCCTGCATGTGCCATCAGATCTCTGCAGATCATCCAGATTCTTAATTTAAAGGAGTGGGACATGCATTATTTAGCTTCAAGGATACAGTTGCTCACAAAGTGTCCAACAAAGTCCAATGAAGACCGGGTAAAAAACACTTTGGATGGATGAAATTACCTGTACAGTCATGGCTTGTACGGTAAAGTACATTTCCACAGCACAACAGTCCATCACTACAACAGTAGTGTCACGTCATGCTTTCTGTTCGTATGGCTTTTACTTTGCTGTGCTTTTGTTGCTGCTCTCAACAAAACTTCTTTGCACAACACTTTGCACAAAGTGTGAGTCAGTTGAAATAATGACAGAACAGAAGTGGCTGAATGAATCAGAAAGAGAACTGTACCTCTGTTCAAAGAAAACTAAGGTCAGCAGCGTGGGTCCACTCTGTTGTTGGACAGGTGGAGTTAGTGCTGCGGAAATGCACATTCTATCAAATTTTGTAGGAGGAGGTAAATTGTTCAACTTGAGTTTCAGTTGCTCCTCTGTTCTCTAGATGCTTTGCAGCCCGTCATCCAGAATGTTTGTTCTGTGTTTCAGTCGTCTGTGTGACAGTTTTCACTGAGGAGGGGCCACATAAGATCATTCACGTCACTAAGCTGTGACTGTGATAACACCCATATGAAAACATTTTTAGAAGAACAAATGTCAGACACATTTTGTCATCGCTTCCTTGTTAAATTTTAACACACACACACACTAGTAGTAGGGGGTGTGGTCCTATGTCTGCACTGGAGGTTCCTGAATGCCTGTGTGTATTGTTGGTGGCAGATTCTATTTTTGCACGTATGCAAGGATAATTTACATAATTTATATGCAAATATAACAAGTAGTATGTAAGTGTTTTAGTAGGAGACTTGGTAGATTTTTCTTTTTGACTGTAACAGTGTTGGAGCTTCATGTGGAGTTAAGACAGATACTTTCTGGCAGTGCCCAGTTTGACAAGCTGTTAGTGTTGCAATCCTCAAACAACACAATCAACAGGTCAGTGGAATTATTGTCATTTTAAAGTTTTATTAGAAATACTTTCAGAATAATAGTGTTTTCCATTTGAAGTGGGAAGTTGGAATTTCTGAGTTCTTGTTTGGAAAATTTGTCAGCAATGCCCCTGAAGTCACTTTTCCTACTCAGAAACTCAGAAGAAGCTCACCAACCCCAATCTTAAAATACAAGATGGCTGCTCCAACTATCAACAGTACATAATGTAGTGATATACTGTTTATTAGCGATTTGGACATTTGTGTCTCATAAAATTAGTTATATAGACAGTGCCGTCCAACCCCATCCAAAATAAACTCACAAAATGTCAAAAAATTAAACATTCTTTCACTTATTCTCCTTATTAAATGGATAAATACAATCGTAGACCTGCTGAATCCAAGTTTCTTTTACCAATCTAAGATAAGCTTAACTGTCTTGTTTATTCGCTGTAAATCTCACTTCAGTCAAATTCAACAGAAAAACAAAATAAAACTCACTAAAACTGTCTTGGTTCATCTTCCTACTGTTCCCATAATCACCAACTCTGGCTTGGTCAACATAAATCCTTAATCTACCAAGTTAGATGTGAAAATATTCTGCCTCTGCTGTCATCCTCTCACTAGTTCTTCAGCTCAGGGTTCCACTGAGCTCTCACTCATTCTTTGGAGGCAGACTATTAAATTAGTAAAATAAATGAAAAAACAACAACTAGCAATGGACTCATCCAGTCGCCTAATTTGTATATCGAGATCCAGTCACAATGTGGGCACACTCAGCATAATGGAAACATTTATTATCACCTATAGAAATGTCCATGAATGCATGTCATCATCCAGATATCATATTCAGGTGTAAATGGGGTATAAATATCTTAAAACACCATATATGTCTACATTGCATCTTGTTTTCTCCACCAGAAGGGCATACTCACCTCACCATGTTTGTCCACTGGAAGGGTACGTTGTCATGTTTTTCCCTCCTGGATGGGCACCCTAGAGGCCAGCTAACCATAATTTCCCTCTGGAAGGGTGCCCTACAGGGTACTTAACCATATCTGCCCTCTGGAAGGGCCCCCTTAGGCCACTTTATTATGTTTTGCCAACTGGAAGTACACCCTAGAGGGCACTTCACCATGTCCATTGGAAGGGTACTCTATAGGGTACTTTATCATGTTTTTCCCTCCTGGAAGGGCACCCTGGACAGCACTTTACCATGTTTGTCCACTGGAAGGGCACCTTAGAGGGTACATTATTATTTTTTTTTTTTATTAGACATTGGGCTCCTGTAGGGGGCACTTCGTCATGTTTATTTGTCATATCACCATCCAAGAGTGTGCTTTTGTGGATTTTTTTTTTTGAATATGGGGGCACCAGTATCAGGAGAGTCGGGGTGTTTTTTATGTTCATGTGTGATTAATACAACCTAATTAGTTTCTGCTAAATATTATTTCCACCCCTCAAAATGATGTAACATTAAGAAAGGCAATATCAAAGTAGTGAAACAGACCCAGTTCTTTGGTTGAAAACCTCGCAATGTAGACGCAATCAAAGTCTCAGTCAGAATAAACCAAGGTGTTGACAGTGTGTGTGTGTGTGTGTTGATGGGATGGGGTGGGGGTGGGGGGTTATTTGCACACCTTGTGACTGTAATGTGGAAGTTCCTTGATCTCCTTATCACCTGCCTCTGGGAAAGCAGCCTCACACACTGATTCATATTAAAAACAGAACCACTTAGCACAGGGAAACAGGTTAAAGACTGTCACAGTAAGGAGAGGAGATGGAGATGACTCAGAGCCGCCTCACCTGCATCTCTTCATCATTTTCTTAAGGTGTGACTAGCCCCTTGTTATATAAATGTAATGTCGAGGCTTGCTGTGTGACCAGCTGCGTTAAAACGCTCAAAAATGTGGCGATGTCAGGCTTTCACAGCTCTGACGCCAGTTCCTTTCTGTTGTCTGACTGCGGCCTGAGCCACAAATACAGAACATGACGCAGGTAGAAGACATGACAGCAGGGCAGCAACTGCTTCATCTCAGGTGATATTTCTGTCTCTCTCTGCCTGGTTGTGACTTCTCCAAGGCTGCTTTCTCCATCTTTCTTCCTTTGCATGTTTCATATTCTCTGCAGTGTTCTGTCCAGGTTTTGGCTCTTTTAAGACTGCGTCTCGTCTGTGGCAAGTGCAAAAGCCAAGTGCCTTAGCTTACAGCCTTGATACAGTAGCAGCAACACTGTACATGAGAATAAAATAGAAAGTCTGTTATGGGAATAAAGTCCAGTGATGATATGTTACCTGTGTTGGAGGTCTTTTCCCTGAGGTCTTGCTACAGTCGAGGCCTGCCGCCTCAGACAGGCTTTGCAGCTATGCGTGCTGCTGGCTCAGCTGCATTCTGATGGAGGCCTTCACTTCCACCCTGTCTCTTTACTGTAAAAAGGTGATTTGAGAGGCTGGATAGAGTGATGCTGAGGATCGATGGTGGCTTGTGTAAATGCCAGAGAGGAAAGTGAAACAAGGGATGACGTGGGCATATTTTCTTGGATTATATCCCAACCCAGGGTCGTATTCAGGCTGAGGCTGAGCTCTCATTATACATTAGCTGTACAACCTGAATTTATCATCAGAAACAATCACAGTATGATATCAGTCCCAGAAAATGTCAGTTTGACAGTCACTTATACAGTACTACACATCATTATTATCTGATCACACTTCAGTTGGTTTGATTCTTTTTTTTTTTTCCAAAAAGGACACCTTTTATATCACCCTGTGGTCAGAAAAAAACAGCTTGGCCAATGCAATGTAAAAAAAAAAAAAAAAAAAGTTTTAAAATTTTAAACAGATTTTTGAGTTTTGAAATAAACTTTAAAAAGTTTTGCTGATCTATAATCTGTAGTTGAGATATTTCACTTTCATCTTTAGGTAAACTTGAATCTTTGAGATTTAGAAACTTTTTTTGTGAAAATATTATTTGCTGTCACTTCAGTGAATTAACTCAATATTTTTTCAAATACAATCTTTTGAGTTTCTAAACTTCTAAACTACTTTAAGTTTATCTAAAGAAGAAAGGTAAAATATTTCAACAAAAGATCTGTAGCTGGTAAAAGTTGTTCAAAAGTTAAGAATTTGAGTTACTCAAAAATCTATTGCAGTCTGTTGCCTTTAAATTTGGAGGTTTCTAAACTTTTTCCTTTCTACAGTGTGTAAACAGAATAGTTCACTATAACACAATTATGACAGCCAAGGGACCATTTTAATGAAAACTAACTAAAAAGACATTTATTAGCAAACGCTCATTTGCGCATAATTGCAATATCCAAGTGATTCTGAGAGTAGGTTGCATATATAAAAATCATAAATATCTCAGAGATCTCTTTCCACTCTAAATTAATCTTAAAATGACATTTCAGTCTTCAATTAGTTTAGTTAACAGTGTATTTGTAATTGTGGTCGGAATAATGTAGATTGAATCATGACATTGAATAGAATAATGATTATCTGGATGGCTGTATCATATTTGATACATTTTCTACACAATCTAAGTAATTAGAGGTTGTTTCAATAAAGTAAATATTTGTGTTGAAATATTAGTAACAATATATATTACTTTTTCAAAATTAGCAAATATTTCCCAGCCAAAAATGTGGGAGTCACTATGTGAAAGCAGCCATAATACCAGTACACCAGTGTAACCCTGGGATTTGACTCAGGTTTTAAGTTTGTGTCAGTGTACTTACACACAGATGCAGGACCAAGATAGAAACAGACACACAGCTTAAAAACAAAGACAACAAAGTTTTTGTTAAAGATTAATTCAAACTCACCCAGTAATTCAAGTGGTTGTAGTAAACAGAGAGATCATTCTTTTTTTTTTTTTTTCTGTCATGCATTTTACAAAAAGCAGCATTATTTTTCCACCACTTGGGGCAGGACTGTGCAGTTAATTGCAATTGCAATAAAATTGCAATGTGGCCAAGTGCAATGTCCCAATTCAGAACCAGAACCAAGTCGCAATGTTTTATATATTTTTATATATTATAATGAAATACTGTAGTGCTGCAGAGATGTCTCGAACTAAAACTCTTGTTCTCCAGTTTAAAGAAAACATGTTTGTTTGGTTCAGACCTCAGTCAATATCACATCATCACAGTTTTAAAAGATTTGTTTTTTCAGTGAACTGGAAAATTGTCATGCAAAACTGATCATTTTCATTCATCATACTGCATATCGAAATCAAAATTTCATTCAAAATAATCATAATATGACTTTTGTACTAAATCATGCAGCCCTACAGAGGACAGCCTGAGAATCTACTCTTTCCTCTCCATCTGCAATTAGTTGGTAATTTTTTCCACCATGTATAAAATAATTATTCCCTCTAATATCGCAAATCATATTGCAATTGCAATATCAGTCAAAATAATTGCAATTAGATGGTTTTTCAAAATTGTCTACCCCTAACTTGGGGGCAGCAGAAGAAGCTGAAAACAACATATTCACACATGATCACCCTCTAAACGGGGCTAATGTGTTAGCAAAGACACAGAGAAACATTAACATTAATTTGGACTCATATTTGTGTTCACATGATAAAAGTCCCAATATTTACTCACTTTTTCACTCTGTTTGGTAAATGAGATTTATTCTCCTGAGTTTGACCGTACGTTTAAAAAAATCAGCAGTTTATTTTGGCATTATAACTTGAGAGCATGTGAGAGACAGCCAGACAAAGTACGAGAAACACCTTCAATCATCTCTTTCAGTGTTATATCTTTCTTTCTTTTTCGTTCTCTTTTTTTTTTGTTGCTGAAAGTGAGTAGTTTCAAGTAGGCTGAATCTCTGAGCTCACCAAGACTGAAATTTTGACCAATTAGCTCCATCATGTCGTCATATTGAAAACTACAGCCATTCAAACCATGAGAAATATTAAATACACTGACAAAAACATCAGACAAAGAGTCTTTATGGTTCCTAGAATCTCATTTATGTATCAATAACTGCTAATAAAACATGACAGGGCTGTGTGGGGGGAGGTTTGCTTGGCATGAGTGGACGTGTCCACAGCCAGCTGAGGCTCAGAGACAGACAGGCTATTGAGTGGATGTGCTGGAGCTGGCTTTCTAATGGCAGTTAAAAGGGAAACTGTGGTTGTGGCCTAATGGCTCTTAGCTCCAATGCTTATTTTTGAGGTGACACATGCTGGAGACCAAATACCCTGCAGCCACACTGTGGTCTGTGGTGTGAATGTGTGTGTGTGAGAGAGTGTGTGTGTGTATGTGTGTTTCGTCTCTGTGCCGTGGGTTGCTCATAAATGCTGCTCCTTGGTTGGCATATTGATTTATGATGATGAGATTATAACTCTGCACACACTTGAGTGCCAATCCAGCCGCTCTGTTGGAGTCTGGAGGGTTTGTACTGTATGTCTGTGTGTATGTATTTTGGTGCATGCTCATGTTCACTCCTGTGAGTGCACTACGTCTGTGTGATGTATGTTTTAATATCCTCTGGGGTTTCTTTAATAGAAACCCTGGAGAAATGGGCAGTTGTGTGGAGTGTTTTCCAGAAATCCTTACAGACAAAACCTAAATTCTTCACACTACTAGTGTAAGGAAACATATAATATGATGATACTCTGGCTATTGTGCATATGTTTCTGTTTTTCAGTTTTGGACCTGTTTGTCCATATAGCTATCAGCAATTCAAGCTGTCTGTCCTGTTCCACTCAACATTTGGTAGGACACATCGTGCTGTTCCTCTTGTGGAAAGTGGAAGCTAGCCAGCCCAGTAATTCCAAGTTAAAGTCTGTGTAAAAGAATTGAAAAGATTTACTTCTGAACATATCATACATGTTAGAAAATAGTTGCTGAAAACATGTGAAAAGACTGAGAACTGTGTAGTCCTGATCCATGAAGTTAGAGCATTAAACTGTTTTTGCGTTCAGGACTTTTTGAGTAGACCTGAAATCAGATCATTTTTCAGATCAGCAAAAAAAGAAAAAAAAGTAGGATGAGGGTTAAACTATTTTGAAAATGCGCTTGGCTTTTATCTCTGTCTGTCTGTAGTTATCACCACAGGTCACACAGGTCATGTGGTCCCTCCAGAGCTGTTCAGACCACTGATTGGTCACCTTTGGTTGCTTGTGCTGATGATAATAATATTAATACCTGTACGTATGTTGCTCTTTTCTAAACACGTTACAAAACACTTTGCATAATTATAAAGAGAAATCAGTGAAATCAATAAAATAAAGAGTTTTTAAATGAGACTTGAAAGATGATAACGTGTCAGCTTTCAGAATCTGAGCTGTCGATAGTACAGTCTTGACACATTAAACAAAGACGTCCTCACTTCAGACTCTCTGCACATTACAATCTCTGCTTTCTGTGACAGTGTATGAAATATTGTGACCAGGTAACTATAGAGCAGGAGGCTCCTATTCAAGGTGCATCTTCTTTGTGTTGCTCTATCTTGCCACTGAAAAAATGGAAACACTGGTATTGTGGACTATGTATATACAATTAAAGCACAATACAGTCTGATCATACACAATACAATAAAACAACAACAACTGGCTTACAGGTGGAGTTGACACTGGCTGCTGCACATTGCTCCTAACTCTAAGGAGGGGTTAAATGCACAGAATGAATTTCCTGGTGGGGATCAATAAAAGATAAATTAAATTAATACATGTATCTAGTGTTGTGCTGGTGCAGTCAACAGGTGGAATTCAGTGCTGAACTATAACACATAACCTGATGTGTAGATCTTCAGCTGGACCTCCATTCATCTCTTGCATCAGGTATAAATCCAGCTTCTCCCTCTGTGCATGTTCTTTCTACTCCTGCAGAGAGCCAGAGGAGCACTCAGCTCTGTGCTCATCCTGTGTTTTATAACGGAGGGCGTCTGTCTGACCTGAGCTGTCTTTCTTTCACCAGTGGTCCAGTGGGGCAGATGGCAAACAGCCAGCTTGTCAGAAGTCACAGCAGCGGGCAAACTATAGTGTTTCATGTCCAGGGGCCTTATTTCTAAAAATATTTTTAGAACTGTACTTGAATTTAGGCTTAAGATTATTTCCAATGTTGTGCTAAAGTTTGATTCATAGAATGTCTAAGCATAAAACTTTTTTGCTTAAGCAGGTTCTAAGAAGAATATTTCTGACTTAAGCACCAGTGATCTATAATATATAATAATAATAATAATATATCATCTATACTTACTGATGGCACCTGCCTTACAATCAGTAATTTCCCCTTAAATGATTAAGTTTTGTGTCAGACTCTTAAGTTTTGAAATAAACTTTAAAATAGTTTGTAAAACCTATAATCTTTTGTTGACATAATTTACTTTTCTTCTTAGATAAACATGAATTTTTCAGTTTATTTGAGGAAGATAAATAAACTATTAAAACAGTAAAATATTATAGGGTGGCAAAACTTTTTTGAACTTATTTCAAAACTTAGGAGTTTTGCTTTTATTTTATTGTTATTTATATTTAATTTTTTTCTCCTGTTTATCTAAAGAAGAAAAGTCAATTAATAAAACCAATTAAAGATTGTTGGTTGACAAAACTTCCTGAGTTTGACTTGAAACTCAAAAAAGAAAATTTGTAACATAAGCACCTGTGATCTATAAAAGAAAAAAAAAGAGAAAGAAAGGTGAAAAAACTCCAAAATTTCTCCAGCCTATCATCTTATGTCACTGTTAAAAGTCATTTATGTCATGAATAGTTGAAATAATGTAATATACTGAGTACTGAGTCTCTTTCAGCTTTCTGCTTTAGTGATGGCAGTCTAGTTTTGTGGATTATAATAACTTTAAATTACATCCTGTTTCCTGAGCCTGCTTCTCTGACATCATGGTGTCCATCTCTTTTTGGATTTTTTCCCCCAGACTCAGAATGAAGATAAGTGTAATGCAAAATTATATTTTGTAAGCAAACAATATAGATTGACAAAACTTTTTGAGTTTCACTTAAAACTTAACTTTGTAAATTAAGCACCTGTGATCTGTAAATCTCTGATTTTTTTGTCAGGAACACTGTAAAAAAAAAAAAAAAAGGTGAGAAAATTAAGAATTTCAGGTCAACTGTCTTCACTATTTTTGTAGTTTTTGAAATAAACTTTAAAAAAGTTTTTCCAATCTATCATCTTTCATTAACATAACTGACACTGTAAAAATTGTATGTCATTAATACATCCTGTTTCTTGCTGTTCTGTTCCAGTAAGTGTGTCATCATGGCATCCACATCTTTTTCTGACTTTTTTCCCCCAGATTCAGAATAAGATTATGTCTGTACAACAATATTTTATACTTAAATAGTAGGTGGAATGTGGGAAATATACAATGGTCCACCTGAATTGGTTAAATTGTGTTGTTTTAGGTTTTTAATAACTCACTGAACCAAACTAGTTATCATTATGTCATGCTAATGTTAAGTCATGCTAATGTTAGCAATTTCATGAATGAATTAAAATAACACTGAGATTGCTATAAAAAATACTTTTCCTGAGAACCATACCACTGGCTTGTTAAGGAGCCTTTCAGCTGGGAAAATTAAAAAAAAAATAGACTGACCTGCCTTAAATTTAAGTTCAATTAATGCAAACTGTTCATTTATAAGCAATCAGATTATTTAATACGTCTGGATTAAAGCAATTCATCCAACTTGTTAACTTAATTTGAAAATATTCTCTAATTTTAGTGTACTTTTGTTTCTGAAACAAACCATTTTGTATTTCAATAATTGTTGAGTAAACTCATTAAAAGTGAAAGTGAATGATGGTTAATGATTTAATATTTTCAGTTGCAACCATTTAATTTTCAGGGACCTAAATAATAATCAATCGGGTGGACATTTTTTTTTAAATACAGAATTTTTTGGATTTCTAAAATTCAGAGATTAAAGTTTATTTATAGAAGAAAAGTGAAATGTTAAATTAATAAAAGATTATAGGTTGGCAAAACTTTTTTGAGTTTATTTCAAATGTAATATTTTGACTTTGACATTGCTGATGAAGCTGATCCAACTGTTCAACACTGGCTGCAATAACCAGCAGGTCTGGAAAAGTCTGGACTGCTTAGAGATAAGACCGTTTTTTTTACTTAAGTCATACTTGTCATACCTGATGGTCCATTTTAATAACGAGGCCTCAGGTTTCTGTGTTTCCTGCCTGTTAGTCTATAAGAAATGACAGGAAATAAACCATTTTTAGTGTCCACCAACACAGATAATTTACCAAATTTAAAACTGAACTGACATTCAGTCATTCTTTTGGCATTTGAAGTACACCAGCCAAACATCAATGACATTGATTTCTTCGCCTAAAATATAATCATCCAGACTTGCTCAGGTTGTAGGGATAAGCAGAGACAGTTTAGAAGTTCCACTACAGAGAAATGGCTTAATGAAAGGTAATAACATGCCCTCAGAACGAGGAGTCGTAGAGTCTATATCAGAGTATTTCTTCTGTCCATTCATGTTCGTCACTAACAGATTCTTAAAAGGTTTTCCATCAGGGTGGATGAGGCGCTGTTCAAATAAATAATTCTCAGTATTCACTTGCACACGCACAGCAGAGGTGAAGGTATTTTCAGGTCTCAGTGGAGGTGCTGGAGATTTTTGTTGTGCTGTCATAGCAACTGGCTGTAAGACGGGTTAGTGGTGACGTGTAAACTCACCGAAGTGTCCAATCTAATGCGGCATCTGCGGGGTAAGGACGTCTCTCCAGGACCCAGATTGACGGCGGCTGACATTCACTGAAGGCCCATTAAGAACTGCTATTTTAACACTGGATCTGGTTAGGCCTCAGTACCTTCTCTGCTCCACATTGTGACTCTTTCATTAATGCTGTTTATTCTCATATTAGCAGCACGGTTATTGATCATCAGCACAAGTCTCGCTCAGTTTTCTCACCCTCCTTCAACACAATGGCAATGTCTTCAAAAGAACTCTGTTATGAGATCACACACAGGCAGGATGCAGGATGGAGTTAGACCAGGTCCAGGTCCAGGTCTGCAGTTCTGGAGCACCTCTCCAGTGGCTCCCTATGACTTTGGCTAAAAAAAGATATGGAAATGCAGTTATTTATTATTTATTTACTTATTTAATTTTCATTTATCATTGTTAAAGTTGAGACAACTAAAAATTTCAAGACAATGTACTGCAATAGATTTTTGAGTTTTTAGCCCAACTCAAACTCTTAAGTTTTACAAAAGTTTTACCAACTACTGATTTTTTTTTCCTTACATTTGCCAAAAGTAAAAATATGCAGCCTGTACACCCCCCAAAAAAGTGTGTCATAGCCTACGTTTATGGCTTAGTGCCTTTTCCTCTACATTTTGACAGTGGCTCATCTTGTTGAGCTCGCTATGGAAGCCAAATTATTTTTTAAAAAAAGTCATTCATTTTTGGGCCAAAAATGTCTCTTTTGATCCTTAAGGTTGCAGACCCCTGATTTGGACCAATATATTGAATCCGTGGAGGTATTTTGTAAGCAAACGGCTGTTGAGAGGTTAGAGGCTGCAGTGCTCATCAAACTCCAGTACTGGGATAAACTAACATAGTAAAAAATGCGATGCAATAATCTGATAATGTAATAACCATGGCAGTGTTCGACATAAAGGAGCAATATGCAATTGCACATGCAAAAATAAGTACATGGATCATGGAGCATATATTCAATAGGTTGGAATCCTGTTTAGTATGTGATCTATGGTTGTTTGGTTGAGTTGCTTCCCCTAACACTCCTACCCAGACTCAGGAAAGCTCGGGCAGGCGGCAGGAGCTCCACAGGAGCACAGGATGTGCGCAACATTGTAAATTGACAATTCCAAGCAACAATGAGTCTTCCACTGTCAGTTGATTAGCTGTCTATATCTGTCAGTTGTCTGTCAATGCAAAGTTCAGCCTGTTATCCTGAAAACAAAAGCCCACTGCTCTGAAATAACACACTCTGGATGGCGAGTTAAGTGGCTGCCCGTCTCACTGCTGCCAAACTCCATTAACATTTTGTTCAATTTAACAGTTATAAACATCTATGGCTTCTACACAATTATTTATGATTTCTTTCAACTCAAAAGCAGACACTTACGCATTTGACAAAAATTCTGCATTAATTTGAACTCTAATTAATATGAAACGGGCCAACAAAAAGTTATTCCAGCCTGGAATAGAAAGGGGGACACTGACTGGAGCGCTGTTGTCAGAGTAGAGTGTCTTTCAACTTAACATGTATCCTTGATCTCTGATGACATGTTGTGGACATTTTATGATTTATTATAGTAAATATATGACATATTTCTCATTTAAACTGTCATGTTTGTCATGTGGGTGTCACAGGATGGCAGCACGGGGTTATTATTATTAAAAGGATTAATTTGTTTGGGGTCATGAATGTGCTCAGTAGGGTTGGGGTTCGATACTTAATTGAATCTGAATCCAGCATCTAATATGCTTGTCAAATCTGAATCCTTTTTATATCCTTAATCAAATCTGTTCAGGCTTAGCTTCATATTTTGTGATTAAAGTTTCAAATAACTGGTTCATAACTGACAATTCATTTGAGATCTGTAATCACATTTTGTTGTCTGAGAAGGCAGAAGCGCTGCAGATTTTAGTGGCGGCCTCAGTTAACAACCTGAAATGAGATGAGCAGCAGAGGATATAAAGTAAGATAGATGTAAGATATAAAGAGCAGCCTGCTTACTGCGATCGTGCACACCTTTTTTTATGGGTTCTTTCCTCCAAATACTGGAGGTCCTGATTCCAAACATTTTAAGCTTGAAATGATATGCAGTAAAGTCTGACTGGGAGTAACTCCTGATGTGCTGCAATCTGCTACAACATTGCACTAGAGCAGAATAACCACTTTGTCTCCAACTACAAAAACACAAGTTCACTTGAAATCAGAGAGTGCCGTCACAGAGTGGCACTTCTCCCTTCAACAAACAGTCTTTGGAGTGCAGACAGCAGCCTGTAGAAACCAAATTTTGTCTCATGGCTTCTGCCATCAGAGCAATTTTAAAAATGCTTTAATGAGGGCAACCAGGGACCAAGAGCTTCCAGCTATTACACTACAAGAAAATGACACATCTCATGATGGAAAAAAGTACATTTTTGATGGTGGGGTATGCTTTCTAATTGGCTAAACGTTTGCTCTGCAATTTATCTGAAGGTCTCTGCACAAAATGTTGTATCTTGAATAAAGTTTCTTGCACATAAAAGGACAGTGTGTTCTCTCTTCTCATACCCATGGATATTTCCTCCTACGTACCTAAGAAACTGAAGGTGTGCATGTAGTCACACACAAATTCTACAAATATGAATGGTACCAAAACTTGGCAACACTGTAAAGACAAGATTCTAGTGAGTTATCCGTTGTTACTAAATCTAGTACTAGTACTAAATCTGTTTATTGTCAAGAAATATTTCCAGCATGTAGCTTCCCCTAAAACAATAAATTGTTGGTTTTGCATTTCTGTTTATGCAGAGATTAAAGAAACAAGAGACATGTTCATTGGCAAGTTTTTGATTTGAGTCATTTTAGCCATGCTAGCAAGCGATTGGGCTCCGCGTCTGCCGGTCCACCACGTGTGGTTCAGATTCAAATATCTCAACAACTATTGGAGAGCTTGATGTGGAACTTTGGGCATACAATCTCTGACTCTGACTTTTTATCTAGCACCAACTATATGTCAGAATAGTAATTTGTCCAACACTTGCACAGCATGCTAATATTAGCATGATAGCATGCTAAACTAAGGCTGTAAACATTGTCAACATAGAACCCACTAAACAAAAGTGTAAACCAAACATGATGTCACCCATTAGTTTGTGGATTTTTATTCAGAAGCCTCCAGTTTGGCTTTATGTTGGCATCTTGTTTTTTTGCGACCAGAACATGCACAGTACCAACCAGAGTGTGGAGCTGGTGGGTGACGTGCTGTGAGCTGGGTGGTGTGTAGGATTTGGTGTGTCCGTTCAGCAGGAAAGAATGGAGGCCTGCCTGGCCACATAGTTTCTCATATTACAACTAAACAGCTAAAACTAAAATATGTTTCTGAAATCATTTTGGGCGAGAAACAGGAGATGCTGTTACACAATCTTGAACCATATTTGATCAGCACTGCCTAGTTTGATCTGAGTTTTGTGAACCTGGTGCATTGCACTGGACAAACTCTTTGAGAATAACAACCTCAAGGTAGCTCCACCTTAAAGCATACCCTGCTTTATGGTCTATTTTAGTATAGATGGGACCATAATTTACAAAACAAACATTATGTTGTATTGAAGGAGTGAAACTAGCAATCTAGAAAGTAAACTCTTTAGAAAACTGTTTACTGAGGTCATAAATTGAGCGAGAAGTAAGGCCAGTTTGCCATAAGGATACAATCAGACTTCTTTTTGCAGCCAATGGAGTTGCCCCCTGCTGCCAATGCAGGTTAAAAGGAGAAATCTGTCATGTATTTACTGTAATAAATCCTCAAATGACCATGATGTGTCATCAGAGATCACAAAACACTCACAAGTCAGACAGTGTGCACATGAACGTGGCTCCAAGATAAGGATCTACAGTGAAGATTCAGGATAAAAACATGGTGGAAAGTGAACTTGGCATGTCGGGGCTTTAGCAGACTTGGATTACACTAGAATAGCAGTATGGATGCAGTTTATGTTTTTGGTTGTTTGTTATTTTTAGATTTGAAAACTGGTCACCATTCACTTCCATTGTCTTGGGAGATTCTATAATGCTGTTTTCTGGTGAAACTCCAGCAGTGTTTTGTGGACTACAAAACTAAACCTGACCTTCAGTCGGCATGAGGGTGCGTAGATAATGACTGCATTTTCATTTTTGGGTGAACTATCCCTTTAAGGCACTGTCTTGCTCCACTTTTCAGACCCACAAGCTCTGTCCAGTATTGAATATACTATGACTAAACATCAGCATGTTAGCATTGTCAGAGTGAACATGTTAGCATGCTGACATTAGCATTTAGCTTAAGAACACCTGCAAATCTTCTCCTCTCACTTTCCTGAAATATTGCCTGATTCCTTTAAACAGGCTACAAATAACTGGTGCTGAATGTGTTGGTAATATTCTTTGACTGTTAACCACAGGTTACTGAAGAATGCTGCAAATAGATGAGGGAACAGATAGAGGTCTTTTAAAGCACTAACATGTTTTTCTTTGTTGTGAGGGGTAGATGAGGTGTGACAGGAACTGCCTGGATGATCAAATGATCTCTAACCCGTCTCTCCATCACTATCTCTACCCCAGTCCACAAATAAAGCAGTTAGGAACAGCTCGGCTGACGGTGGACACATTTCTCCACTTCGTTAACTTTATGGTAGCTCGTGTTTGGTTAAAGTTCAGTGTTTGTTTTCCAGCATCAGCAGCCTCACACTGTTCCTCAGCAGCCCAGCATACCCCGTATCCCTCATGCAACATTCATGGCTGCTATTCTTCAAAGAACAAACAATGGGCAAAGCTGCGTAGCTGCAATAAAGACTGAATCTCAGTGTGTGGACGGTGCATTCACAAATACAGATGTGGAGTATAAATTAGTCCTCCAGCCCCTGTGCTCTGCTGCTGTCATCACAGCTTTTGTATTCATCTTCCTCTCTGTTCAGCCCAGGTGTTTCATTCCTCTGCAGCATCATAATCTGTGCATCATAACAGCTCTGACAGTGTTGAGCAGGAGCTCTCTGTACCTGTTTCCCGGTCCTGACCCTTCACTCTGCTCATTATGTTGGCAGATAGTGTGGATTTCAGTACCACCAGCTATGCGCCATTCCTGATCCTGGAAAAGAGTTGCTCTGATGCCTGAAATTAGTAACGTGACACATACAGAAGCACGCACGCACACACACACACATGTGCTATTTCCTAGTATGAGAGTCCCACAGGGATACAACAGGCAGTGTGTGAGTGAACAGCAGGCCTGTATCAGCCTGTGAGGCCGTGTTACTGAAGCTGGGACAGATTCATATTGTGCTTTAAAAGAAAATTCACCACTTTTCATGTCCATGTTCAATCAGTGTTAATGGCAAATGTAGTCAGTTGAAGCAATAAATCCCTCAGTGTTGTGCAGGGCAGTGGCTGTCTTACTGCAGAACATTACCTCAGCAAAATAAAATGACAAATATCACCTGGCCCAATAAAGTGACCGGCCATAGATTCAGCCCATCAATGAGAGACCATATATTCGTCCAATCGCCAAACCCTCGTTTCCCTTCAATGATATTTTGTTCTGGCCAGCAAAGTAATAGCTACAGAACATGGCAACATGGGTGTGGGCATCACAAGCTTGCATGCAATGCATTCTGGTACATACAGGCACTGCTGGAACAGCTCCATGACAGGAAAACTAAGTTTTCTTGATCAGAGTAATGAAAACCTGTATACAAGTACTTCTACATTAGTAAAATATTACTAATTACAACTAAAACTGCTGATGTTAAAAAAATACCATCCATCATGATGGCTGACAGTCATCACTCACTGAGTTCCTTACCACTGTAACATTGTGATTTAAAAGCCCTCTGTTTTTGAGGTAGTGTGTCCCCTCAGAGTTGTTCAGCGTTCATTTTTGACATGTAGGAGAGAAAATTAAAAGAAGCTGCTGGTCATTGCACTGCGTCACCATTTCGTTCATTATTTTCTTATTTTAAACTTTCCCCAAGCCTAAGATGCTTAGTTACATTGGTGGCAGCAGTACTTCATATCTGCAGCCTCTGTTAGCGTGTTTATTTTAATTGTGCCATTGTTAATTGCGCTATTGTTTTCATAGCTTAGCTTCCTCAGTATGGCTAGCCGGCTAATTTTGATTCAAGCTTAAGACAGCTTAGTTATGTCTTTGTGGTGCAGAGACAAGGACCCTTTTAAAAACTGGTATGGAGATGTATATCAGATGCTGTCAGAGTTCATCTGCCCTCACTGGTGATGGAAGTGTGACATGATCGTTCATCGTGATGTTTGACTGTCAATTCAATAGACATCGTCCAACCCTAGTAAAAAGTATTCTTCTCAAAAACTACTCATTTGTTACTTTCTAACCATTGATCGTTAATCCATTATCAATAGCAGCATTCAATTGAAAGAAGTTTCTGTTTCTGGAAATCTTCAGTCTAAAGTACTCCAACAACTCGTTACTTCCACCCCTGGACTATTACTACCATCAAAAGTGACTGAGCATCCACATGACAAGTGCTAAAATTCCCATTAAAGAGGACCTACAGGAAATTAGTTCGAAAGAGTTTCAGTCCAAATACTGTATGTCCCCTCCCAGATCACTGGTGAAGACCAAACATGCATTGTGGCCCTTTGTAATTTAGTTTTAGATGATTATGTTGGTGATTAGCAGCAGCAGAAATGTCTGAAGTGACAGCTTAGTGTTATTATTGGCCAGGTCAGCCTCAAACACAGAGGCAGAACTTTTGATATAATGTGGTAGCACACATTTCACTGCAGCTTTGACTCACTCATTAAAGGCATTTAAACATTTATACGTCCCAGAAAGTTATAATAAGTAAAAACTAATAGCTTTAGCTCGAGGAATGGTGAGGCCTGGCTGTCGGTTGGTTGGTATTGGATGGATTCTGGGCTGTAAGTATACCAGCTCCACTCCTGAATTCTGCATTGTAATAGGAATAACCCTGTATGACTTGTATTAAAATGAAATAGGGTGAACATTATGATGTTGAGTGTGTTCTAAGAGGCAACAATAACATGAACTGGACATACATACTCTTCAGCTGCACTCACACAGATACTGGCAGGTTGTGGCTGTTAGGGGATATTAATAAAAACCATTTGTCAAATTTTTTTCAGCCATCTGGTGAAGTTTTGGAGATGCTATTCTTTGTGGATGCTGACTGTTAAGTTTTGGAGATTTTTATAGTTTCTGTGGATGTATTGCTGATAACGTTTGAAAGAGCATTTGTGCTTTTTGTCATCTGTTCCTCTCACATCAAGGCAAACTAGAGTCTTAGGTTTAAGAGGTTTCAACACTCGAGGCAGTAGTTTTTTAATGATAGTAAAATACTTTGATTCTGATTCAGGGAGAAGTTTGGATTATTTAAGCAGCTGCTGGTGTTTTATTGTTCTGCTGTGTTTTATCAGAGGGCAGAGGTTTAAAACTTCCCTGACTGTGTGATGTTGGCTATAATGTCTGCAGCAAGCTGGCCTTCATACTTTATGTGGATTCACTCATTACTGATTCCTGATGTTTAGTAACCTCCACCAGCATTTGTCAGGGTTGTGCACTGAACCATGGATGACAAATGCAGTCCAATCTTGCACTGAATGTGTCTTTTGATGGCACTGGATGGATTGTCATGTCATGTTACAGATGTTCAAGCAAGAGCAGATATTTCAGGGGGTGGGTGGGGACATGTCCCCATGAACATAGTAAAAGCTGTCAGTCTCCTGCCTGAGGTACACGGTGTGAGGGGAGACGGAGAGATGCTGTGCTGCTGCCAGAGTAGCACTGACTAAGATAACAGCATGGGAATAAAATATAATATAATTCATAAATTAAACATTTTGGCAGTAAAGGGAGACCCATGGCTGTAGGTAGACTGTGGACCAAACCAATGTGAGGCATAATGAGGGGGAGACACAATCTTTTAAAACTTAAAACTCCATTGTTTTGTGGCTATAATTAGCACAAGTGCTTTGCCACAATACTGAATCTCACTACCTAACATTGACACGAACAGATAACAATGGTTATATTTCAATTTTTTGATCAAAATTGTTGCTAGGGCAGATTTAGTAATTCCTGGATATTGATAGGAACATGTCCCTACTGCCCCTACCCAATTTTATGTCCTTGTATTCAGGCCTGCCAGTGGATGAACCTGAACAATGAACCAAAACACTAACCCTGCTCTTTTGCATTATCTGTCAAAGCACTTTGTAAACTCAGTTTTAAAGGTGCTATATAAATAAAGTTATTGAAATGACTATTTCCTAACTTTTCATGTAACTAAAAGTTTTCACTTAGTAGTTGGAATGGCACAAAATTCGGTACGACATTCAAGGTTCCCATGATGATCAATCCCAGTGGCTTTTCTGACTTTTCAGAAAGTGTCACCATCAGGCTAAAATTGCAACTTGTCCAATACTTTGGTTTGATTAGATATTTGCAAAGCTAATCACATTTTCATTAGCTGGAGCTGTGCTTTAGTTTCATGCACATGATGATCATTAAGATGGACACAATGTAACTAGTAGTTTTAGCATTTATTTATTAAATTTTTACCACTACCTCTAAATAACCTGCAAATGTGAAGAATCTGCACAATGTACATAAACTTAATCTATTTTAGATCTGCTATAACTGTTTGTCTGTTTTATATTTTTATATTTGTGTTATTCTATACTTTTTAGATGTGTATATTTTTCTAATTCAAGGAGAGAAGCCATTCATAACGTCATTGTACCTGAGAATAATGATAATAAAGACCTTTCTTCTTCTTCACCAGCTGTGGGAGAAAAAAAAATCAATTCTAAGTATCATGTTGTAAGATTCCCTAATCGATTTTTGGATGCTGAATCGATTTTTTTTTTAAATACAGGATGTATTAATAACAAGTGCTTAGTCTGCTAGCTTGATGCTAACATATAATGGCAATTTGTATTGACACACTAATGAAAATTAACATTGGGATAGTGGTAATATTATTACAACAAAGAGATTAATTTTTATTACATGCTTAACATAAACCAACGTGTGTTCACACTTTCAGGCATATACTGTATTTCCTCTGCTTCTGACTTCACATTGCTAACTCAGCCTATTACTCTGGCTCTAACACTCCATGCTTACCAGCTACAGCAACCCCAAATGGTCAAAACTCAAACTCAAAATTCCCAATGCAATATACAGCTACCACCTGGAGGAGACAGGAGAGAGCAGCACATGTATTTATATTTTCTATTTTATTTATTCTTCACTACTTGATACACAGGAAGAGCTGAATGCTAAAAAAAAAAAAAGAGCTAAATAAACAGGTAACTTCAAAACCTTTTTTTAAAATTCATTTTATTTATTTACTATTTTTATATGCAGTCCAGAGTTTTGACAGGACAGGTAAATTCAATTTCTGATGTGAAGGATGTTAACTTTAGTTGCACACATTTTTTGTGTGCATTTAGTTTCCAGTGGCTCTATTCATTTTGGCCTAACAGTATTTTATATTTTATTTATTATTTTCTTATGGCACCAGCTTGATAAACAGCTAAGTGCAGCAGTTTACTTCAAAAAGTATTTAATTGCTAATTTTATATGCAGTTTAGCACTGATGCAGCTGAAGTAAAACTCAGAAGGACTGACTGACATACAACATACATTGTTTTTGGAAATATAAATGATGTTATGCAGTCTCTAGAAGTGTATGATTTAACTTTTTCACATGATCTGCTGTGAAAAAATCAAACAAAAATCCCAATAAAACCTAATACTGAATCAAAAATACTGACAGAATCACAATACATATCAAATTGTCCCCCAAGTGTCATGATAATATCTAGTTGGGAGATAAATATATCATTGCAGCTCTAGTAGACTCTGGATGGAGTAGACCTGATTTTAACCCAGTGTGGATTTGAAGTGATTTAATCTAACTTTAGAATCTGATCAAAATTCCAGTCAAACAAACAAGAATTCAGTTTTTTTTGGGCGTTCAGTACTATGGATAATTTAATACATTTTGAAATGCTTGAACATGTTTCTTTGCCTTCATTCTGGGTTACCATTGGACTCCAAATGTTGTGTTTCAAGCTGTTTCAAACTTATGAGACCACCTTTAAAGGAGGTGGACAATTTTGGATGGAGTGCTTCTTTAAAGCACCGCGGAGTTTGTGCATCTATTAAAGTTTAGATCAAAACCTGATGTGTTCCCATCGTACACGACCATGAGTAAATGAGAAGTGACAGCTCCCAAATTCCAGTTTGTATTTATGTGTCTGGGTCCATTGTTTAATCGCACCGCACGCTTTCCTGACAAAAAGCAGACGTTAAAAGTCGCCCGACGAGCGGCAGAGTGATCAGCTGTGACATCTGGTTTTAACACTTTCCCTTGTGGTTGTCTTGGAATCGAGCCTGCATCGGCTTATAAAGCCGCTGAAAGGGAAACGCGGCATCGCCCAGAGCTGCTGCGCTACCTGCCAGGAACACACACACACACACACACACACACACACACACACACACAAACACACGCAAATAGACGTTGCCTGGGGCTTCTATACCAGCCACTGTATGGAACATCTGGAATACACAGTGAGCTATGGCACAGGGAACATGCAGCCAAGAAATTTCATGATCCTGACACACAGACTAAGAATACTCACTACACACACACACACACACACCTTACATTTCGTGTTAGGCATGATAAGTTGAAGGACCTTAATTGTTTAACTTTTCTCAGTCAACCGCGAGGCCCTGTATGAAGGGGGTGCACTGTTTGAAGAAATGAATGCACATTATGTCAGATCTTTTCTGCATGCCCATTAATCACACAGAGTGTTATTGTAGCATTAAGCTGGTGGATAATGACTGGATGTTGTAGCGGGGCCCCGAGTGCTTGAAGGTGATGGAGGCTGTAGCCAGAAGGCACAGGCTGCTGCTGAGGAATGAAGCAGGCTGGATACAAGGAGCACTGTAACACACTGTGAACCACATCATCTGACTGATCTGTGTGCACATGTCAGTTAGCATTCAGAGTTAGCCACTGCGCAATAGACTGAGACTGGAGCTCAAACAGATGACCTTGGTTGAAGCATCCATGTTGAATATCTGCTCTGTTTTGAAGTGCAATGAAAATCCATATATGGTAACCAATAATATTTCTTATTTCTGACTTTAGGACTGGTGAAAAAGAATAGTTATAAGCAGGGATGGGAATCTAAGCGTCAGAAAGATAGTTGGTTGGTGAGTCTGCTTTCAAGAACGTCAGATACAGATGTTTTGGGCTCATTTTGCTGAGCTGTCCCGAGCTCAGCAAAATGATGATGATGATGGTGATGATGATGATGATGATGATGATGATGATGATGATGATGATGATACAGCCATCACCACACACTTCCAGGGGCTTTTCACACTGCATATTCTTTAGCCCAGGGTTATCCTTTGCTATCCTAAGAGTTAAGCCTGGGATAACCTAGCCCCTCACATACACATTGTTAACCTAGGGTTGAGCTGAGCCCAGGGTTGTATGATTCACACTGCCCTCTGGGTTAAAGCCTCTGTACACCCACACACAAGTGTTTTCCATTAACCTGGCTGATTATCTTCTAATCTTTTAGCCCTGTTTCACACTGGCAGCTTTTAGCCCTGGGTTTAGTCTATTTTAAGCCGATAACTCTGCAAACTCAGGGCTAATTTAGCTCCAGAGCAGGACCAGCTAGCCCTAGGCTAAAGTAGAGGTTAGTCCACTTTGGAAAAGCCAGGATTGTACCAGTGTGAAAGCTCTTTTAGCCTAGAGATAACAGCTCCCTTATGGAGCCCCATGCTAAATGCAGCATGAAAAGCCCTCTTGTGGGTCATAATTGATGATTGAGAGCCCATGTTTTTTTCAAGAAAATGTTGCATGAAATGTGTTTAAGCACAATTTAGGATTTAATATCTTAGCTGTGTTATAGTTAGGGGTGTGCAATATGACGATATTAGATTGTGAAGGATTCGAACGTGTAGACGATCTGCCAAAGTGAGGAGATCGTATGGATCGTCTAGGTCAGGGGTCCCAGTCCGGACCCACACGCCGTCCTATACGGACCCGGACCTATAACCAATAAATTATTAAGAGATTTTAAATTTTGACGGGACGCTTCTATTTTAACTGGCGCAACTTTTGTAGTCTTTCTGGCGCTGGTTTATCTGATCAGGAAACACACAGACCAACTGCAGAGAAGCTGCGTGTGGAGGAGACTGTTGTTAATGACAACAGAAACTAACGTGATGGTTAATGACATCGACACCAACCAGATGCACTCTAGAAGGGAACCCTAGACCCGTGAAAAATCACGCGAGGTTGATTATTTTAGTAGAAATAATGGACACAAATCTCGTGAGAGTTGTGCAAATAAAGAGTTACCTTCTAGACACGACTGAAAAAGGTACGCAGCTCCGAAAATAGAAAATCATGTCGTGGTGTCGATGTTTTTAATGTGGCGGGCTGCCATAAATAAAACACTATTCACTGATCCACAGAGAGTCACTGAAACACTGATCACTGACCTGCTGTGATGGAAAAAGTACTCACATTCTTTACTTAGGTATTTTTACATTGTGGTATTAGTGTTTTTACTTAATTACAGTTTAAAAATCTTGCATGTTATTGTTTCTTTTTTTGAAAAAACAACATTTTTATTGCTGTTGTTGTACTTTAATGGTATTCTTATTGTTATTTTTTGATTACTAAATACAGACCTGCAAACTCATAAGAGGAGAAAAAGGTGTCATGTTGGTAAACCAGTCCTCTGTCCTCTGTCCTCTGGGGGTCTGGGAGCGTCTGTCCTGCTCCAGAAGAAAAATGTTGTGATTTTAACATGTTAATAAAACATTCTGGTGACTGTTTCAGTTCAAAGAGTTAATTCCATCTTGTGTTTGTGGTTTCTGCAGACATTACTACCTTTACTTTTACCTTTGTACTTGAAAAAAAAAGTAAAAACAGTAAATGTAAATCTAAATACATAGCATAATACATAATATAAATACATGTAAGATCGTGATAAAATCGAAATTGTGATTTTATAATAAAAAAATTGTGATATGATATTTTTGCCATATCGCCCACCCCTAGTTATAGTAGAAGCTTTTTATCTTAGTGAACTGCCACATTTTACACAAAACCAGGGTTGCACAGTGAAACATATATATTGATATTAATTTTTCAGTCATTTATTTTACTTTTTATCTATAAAAAAGTTGCATTTTCAGCATCAGTCCACAGTTGAGGATATGAGGGTGGTTGCCTGTTTTGTGGGGCCTGTGAAGATCACACTGATGAGAGAAACAACATTCTTAAAATTTGATGGGTTGAGTACCACTACCTCTATGTCCTTACATCTATAATAAAATAAAACAAACAAAAAAAAGAAATAAAATAAAACAACCTGTCTATGTGTCAAACTATATTTTCAGGTCTTTTTTGTCAAATCTGAACTCCTTCTTCACTGAGTGAAACATCCATCAAATCTCTGTTTTATGATCATGAAGTCGTCTGACAAAGCAAAGGATGAAGGCTGTGACAGCAGCTGTCAGGTGTGATCACAGAGAATCACTGACCAGCAGTGCCCATGAGTCAACACGGCACTGTTTCAGCGTCACACTGCATCATGAGCACATATCAGAGGAAAACTGGCTGCTGCTGCTGACAAAAACCAAAAACAAAACAGAAGGTCAAGCTCTGGACAAAGTGAAGTCATTCTTCAAACCCCAGACCTCCCCTGTAGGCAGCACTTAACATTTCCAAGACCAAGTTGAGGTGTTGATGTGCAGTCACGATTCCCACATGAATAAACAATGTTTCATATTTCACCACTGACGGAAAGATTACTGTTACATTACTGAAACATCACTCGCTTACAAGTAATACTATTAGAATATTTAGTTACTTTTTAACCATTGATGTTTAAATGCATTATTAATAGCAGCATTTAATCAAAAGGTTTTCTGTTTCTCCAAATCTTCACTCCAAACTGCTCCCAACTCTCATTTTGTTCTGCTCAGAGGTCATTTTGCTCACCTCTCCAAAGCTGATCTCGCTGCAGCACTGTTTTTTGTTGTTGTTATTTTCATCCATATGTCCTGGTTTTTCGTTGGCCTGTTTTAATCAGATAACCTTATTTGCTATAAAAATGCAGATGAATGTCTTGGATATTAATTCAACTTCTGCTCAGTACTCAGTTATGATTTTAAAAGTACCTAAATAGATTACATAGAGTAATGCATACTGAAGCACAGGTAAAATTACAGTAAGTAAGTACAAGAGTAATTTGAATAGTTGCAGTTAGTTACTTCCACCCCTGTATTTTACCTCACTTTACATTATATTTTGGGGCACAGAAGAATAAGAATATTATATTTAGGACTTTTTAACGAGCCACCCCAACCTGACTCCTGAATGAAGCAGTCAGTCACAGACTGGAGTGACCACACGCTAATGTAAGACATGCATATTAACTGTTTTAACACTACAAGTGGCAGAAATCCATTACTACTAAAACAGCCATAAGAGGTCATTTTGACCTTTGACTTCCAAACTGTTATCTCTCATGATAAATACCAAATGAAGAGTTTAATGCATTTATTCTGCTAGTTTATCTAATGATTGCATATATTCAAATTAGTATATTTCTGTAGGATGATAACCATCAGTGATCTGATTCAAATTTTTGATTTTTCTGTACTTATTATCGGAGTGCTATGCTATTTTAACATTAATAATTAGAAATTTCCACCTAAAACCATCAGAAAAATAATCATAGCCTAAAAAGACTGGAAACAAGTAAAAAAGTTGGAAACATTTTTATTTGGAAAAAGTAAGAGAATTTTAACACAAAAATTCAATGAGTTATGGGTGCTGAGACAAAAAGTGTTACAACTGTCCCTGGTCTCCCCTACTTTATTTTTTATTGCATCTAATGAATTCATTATTTGCATTTTAATGTTGTGTAACTGGAACTCGAGACCAGTTGTGAAGTTTCATTGACAGTGATAGTTGCTAAAACCAAATGCATCTCCAACTGTGCAAAAGCAATATAAGAGTGACAATTTTCATGTGGCCAATATGATCACCTATGCTCAAAATAGGCAAATTTTTTGGCTTTTTTTTGGCATTTATATAAAAAAACATTAGAAATGAAAATACGACACTTTTAGTAAAAGTCAGGTACCAGCAGCATTGTATTTTTTTAGTGCAAAGAAGTTATTACACATATAAATTTGAAAATGGTCAGCAGTCGTTGTTATTGTTGACTGTTCTGGTATTAACATCAAACTTTGGCCTTCAAACTCTGATCCCCAGTTGGAAGGAGATGTGGCTGCTCCTCACGATACTATTGAAAGCAGTGCAGTATATTTTTTATAGATTGCTCATGCAGATGCATGTAACTGCTAGAAATCATAACCACAGAGTGTTTTCTATGCTTCACAAAGCTTTAAGACATTGACTACTTCCTGTTGCCCATTAAGTTTGTGAAGATGTTACCTTGCGAGGCATCTTACCAGGCTTCAAGTTGTCTGTTTAGGTCCACACCAAAAGTGGCGCAGCCAATCAGTGTCCTCGGAGGGGCTATTAGCAGCTGCATGTGTGGTTTATGTGTAACCACAGTGAGAAACATCCATGGAAACGACTCGTCTTGAAGAGACAATGTTGGCTCTTGAAGAGTTTAGCATAGATACTGTGATAGCATCAGTTATATCAGAACTGGAGAGAATTTCTTTATTGAAAGAAGAGCAGAGAACGACACTGAAGGCTTTTTCTCCATAGAAAAGATGTTTTCACTCTTCTCTCGACCGGCTTCAGCAAGAGTTTGATCTGATTGGTTAACCCATGTTAGACATGAAAGACAGATGGCTCATCCAATCACCTGCCAAGTGTTTTTTGAAAGTGCTTGCCCTTTTCCAAACAGTTTCTAAGGACAACTTCTCAGATGGTTCTGTGTAACAAACCGTCTGGTGTTTCAGGTTCGTGAAGGTGCACATTTCTGTAATGCTACTAAATCATTTAAATTTAAATTCAGCACTTTTTTTAATCCAATTTGGGGAAATTAAATTTTTACACTCTGGCCTGAAATACACACAGGACCTATAGACATGCATTAGTGGAGAGATGTCAGCATGTACTGGCCTGATTGTTGTCTCTCCAAAGCGGTAAGGGCTTTGGAGATTCGCTCAAGGCCACCTCAGCAGTGCCCTGGCACCTCTCCAGCTTCCAGTCCACACTACGTAACATGGTCCGAGCTGGACTTCCCAAACTAAATCCCTACCTTTTTCTTGTACTGTTGGAATGCTGAAGTTCCCTTCTTCTTCTTTGTCAGCTGGTTTTTTGTCGTGACTCACAGTCGTGGACTGTTTGTTTCGCTGAATTACTTCCTGACTCTCTGTGTGACTTATCATTAAACCAGCCTCACTTTATTGGATCTCTGACATAATGATACTTTGATGATTTATCTGATCAGGTTATCATGTCGCCGCCTCTGAAGCGTTCATAATGTCAGAGAGTGTGTGTCTCAGCAGGGCTGTGAGCCATCAGCGGCTGAGTCATCCGCTCGCAAACTTGCTGACCTTACTTCACCGGTATTTCAGTGAATCTTCATCTCTGTGGAGCAGTGCAGTGTGCGTGTATGTGTGTCGCTCATCTTAGGTCTCAAGCCTCGCTCAGAGAATAGTGGTGTTGTGTGTGTGTGTGTGTGTGTGTGTGTGTGTGTGTGTGTGTGTGTGTGTGTGCGTGTGTGTGGGTTGTCGAGGTTAAACAAGCACAGCAGAACACAACAGCAGAAAAAGTCCAAGCCAGCTCTGAGTTTGGAGGCTGCGTTTACCTTCATCCACACCAGTGATGCACACAGCATTGGGGTGCACCTGGAGTGTGTGTGCGTGTGTGAAGTCATCACTCCTCAAGGAATTTAACTGGATCTATTCTTGTCAAAATACCAGCACAGTGTCTCTGTGAGGGACTGACGTTCACTGAGAGACAATAGAAGCTTTCTTGTGAAACTTTATGACTCTGCTGAGATTCCTAAAAATAGGGGTGTTTTTAAAACTTGTGACATATTGCATAGATCCAGTTATGTCTGCTTCGCCGCTTCATTCCAAGAACAAAAGGGGCATAAATTGCCTGCCAGGGAGCCCAACAAAGAGATGTGACATGAGCAGAAATATAGCACAGTCAAACGCCTCTCCTCATTTAAATCATGGCCTGCAAATAAATAAAAAACACGTCCATCTCAAACAGCTATTTGGGCTCTCTTCTTGTCTTTTTATGGCACTTCTGTGAAAACAGTGTCAACAATTCTGCCAGCGGTGAGCTCATCCCTCCTGTTCTCAGTCAAAGTCTGCTTGTTTAAAGAATCTTCTCTTATTTTCACTCTGCCAGGGGAATGATCTGAATGATCCATTTTTGTATACTTTAGAATTTCACCTGTTTTGCTTTTAATGCAGGTGGATGACGTTTACTCTTAGTGTTGCTTTCTAGAAATAAGGAAATAATGAAAAATAGGAAATGACAACATTTCATGACAATGTAATAACAAGACCGATTCCCCTGTAGCATTTATTTAACAGAATATATTAAAATAAATAAGGCAATATGGACACAGTATTTAGTGAAATCCACTCATATCAGTGTGTGTCATAACCTCGAAATGAGATAATAATAATGATTCCCTGTGAGTCAAGAAGGAGTTGAAGCAACAAGTGGAGTTCTGTACCAGAGGTAGTGACAATATTTAGGAAATGATGTTTGCAATTCAAAGGTAATTTATATATACAAATAATTAAGGCAATGAGGTGTATATTTTATTTTAAATTTATTTATTTATTTTTTTTTTACTGGGACAGCACCAGAGGTGATAAAAGTACACACACAAGTAGAAACACAGAAATGTATGTAAAAAAAAAATACTCTGGTAAAAGTAGAAGTAATGATTCAACTTCTTTACTCAAGCAAAAGTGTGAAACTGTATATTCTGAAAAGTACTCAAAGTATTAAAGTAAAATGTCGCCCTCTCAGGGACATTTCTATCAGCTGTTTCTGTGCAAATCTAACATTTTTGTTTTGGTATGTTTTTCACGTCTTGTTACATGTTCTCCATCATTTTCATCTTGCTGCGTCTTTTGCATAGTTTTATTTTGTTGCGTTGCCTTTTGTCCTGTCAACATTTTCTTTCGTCCTAATGTCATTTTAGTCATATCTTTTCTCGTTTTCATCTTCATACATCTTTTACGGCACGGTGGTGCAGTGGTTAGCACTGCTGCCTCACAGCAAGAAGGTCCTGAGTTCAAATCCCCCAGGCAGCTGCGGGGCTGGGGAGTTTGTGGCTGGGTCAGGGCCTTTCTGTGCAGAGTTTGCATGTTCTCCTCGTGTTTGCGTGGCTTCTCTCCAGGTTCTCCGACTTTCTCCCACAGTCCAAAGACATGCATTAAATAGATTAATTAGTGACTCTAAATTGTCCATAGGTGTGAATGTGAGTGTGAGTGGTTGTCTGTCTATGTGTCAGCCCTGCAGTGCTTTGGCAACTTGTCCAGGGTGAACCCCGCCTCTCACCCAGTGTCAGCTGGGATAGACTCCAGCCACCCGCGATCCTTCAAGGATAAGCGGTTACAGACAATGAATGAATGAATGAACAATTTTTATTTTGCTCCATCTTATATGTAGTTTTATCTTGTTACATCGTTTTTACAATAAGTACAAGGTCATCATTGGTGGTGACACTTGTGCTGACAAAGTTTGTGGCTGGTTTTAAACATTGCAGAGCTTTCTGAGTCTCTCATGTTTGTGGTATGGAGTTCTACATCATTACTTTAACCAACAAAGCAGACTGACTAAAGATGAAGTCTTTCTGAAGAGTTGTGTCCAGATGCTTTAGTCCTACAGGCACTGTGTCCTCTGAGGGGAGGAGGTGTGAGATTATGAATGGTTTGAAACATCAGGGATGCATAACAGTAAAATAAGAAGTTATCAAAGTTGAGGAGATTATATGTTTTTTTAGGATATCACAGTGATGAAAATCCCTGAGCTTTTTATCCAGTAGTTTTCAGGTTTATTTATAGAGTGAGAACACAGGCTTAAGTGTAGTCACACCTGTCTGTGACCAGGTTGTTATGCAGTCAGACCGATAAGGAAAAATCATAGCGTACAAAATCAGCTTTTCAGAGGACTGAGATTACTGGTGCTTCATGTTCTCAAAATTATTAACCTTCCATTGCTGCTGACCTTACTAACTTTTTTTGTGAAAGACAGATTTGTGGCACTTTATAATGTCTAGATATTTCACGTGTCACAGAGGTGATGACTTCACCGTTCATTAAAATATCACGATTAACCGAATTATTGATCCTCACTGTAAAATACATGCAAACTGTATTACTTACAGTGACAGTCAAGCATTATTTAGCTGACATCCTGCATCATTGTATGTCATTTCGGTTGCATCATGTTCTTTACATCTTGCATTGGTAAAAAAAAACAAAAAACAAAACAACAACAACAACAAAAAACAGTATCATCAACATACATTTAGAGACTAACAGCTGGATATCATGGGGAAGATTATTAATATACATACTAAATAAAATTGGTCGTAAAATTGATCTTTCAGGGATCCCTACTGTACTGCTAGCAAACATCACCAACTCTTGTACATCGTTTCCTCTTATTATGTAGGATTCGATCTAGGTCAGGGCATTGACAGATGACAGCTATATTAGCTTGTGCTATAGCAAGTTCTGTTTTAATTCTGTTTAGGTTATTTAACGAAAATATCTGGAAATAAATGAGGTAATATTGATACAGAATTTAGTGAAATTCTCTCACACACCAGTGGCATGTTTTGTTTTGTTTTTTTCTTTCCATCTAGAGCATAAGAAGATAAAGCTCTGACACAAGAAGTATCTAAAATGTACTCTTAGCATTATGTAGAAATAATAGAATAGTTGCTCATCACAGCCCTCAGTTTGGCTGCAGCATGTTCTTTAGATCTTGCATGGGTAAAAACCACAGCATCATCAGTATACGTTCTGACACTAACATCTGGACATATGTGTGGAAGCTCATTAATATTCATACTAAATATAAATTGGTCCTAAGATTGACCCTTGAGTGACCCCTACTGTACAGCTACCAAATGAGGAATGCTTTGACAGGGCACTGACTGATGACAGCTATATTAGCCTGTGCAATAGGAAATTCTATTTTAGTTCTATTTTAGTTTGTTTAATGAAAATATCTGGAAATAAATAAGGTATTACATATTATTATACATTATTTACTGAAATTTTCTCATACATTAGTTGCATAGGTTTTTTTTGTCTTCAGTAGCATCAATATTAAGAGCATAAGAAAATCTGATGCAATAAATTAGTAAAATTCACCTCAGTGTCATTATCTTGAAATAAGGTAGTGATGCTAGCAAATCCAACACCTTGCTCATTGCATCCGTCTGTTTGATTTTCACTCATGCAAAATCTGAAAAACATGCAGCATTCAAAGTATCATCAGCATAAATTCAGATGGTAACATCTAGACATCATGGGGAAGATCACCAAGGATTCAGTCCAGGTCAGAACATTGAGAGGTAACAGCTATATCAGCCTGTGCTTAGAGGAAGTTCTATTTTAGTTCTATTTTAGGTTATTTAATAAAAATATGTGCTAGGTAATATCGACATAGTATTAAGTGAAAATCCATCATCATCATCAGTGGCATGTTTTTTCCCAATAATATCAATATCTATATAAGGAAATAAAGATCTGACACAATAACTAGGTAAAATTCACCCATATTGTCATTATGTAGAATTCAAATAATAATGCTTGCCGATCTGACACTTTGCTCCTTCCATTAGTCAGTTTGGCAGGAGCATGTTCTTTAGATCTTGCACGGGTACCAATCACAGTATCATCTGTATCTGTTTAAAAGGAGCGTATGGTCTTGGTTCTGCAGCGGCAGAGCACTGCCACGTCTCTTCCACAAGTGTCATATATCAAGTTTAAACCCTCCTCGGTGTCAGCTCTCCTCTTTTCTCCTTTTTTCTCTCCTCCGTTCCCTCTTGACCTTGGGTCACAGCACCAGTCATTTAGCCTTCTAGCCAGTTTTACACAGATCAAATTAAACAGGCCAATGAATGCAAAACGCTCCTCTGTGCCCTCCTCCATCTCTTTCTGTCCCGATCTGGACGAGGGCACCTCTGTTGTAGTCACAGTAACCCACTCTGGTCCCTGAGGAAACCTGGCCGGGAGGAGAGTTCTGATGCGATTTGATGCTTTGCACACACACACAGAAACACACACACACACATCGTTAATCAGTTGGTAACCTTTATTACAGGGGGTAGGAGGAGAGGGGGTAAAACTTGATTAGCATGGTGTTCGTAACAAAAAGGAGCCATGCATAGATTTTCCGCTGCATTACCCCCTCCTGGGAAAAGACACTCTGGCCTTTTGTGTTGTGCAAAGCTCGCGGTACACCTGCTTTGTCTCTGTGCGACACCCTGTCCCCAAACCTCTGTCCAAGCTGCCTCATTCAACAAGTCACACAAAAACACACAATTAGAATCAGAAGTTGTTTGAATAAGGAATGAAATGGAGGAAGGAGAGGAAAAGAGGCCAGTGTTCTTCTGATTTTTGGGTGAAGTCACAGGTCTGAAGCCTGTAGTTTATCTTCTGCGTCTAGCCCTCCTGATTTGGATTTGGCAGAGCAGTTGTGCTGATTTGCTCATGTGGCCGTATTTCATTTTCTCCTGAGAGTCTGCTGTCCAGTGCATTAGATTGATTAAAGCAGTAAATACAGTTTTAGCAGGGCAGAGCGGGCCAGGCCAGGGCAGAGCATGCCGAGATCCTGTCCTAACTCAAATACTCACTAACTGAAAAAAGGGAGCAGCTACAAAAACAGAAAAGTTACTGCCTCACAAGGAATATTTACATTTCACTGTTATTGTAGTCATAAGAGGAGATGAAACTGCATTGATTTCTGTAGGGAATGGAGTCTGTAGCAACAAGGTTACTGTGATATTGGAGCCACTATTAGTTAATATCAGCCACAATTCATGATCATGATTTTAAGAGCTTTTAAAGTTTAATAGTTAACCAACTCACTAAGGCACCACTATTACCAAAGCCAATTTTTTGTATATACTTTGTGGCTGTATAACACGTAAGTTTACTTTGGCATTTGTATGATATCTCATAGTCCTCAGAGTAATTTCCTAATAATGTGGATTAACCATATGGTTTGCCAAATAGTTTTTGACTGATTTGATTTATTTGGATCTCCTTTAGCTGATTGGCTAATCTCTCAAGAGTCTGGATGACAAATAACTTAATTTTGTGCTCAGTGTTGAAGTCTGTGTAAAGGAAAAATTAGTTTTCCTTATAAAAAGTAGTTTCTGAAAACATGACAAGAGGACTAGAGGACTATCTAGTACTGAATTGTGGAGACTGATAAAGCATTGTTCACGATTTCTGTGTTCAGGATTTTTTGGGTGGACCTGAAACATGTCTTGGCGACATCTTGGAGCCATGGTCCCCCAACACTATATAAGCCCCACAGAGTGACACACAAACAACACCACCTCCCCCTCCCTTCACCCTCCCCAAACTTACAAACTTTTCAGATCAGTCCAGCAGTTCACTTCAGCTCACTTCAGTTCCAACAACCTGACACAGAAGAAAAAAAAATACCATCCTGTCACCATCCTCTGTCTCTGGTGGCTCAAACATGTCTGGACATGTCTGATAAAGCAGCTAGATGGAGTGCCCATGTTTCAGATGGTTTTCAGGTGGTAGTGGTGTTTGACACTGAGACAGCAGAGCAGACATGCCCTCAGTGTTTCAGAGCAGAGAAAACTGATCATTTTTTCTTGATTTTGAGACCTAGATTTAGGTACTTAATAATTTTTTAACCAAATTTGGCTGCATGGTTAATAAAACATGTTTCTGTGGTGTGACAAACTCAGAACACACATTTATTGCTGCTTTATATTATCTTTTAAGAAATGTAACTTGTGGCTAAAACAGAACTGTGATCTATGACTCGAGGCTGCACCCTGTGTGTCCTGTCCTCATGGGGATGTCTCATGTTACGTGATATCATGTTACGTACACGGGCCTGGGTAATATAGCTGAAAATCACAAGACTGAAGGTTCATGTCAGTCAATCTCAGTAATTATTAATCATGTAGGTTGGGACTGACAACATGTTTTGTACTCAAAGGGTGAAGGCGATGAAGGTGTTAAAATGTTATTAAATAACAGCTGTATTATTGCTCTGTGATGTAGACAAAATATCCCAATATTTTTGACCAGATACTTCAAAATTTGTATTTGCTGCAATATTGTAGGGATGACAATATTGATTGTTTTTACACAGTATTACCACAATGAGATTTTTTGATCAATAATCATCAGTAATGTGGATATAAGGAGCTAGAACAGTCTTGTAAGTTCAGAAAATGACAAAACTTTACTGTAATACATACTTTAAAACCATGAAAAGATAACACTTATCTAAATATGACGATATCTAGTCTCATAACATGATACAATATTATATCAATGTATTTCCCAGCCTTATATGTATATACATAATGTAGCATAATGTTACATAATGTCTTACAAGGAGGGCAATGTAAGGTTTAATTTCTGTTTTCAGGCGGGATGTGAACCCCAGTCTTTCACCTGATTTTGACGGTACATTAGAACACAACCTTAGAGGGGCACCTACAGCGTCATGGTTTGACACAGGAGAACTGACCAAACTGCTGTGTTTGATGCTTTGGAGGTGAGAACAGGCAGCCAGAGCAGGTCAGTCTGTTACTGGCATACTGCCCAGAATGTAAGACAGAACACAAGGATTTAATGCATGTGAATTAAATTTAAATTGATTTCATGAAGAGGAGACTTGATTTTGTTCTCCTTTTCTCCATTTTATTGTCCTTGTTTTATTGTTGGAGCAGATGATGCAGTAAGAGCACAGCCCAGGTGGACATCACTGAGTCAGTCTGCTCACTTCAAAACTCTTCTCCACTTGAGCTACATTTTAAAGGACCAGTGTGAAGGATTTAGTTGTATATAGTGTTAAGCTTGCAGATTGGTTAATTAGTTGACTCACTGATCCTTTTTGACACAGGTGTGTGACAGGCTGTGAAATATCAATAATCCATGGAGCTGTCCCTGTGCTGAAGTGATAGACAGATGTAATTGCACTTTTTTCTTTTAGTCTCACCCAGTTTCATCTTAGATCTATAATATTATCTAAACTTGTACTATAAATACTCAATTCCATACTCTTTTTTGATACAATTATATATGCTTAGGTCACAAGTTGATAAATCACCAAAAAAGTAAATGTAAAGTAAAAGTAATCACAAATGTCTATACATTAATCAGTATGAAACTGGCAAAAAAAAAAAAAGCCATAAAAAAAGAAATACAATAAAAAACAAAACTTCTGCACCACTATCCTATCTCCCAGATCCCTCCCTCTGGATCACTCCCATCCCACCCACCCTGGACCTCGGGGTGTTTTTGTCTGGTGCATGTTGACAGATCATTGTTCCGTAAAAGGATGTATATGATTTGTCGACTACACGATTAAACATGGGCTGCGACCCGTAAAACGGCAGTCCCTCTCACCTAGTGCGTATGGCCCACACAAACCTAGATGTTGTTATCAGCTAAGTCGGGCAGATGACAGCTCGTAAAACCAGAGCAGTTTGTCAGTGTTTTGATATAGAAAATGGAAATAAGGCTGAATTTAGACTGTGACAGAATAAACTGGTATATGATCACTTGACTGGAGCAACATGTGGCCACATTCAGCACAGACACAGACATTAACCTGCAGGCAGAGCAGTTGCTGCTGCTATCACTGCTAATGTTAGCCATACTGTGTAGCAGGCTGTCAGCTAATGCAAACTCTGGGTAATCAATGATGTTTGTTCGCAGACATTGCGATCATTTTCGATCTGAAAAATTGAAACATTTACTGCACAGCGCAAAGTGTCACACATTTCACCAGATTTGAAAATACGATTTTGCAATTATAGACTGTGATTAATGGGTTCAAGTGGCTCAAATGGTATTTTTTGGACAGTGTTTAAAATGATCAATTAGTAAATTATGCTTAATCTTAACTGCTTTCTGAGTATTTAGTTGACTAGTCTAAACTAAATTCAATCATCAGGGAAATTAGTTGAAAGGAACATTCCTAATTCCATACTGTCAATGAAGACAAGAAGCTGTCTTTGTGTATTGACAGAATGTGGAGCTTTTTGCAGCTTAACACAAAGTTGCAAGTTGGAGCTGTCATTATGTAGCAGGTCTTCTGGTAAATAAGGAATCATTCATGACACTGTGTTCCATAGCATCTCTGGACACTCCCACACCATGTGAGAAAATGTACCCAATGCTTTCTGATTGCAGAAAGTGTAGTTTTATTTAATGAAATGTGCGAGGAGTGAAATACATTCTGTGTATGAAATTAAAATGAATAACTTGATGGTTGGGGTTCCAGGAAGATAGCTGCATGTTCTGCCAGATTATGTTCCAATTTAGATTGGAGCTATTTGAGGAGCGGTCCGTCTTCCACAGTCTGTCAATAGACAGGAGCTTACAGGAGGCCTTATGTAAGATTTATTGTTGAGTCTATACTATATTCTATCCTGTAGAGTCAACTTCATGATCAAAGTGAGGATCATAGAAACAGATCAGGCCAAGTTAAAAATGAACAAATCTACAACTGCTTAACTTCATTTCTTATTTGTGAACCTGAAATGTTTTTCTCGATGGCCACACATGACTGTCAGTTAACTCCTTCAGTGTTGTTGTATAAGCAGAGTTAAATCTGAGTTCAACACTGTTATTCTCTAAGTGAATGCTTTGAGAAGTTCATAAATAAAGCTTAATTTTTCATCACAGCACTCTCCTCAGAGGGAGGCACTCAAACAACATATTTAAAGCAGAGAACACAAATAACGTGGCCTTGCTGTCTTCTTGTGAAGCCTGAGCTCTTATAAACCAGCGGAGCGAATGAAACTGTTTGTCCCAAATGCAAGAATGCAGGTCAGACCCAGCTCAGACTGCTGGGAGATTATTCCCATCTTTCTTCTAGGACACATGGTGATGCACGCTGGATCATATTAATGATGTTTCTCCTTTACTCCTGCCATCTAATTGCCACAACTTTGTGTTTGGCCCAGAAATCACTGATATGAATAGCATTATACTTGAATCACATACATATTTACAATGTAGGACGGCTTCACTTGAATTTTAAGCTGCACTGCGGCAAACTTTGCCAAAGTCCTCGAGTCTCTGCAGTGAAGTTTCTCTGCTCTTCTGTTTGTTGTCTCCTCTGAGTTGGTTTTGGATTCTTTTGGCAGTGCAGAGAGGAATGTGCTCAAAGCTGCTGTCCTCTTTGTCTTCTGTGCGTCATCTGTCCTCTACAGAAAGACAAGCACACTGTCACACTCTCCATATTGGAAGCATCCCTCTCGCTTTGTCACTTTCTTGGTTTACAGAGTCTCATGCGGATGATTGAGGGCTAATTGAGTCCCGGTTGAATCCCCGCTTGGCCTTTTACCCAAGTGACAAAGTGACTTTGTGGGAGGCTTCCCTAAACCCTCACTGACTCTCTCTCATGCTCACACACACACAGATACATGTATCTAATCTTTATGCAAGCAGAGCGGAGCTGCAGGCTGTTTGTGAAGAGGTTATTCAACCCCATAGGGAGTCTATAGGGATAAGAATAACCCTTACCATGGCTAAATGTCACTCTAAGTGGTCTATCTATGTATGTGTGTGTGTGTGTGTGTGTCAAATAACTTCATTTGCTGGATGCTTTTAGATGAAAGAGCCAGGGGCCACAGCTGCTTCCCCTCTGGTCCTTCAGGAACACTCTGGGGTGCCTCTGGCTGCTTTTAATAAACACTCTCCATTCAGCTACACCGCTGATACACACACAAATACACTCATACACACTGGAATAGTGGCTGCCATCACAATACCAATACACACACACACACACACACACACACACACACACACACACACACACACACACACACACTGCACTGCATTCAAGTGTAGGGATTATTATTTCCACCCTGTAAACCCTGCCATATCAAATTCATCTTTTTTACATTGAAGTATTTATTAGAATCCCCCTATGTTTACATATTTTATATTTTTTATTTAGTTTGTATCATATTTGATATGTCTGGAATTTAGGATATTTCATTTATTACAGTAGTTTTAATTTCAGAAATCAAAGCAAATATTTGCTTTTGGAAAATGTTGCACATTCCACCTTTATTTCACCTTGTGGTTGGCAAAAATATTTTTTAAAAATGAGTGTAATCCAAATTGGTTAGTGTAGCATACAACTATGATAGGTAAGGAATTCTATTAGTTAAAATCAAGTAATAAGACTGTTATTAGCAAGTGTTTTGCAACATCAAACTCATTATAATGAGAGCATGTTGTATGATAAAACTCTAAATTTATCTTAAGATGACATTTCAATCTTTAAACATTTTACATAATAGTTTATTTGTGATTATCATCAAATAATGCAGATTGCATCATGCAATTTAGTAAAATAGTGACTGGGGCATATTAAAGATAAATGATTTTACTCTAAAATAAGGTACAAAATATTAAGTAATTATAGGTTGTTTCAGTACAGTAAATATTCATATTAAAATATCAGTGACAATATAACTGTTATTCTTAAAGAATTTTTTCCTGCCAAAATTGTGCGTGTCACTACATGAAGGCAGCCATGTTGGATTTTGCACTCAGCGGCCAGCTGCTGCCTGCAGGGTGCTGATGATCCACCAGAGGGCAGAAGACATGTCTCAGATTGCACACCACAGATTTTTCAGGAAAGTATTGATCATACTAATGTTGTAGAGGTCTTAGAAATTAATTTATCAAATATGATACAAATGGCATTATTGGGTTCAGAATTCCGAAATTTGTAGAAAAGGGTGTGACAATCCACTCATGAAGCCAATGCTTCGGACTTTAATGTGTAAAATACGAGTGCATCGATTCTGTGGGCCTGAATAAGTGAAAAGCCTGAATCAGAAATCTGAATCAGAAAAAAAAATAATGCAGCACTACTGTATGGATACATCACAATAGGAAGCGCATATGTTTCATTTTTGGCATCAATGATCATGTCAATCATTTTCTCTCTCCCTCCTGCTTCTGCCTGTGCCACTCTCGCTGGACGCCTGCTGCCTTGCTCACACAAAACAAACCCTCCCCCCTTTCTCTCTTGTGTCTCCTCTTCTTTTCCTCAAAACAGACAGCGAAAGAACTGACATCACACTGCATTGCACCACGAAACTTTCATAATGTGCAAGTGTGGAATACATTTTGGGTTTATAAGAACAAGTCGGACAGCAGCTTACAGAGCCACAAGTCTCCCGACCCACAGAGATGTCATGTCACCGAGAGAACAGGTAACATGTAACATCACTGTTCCTCCACACCCCACTTCCTCTGCACGGTCAGATTCAATCAAATCACAGCACTCTTCATATGAAACAGAGCAGCAGATCATCTCACTGCAAAAATGAATTTTAAACTGTTTTAAAATTTGTTCACAGATTCTGATTCAGGCTGCAGTATCTCATTTACACAAGATTCCTAATGTTAACACCACTGTAATGTCCCCTTTTCTCTGTCTCCCCTGTTACTGGATTTAGTAAAACTATCAGGATTTTTTAATGCAAATAAGAGTACCCTACAAATATAGCATCAATAGAATCAAAATGTAAAGATTCACACATCGCATCATATTGTGTTGCATCATGACAGGGCTGAATCACCCATCTAGTGAACCTTTTTGGTAAGGTTAGTTAGAACATTCAGAGCAGAGTGCAGTTTTGTTCTCCCTAGAATAAGTTGCCTTTGATTTTTTATGAATTATGCAAAAAAAACAACAACTTCATTTTGCGATTTTCACTTGTTTTTGCAATTTCACCACAGAAAATGCCTGAAAGCATCACAACATGCATTGCAACTTTTTAGAAAAACTGCCATGAAATCAGGCATTTGAGGCCGTAACAATCCCAAAAAAGGCCTGTGAAATCGTGGAGAGACTGGTATGAATAGGACAGTGAACTTTGAGTTAATAAATGATTAAGCATGCAGCAGAAAAAAACACAACCCCCATCAAATTGTTTTTTTTCTAATATAGCAACATATCTGCAAAAACTCAGAAACCATTGGTTTCATGATGTCAGCCTCTAGTTTTGGATGGATTACCTGCACCAAGTAACCAGTATCTTAAAATTTGGGATAAGAATATGTTGTTGTGTTGTTTCCTCATGATGTTAATAGAAAACCTAATCATGGCAGTGTTATGTTTTTTTTCAAAGAAAAATGTTTTTGCATATTAGCTGTATATAAATATATTTTATGGAGACACGATTGTATATTCATCTAACTGAAAGGGCATGTTGGTCCAGAAAATGAGAATGTGAGTGATCTTTCCAGAGGCACTTCATGAATGAATGACACCTAATAAACAAACACAGATACAAAGCTGCTTATATCCACACACGTAGACACACTCATCTACATAAAAAGACACGCACAAACATTCAAACTCAGTACTTAGACTCTCACATAAAAATATACAGCAACCATAACACTGTGTTGGCTCATACATCAAGTTATATTCCACACACACAAACACAGAGGCACCAGAGAAAGTCAGAGAGAAAGCCAGAGTCTCCCATGTGTTTGTCTCCCACTTTCATCAGTCCAGCAGCAGAGGTGAGCTTTGTGTCACCCAGTGGGTGCAGAGACGCTGTGTGATGGAGATGAATGAGGTGTGTTTTGTGAGCAGCAGGAGGAGAAGGCAGACTGAGTTGACTCAGGGTTTGATTCATTCTGTGACACGCAGTGAGGAAGTCTGTCTGTCTCCTCTGTTGATGTGTCCCCTGACAGCGTGCAGGACTGTCTGTTCTCTGGGCTCTAGAACCGCCCGAGGATTTCGCAAGCTACATTTATCTGTCATTTTACAGCTGCACTGAGCAGTTTGTTATGTGAAAGTACTCCTGTGTTGTCACTGTGAATCACACAATGATGCAGGAGCGACATGTGTCTCACACTTTTTATTCCCCAACTGAGTCTGATCAACAGATATGGTATGAATCATGCCTAATTCTTGTAAAAAGATTAACATTTGTAATTTTGGGGAGACAAAATATTAGCAATTTGTTTAAGTGTGTGTATCTATCTTAAAACTGCAGTTACAGTACGGAACAAAACATACTCATTTTAACACAAACAATGACCTTTTCCAAAATCTAATGCAACGGCAACTGTTTCAGAATATTAACCATGTGATAAAAAGGCTTTTTTTTCGCAGAAACATCACATACAGATGCTAAAGGGTACCTTGTGCATCAGTATGAGACACTGGGGGGTGTGACAAAGCAGAATAGGTAATTGACAACTACGACCTGGGTGGAGAATGAGGTGGACAGCACCCCCAGGAAACAGTGACTAAGACATGATAATAATACAAGAAACAGAACTGCATTCAGAGCAAGATAAAGGAGACATGATCTTGTGATATTTGAATGTAATAACCTCAATACAGTAAATGTACTTTTGAAGATGATACCTGTACTGATTTAAGACAGGGAAAAAAAATCACAGATTACCGACATAGTGGCCAATATAGTGAATCAAAGAATGTTGAACATGTTAAATAAATTAACATATACATTGTCAAGCAATTGTACAAATGAAGGCTGAGAAAATAACAAATAAAAAAACTAAAAGTAATACATAAAAAGTATCAGTCAGTTGCTCAATATTGTAATAGGAAAAGCATACCTTTTCAGCATTTATCCCTGTCAGGAAGCTCCCCTTGTCCTCATAAATGTTGCCTATTGTGTTAAATCTTAAGCACCCCAGGCATCATGTTCTGCATTATATGTTCTGAAAAGAAAAAAAAAAGTTTTCATATCGATGTATATCAGTAAACATATACTCCAATACTGATATATCTGTGATAAGCCCATATCGGGCCCGTATTGGGCTAATATACTATACTACTACACTACACCAGTGAGCAGAAGAAAATGGTAAATGTCTCCATTCCTAAAGATCAGTAACCTTGTTACCTTAGGGAAGAGGTGATGCTTTGGATTTGAGCCACTGAATCACTAAATCTGCCTCTGGTTTTGGGGCTACTAGCACAGTGTACATGCTCATCACTAAAAAACAGTGACCAACAAACTAAAAAACCATTACAACAAAGTCTGTTATTCACTGTTAAATCTGTCACACACAGCAGAATTAAAACCGTTAAAAACCTCTGAGCTGGACTTCATACTGCTCCCTGTCCTCTACTGTATATTGCATTTCTTTCTAAAGAGGTGCCAACATTTGATGGTCACCATATGAACCACAGTAGAAGCACACAACAAATAAACTTAACAGATGGGTGAGAGGGAGGGCTCTGCGATCCCAGCCAACCAAACTACTTCTGCAAAAACACTCAATGGGTCGTTGTGTCGCAGAGCCGGTCGCTAAGCGAGCTTCTCCTGTCCTCAGAGCGTCCGGCGGTAAACACAACAGCGTGTAACCATGGTTTCTGGAAAAGGTGGCAGAGTGACCAGATCAGGTGGGATGTGTTACAGGGAAAGTAATGGGGAGATGGAAACGGATCCAGGTGGAACTCCCAGGTGTAAAGGCTACTGTAGCCCAGTCCTGTGTCACTAATGAAGTGCTCTGGATCCACTCCACGTTCCTGCTCTGCTCCACAAGGCTTCCTGTGCCATTACACGACCTTAAACCACATTAATCATTTGGATCTATTACATACAAAATGTACTCTTGTATAACTTTATGTATTTATTCAAACTCTGTAATAATGCTTTAAACACTTGTATTGATGTAATGATGTGAGATTTGGCAGTGTGAGATAAATTACTTTCATATAACTGTTTTCATACCATTTCTGTAAAGGCAGTTGATCTTACGCTGAAGTCACTTGAAAGCCCAGTGTGTCTCATACAGACACTAAAGGGGACCTTGGTGTCAGTTTTTTCATGTTGCTCCCCCTCTTTTGCTCCCATATCCTATCACCTCACTGCTGTTCACCTGCAAATAATGAAATGAAATGAAAAAGAAAACAAGCTTCACTGCAGCAATGCACAAAGAACTGGCTATTCATATACAAAATATCTAAGTTAGTCATAATTTGGAGGACACTTGAGAGATAAAAACAGTATATCTGTATTCCCAGGGTCCTTACTTCACAAGGTCTCATGGTCCTCAGGATCCTATGTTCCTAGCATCCTAACTTCCAAAGATCCTATGTTCCCAGGGTCCCAACTTTTCACAGTCCTATGTCTCCAGGGTCTTATGTTCCTAGAATCTTAACTTTTAAAGGTCCTATGTTCCCACGGTCCAACTTCCCATGGTCCTATGTCCTCAGGGTCTTATGTTCCTAGTATCTTAATTTACAAAGGTCATATGTCCCCAGGGTCCTATGTTCCTACCACCCTAACTCACAAAGGTCCTATATTCCCAGGTTCCTCTGTTCTTAGCACCCTTACTTACAACATTCCTATGTTCCCAGAGTCCCAACCTCCCAAGGTCCTATGTTCCCAGGGTTCTATGTTCCTTGCACCCTAAATTCCAAAGATCCTATGCTCCCAGTGCTCAGGGTCCTAAATTTTAAGATTCTCAGGGTCTTAACTTCCCGAGGCCTTATGTTCCCAGGGTTCTATGTTCCTAGCATCCTTATTTCCAAAGGTCCTATGTTCCTAACTTATTAAGGTCCTATGTTTCCAGGGTCTATGCTCCTGGCACCTTAACTTACATAGGTCCTATGTTCCCAGGGTGCTATGTTCTATGCTAATCCCTGACCCCTAACTCTAATCCGCCAACCTAACCCATTATGTACTATATAGAGCTGGGCAATAAAGGACCCTGGAAGCCTGGAAGGACCTTATAGTGTTAGGACTCTGGGAACAAAGATCCAGAGGAAAACAACCCTTTGCAGGATTAATTTTAGGCTTGAGGCATTTCTTAATTCAGTGCTCAATTTATTTGAAATTCTACATAACCATATATGTAGACATGCAATATATACAGTATCATGTTGCGATTGATAGTATTTCAATCAGGAGAGACTGAGTAAAAGAAAACAGTTTATCGACACGTGCATGAGATATGAAACATGAAATGTCTTTGGTGGTTAGACCCTATCATGGTGAAAACAATATGCACATAAATAAATGGGGGTGATGAAGCTGTAGTGAAGAGAACCCCTCGGGGTCTAGACACTGGTGGTGGCGGTGAAGAGGTGCAAAGCAGAAAATGTGAGGTGAGTGGCTCTGGACTCCTGCTGCCTGGTTCCGATGACTGGAGGAGAGAGGGGTGGAGGAGGGTCGCGCGACTGACTGAATGACACTGATGGAGCAGAGACAGATGCGATTTAAAGTTTGGCAGGAGCAATAGACTGGCTACTGAGACCGTGGCAAAATCTGATTGGATAGTAGAGAGGAAGGTGAACACCCACAATCAGCTGATTAGAAGGAATAGGAGGAGAGAGACAGAGTACGGAAAATAGTGAATGAAGGCAGTGTAAAAGAAAGTCTTCCTGATTGAACTTACGCTGAGCTTCATTTCTTGTGGTTTTGTGCACTGAAAGGTGTTTTGTTTTACTTCTGATGTTTAATCATATGTGTCTTGTAATTGTTGGATGGTCAAATATTTGGGCCGACTGAATTAAAACTAACAGACTCTAAATATCATAAAGTCTAGTGTCAGTAGTTATCATGGGCCCTCACAGTTGTTGGCCCCAGGTAGTTGCCTACCTTGCTGAATGGTAAAGTCCATCTCTGCCCAACAGTATAGAATGTGTGGTTTGAAATCACAAGGATTATTCGGGAGAAGGTTGACTTGATGGATGGTAAATTTTGATTCCATATAATCCCATATTACAGCGGTTTACACCAACCTTACACAGCCTCCGTCCTAACAACACAATCATTCAGAGGCTGCTCCATCTGTCTGTGCGCTCTATTTCTAATTCTTCCCTGTTTATTTTCCTAAATTTTACTTTCTCAGAAGTAGACCTTTGGCACTGACAAATTCAGGACAGCAATGATGAACTGGTACCCAGTTCTATTTGAGAAGAATCATTATGTGTGTTTAATGGAAAACTCCCTAAATATAGACTCCTCTGTAAAATATCTTTCAGTGGCTGCATGAGGTTAGAAGACGTGTTTGGGAGTTTGGTTGCGAACTGTTCCCAGGTGGCCAAAACATGAATTTTCTTCAAATTACTTTAATTAATTCATATCTTTGCTGGGGGAGTGTAATTACTCTGAGAAATACATGATGTACCTATGGGAAAAACTGATATTAATTTCCTTGTATGAAAGTCCTCCTGGCAGTTCTCCTCACCCTATGGGAATTATAGTAATTACATTTTAAATACATACTAAATGTTCTTCACCTGCCAGAAAAACCTGAGCTAATGCAAAGTAGAGCCTCCATTTTTTTGTACTTATTTCATACATTCTTTCCAACGGGTGTACTCTCCTAAAATAACCACAGGATCACTCAGACTGAAGCTGGACGCCGCTTGCTCGCTGTGCCTTCAGTGATAATAATAAATATGATGAAAGAACTTAACATACAGAGCTGTATGTGAAGGATATATTTTTAGTGTGGTGGGCCTCACAGAGACCCTTGCCATAACCGACATTCTTTTGGGGGATTCTACTACTGGAAAAAGCCTTTAACCCTCATCCTACCAACATATTTAACATGCAGGGACTACTGACTGAGGTCCCTGGAGACCCCAAGAATAAATTACTGTACTATACAACCATCATAGCAAAATGTTAAAGGGTAACATCTCTATTTTATCAATGTACCTCATTGTAAAAACTTCCTAAGTCTGAAATTTTATCTCAGTTTAGGAGATAAAATGACAGGATGACATTGAACCCAACTGCATTTAGGAAATATCCTATCTTATCTAAGCGTAGGAATTAAGCTATTACAGAAGGTTCCTAACTTAAGAACTTCTAGTTAGGAATCCTAATTTAGGATGGCATAGAAGACCCTGTCCCAAATTTTAAAATAACTGTCTGAAATGCAAAACTGTAGATAGGTCTGTATGGAAAGATACAGACATTGAAGATGGGTAACAACATGAATGCAAAATATGATGATTGAAAGGCTACTCAGACCCTGTCATGATGCTTTAAATTTCCCAAACCAAGTATTAATGGGTATATATCGACTGCCAAGACAGATGATTTTGAATTTGATCGACGTGTTCTGTCCATTCAAGTCTTCATCATGGATCGCTAATTCTTCTGATTCTGAAGTGAGACAGCTGTTGTCATGGATACAAGCAGTACATTTTAGATACACTTAGAGGCATGACAGGATGAGCATCGATTGAAGAATCAACTTTTCAGCTGCAGTTAGGTTTTTCTTACCTTGTGAGGCAGCTGGATTTACGAGATCATGCAATATTCCATCTTGCCAGGCTTCAAGTTATCCATTTGTGTCTGCACTGGAAGTGGTACAGCCAATCAGCATCCTAGGAGGGACCACTGGCAGCTATGGGCGTGGTTTGAGGTGTGACAACAGCAAGATTTGTCCATGGAAGTGACTTGTCTTGAACAAACAATGACAGCTCCTGAAGAACTTAGTGTGGATAGCATTAGTTATATATCAGAAATGGAGAGTGTTTCTGCATTGAAAGAAGAGCAAAGAACAACACTGAAGATTCTTCTCCATGGAAAAGATGTTTTTGTTCTTCTTTTTTTTAGCTTCGGCAAGAGTTTGATCTGGTTGGTTGAAGTTAGCCTGTGTTAGACATGATCAACAAATGGATCATCCTCTCACCTACCAAGTGTTTTTTTGAAAATGCCTGCCCTTTTCCAAACAGTTTCTGAAGACGACTTCCCAGACTGTTCTTGGTGAAGCCAGTCAGGAGAAGGGCAAAAACATCAGTGTCATTACTTGCTCTTCTTTCAATGAAGAAATACTCTCCAGGTCTGATGTAACTGATGCTATCATAGTATCTATGCTAACCTCTTCAGGAGCCGCCATTGTTGTTCCATGGACTCTTCTTGCTGCCGTCACACCTAAGACCACACCCACTAGTCCCTCTGAGGATGCTGGTTGGCGGCACCACTTTTGGTGCAGACACAAACCGATAATTCTTCCATGATCTTGCAAATCCAGCCATCTCTCAAAGATAGTGCCTGTTTCCAGTGAATTTTCAGGGGAAGTTTGATTGCAGGTTCTTGATTGGCCACTGCAGCGTGACATCAGGTTGCGTTCCCCAAAAGATCCTCAGTTTCAACTTTCCTCACCACTGGCCACTGTGTTTTTTTTTTTTATTTCAACTTCCCCTGCGGTCTCCATCTCCGCAGCCCAAATGGCCACCTTCCATTCAAAATACATGAGAAGACTGGCGTTTTCGTTGCAGCGCCTGATACTGTCTGAATGTGGCCTGTGTGTGTGTGTAGGGGGTGATGGTGGGGATGCTGGTCACTCTGCCAGACAAGACCAATTAGCTGCCTTCCACTTGACCCTCTTAAATCCTTGTGTCAGGGTGAGACCTCCTCCACAGCTCGGCGGGGCCCAGAGGCCACAGCTCCACAGCTCACAGCTGACAGCATAGCTCTGCTCACACACAGCACACGTCTCAGACTGAGAGAGCTGAAAGTTTTGCCAACACAGACTTAGACATGCCCTGCCATAGGTATTTGGAATATTGTTGTAAAGTCTGAAAGCCTAACTAACAAAAAAGAAATTTTCAAAATGATGACTATCTTAAAATGATGTCAAAAGTTGGGCTTGTAGATGTGATCGTGCATAAATGTTTACAATCTTTTCATTCATTTTTCCAGAAACCTATAGACTTCACATTTACATGAACTGTCTGAAAGCTTCTATTTTATTTAATGCTGCTGCTTAGAGACCATGAATGTACCTGGGCTGCACTGCAGTGACCGCAGTAACCTCATTACCACCACACCACGGTGTTCCATTACAGTGTTTTGGCCTGTGATGCTACTGAAAATACAGACTAAAGTCAACAGCGGAGTGTTACATAAATAGATTTGTCCTCACTGGTTTTATGCTCTGACTTTATTAACCAGAGTTTGTCTTGTGTTGTGGCTCTGTTGCCTGCATATTGCTTTTGGCCATATTGACATAATTATCAGAGTCTGGTTACATAAGTTTGTGATGGTGTGGGTTTGTCTTTGTCCTCCATACTGACACACTTACCTCAGCAGTTGAGGATAATAACAATAAACTTTATTTCCACAGCACTTTCCAAAACAAAGTTACAAAGTCCTTTACATGGTTAAAACAGGATTAAACGTCCATTTCAGGACTGATGCTATATATAAAAATAATATAATATAAAATAAATACATGATGCAAAAATAAGAAGGATTCGCTGTTTCAAATCAAAAGATGTCATTCACATGAATCGTGCAGATCCAAAGAGTTAATTTTTTTTGTGGCAGCAGAGCCAAGCGGCCATCACATTTTTCCATACTGGAGTGAGACCAGAGAGTTGTTGTCATGTTGTGATCTTCTTTGCAATAAAACATCTGTGGTGAGACGTCACAAGACGTCTTCTTTTCCCTCTTAAACACAGATGTGTGCAGTGGATGCTGGTATATTATTGACTATGTAATATACAATTTAACTAACTTAACGTTAGCTAACTAGTTGCTAAACTAATGTTAACCTGTCAAATTAGGGGTTTGCTGAGTTCAGGCCAACTCCCACTGCATCTGTGTTGCTTCCATTTTTGTTCATTTTAACATCCATCATTTTTGTAAGTTACAAGAAGTAAAAAATATCTCGTGATGAAACTGACTGGTAATAATAATGGGAAAAATTATTTCTGTAGCAACCTACTTAGTGCCTTTTACTTATACTTTAGTACCTTACTTATTACTTTTTACTTTAGTACCTGATAGTGCTTTTTACTTAAGTACCAAGGTAAATGTGAGGGCAGTAATGTCTGCAGAAAACACAAACAGAAGATGCACCAGATTGCTTTGTTCACATGTTTTATTTTTTTTTTCCGGGGGAGGATGCCCCCAGACCAAGACATGATGTAAGACATGTTGGAAATAAATTGGAGTGGCATAAATGGCTTCTTTATGATTTTAAGTTTGGTAAAGCCTCAGATTGCCTCTGGCTATAAAAGCCTGGTCACCTTTAGTGTTGCGCCAGGGTCTGAGGGATCTGAGTCCTGCCTGAGGATCTGAGGTTGTGCTCTGGCTCATAGGGGAGCACCGATTCAGCAATAAAACTGTGAGCTAACCAGGAAGTGCTTTAAAGGTAATCAGGAAAATCTTAAAATCAATTCCAAAACTTGTAACCGGTGAAGAGGCTGAAACAGGGCTGATATGAAATTCATCTAGTATTTGTTAAAAGCTGAGCACCTTCATTTTGTACCATCTGAAAGCGTGAGATCATTTTAACCCTGAATACAATGAGTTACAATCATCTTACCAAGAAGAAATTAAAGCGTGGACGACCCTCTAGAGATCAGGCTGAGAGAGAAACAAATTAGATTTTTGAGATGCTCCTCAGTTAATAAAAACAAGATTGAATTACTTTTAAAATTTGTTTTTCAAATGAAAGGTCACTCTTAAAATATTACGCTCATGTCTCTGGCTGTTTGTAGACGGGTTACTGAGATGTTTTTGTAAAATAGGGATTGAGTTTTGTTTTCATGTAGCTATACAGAAATAGATGTGTCCTGTGTACTTTTACATACATTCATATTTGTTTTATGGTCATGTATGTAACTGTGTTTATATATAAATTCATTGTATAGTTATTTCTAGCATTCATCAATTCAAATTAAATACCTTGCCATGTCAACACAATATTACCAGGCACTATTGTGTATATTTTTTATATTTAGAGTACGGTCCTATTTTTAAATTTTGATTTCAGTTTCTTTTTACCTTGTTGTTTTTATTATTCTGTACTATATTTACGTATTTCCTTATTTTGTTGTTTGAACCAAAGGGCAGACACAGCAAGAGATCAAGGTCTCAGCTTTGGGTCTTTTCCATTGTCAATTTTGGCCACGCCGAGTCAAATCATGCTGCGCTGATTTGCATTTTCACCCGAGATGAACCTCCTCAGAAGCAGGGCCAAAACAAGCCCAACCCGCCTTAAACGGTGACATCTCGCTGTCGGTGTTTTAGTTTTTCCCTGCATTGCTGTTTTTAACACCTTGGTGTTTCTTTTATTTTACAGGTTCATACTCTCTTTAGAAATGCTGATGAACATTTCCAGGTGTTGCTGTCCATAATAAAAGCTTTTAAATAAAAAAAATAACAGGGACTTTGGAAATAAAGTGTTTGTTTGCCAGTTTACAGCTGCTCAAATGGAAAACTAAGCTAAACACATGTGCATGGAAAAGGGCTACTGAAGCACCCTGAACTTGTCCAAATCTGACAAACAGCAGACGTAGTGTATGCATGGCAGCGCTGAATATGCTTCACAGCACAACATCATTATGTTTCATCATTATCTTTGGTAGATGTTTAATATTTTATTATCAGAGTTGGAGCTTTTTCTAATTCAAGATTGCTGTTGGATGGTGCTGATCAACAACACTTTCAGCACTTCACAGCAGTTTTTGGAGTCGTGAGCAGACGGAGCTGAGTGCCATCTGTCGCTCAACTCTGTGCACTGTGTGCTCATACACAGAGCTGAGTGACAGCTGTCACACGTGTGAAGATACATACACAGAGGGAGGGAGCAGAGCTTTGTGATATTCTAGTTGTTCATGTAAAACACATATTTTGGAAATTACTGCTGGGGAAGAGTATAAAATGCACCTGGATAAAGTCGTGTCACAGTGTCCTAGTTTCTATTAGCGTGTTACAGCTGACATACCTGGGTTTATAAGAAGTTATTTGGATTTCTGAAACCAGAATATGATTATTACATATGCAAATAAATACATTTGATCATGACAGGATATTAGTGGTCATATAAACACTCAGTATAGCTGCTGTCACACATGCACTGCAACTCTGCAGTTATCCAGCCACTACCTGCAGGAGCTGTGCAGATATGTACACAGACGGCTGTGGACCCCATAGACACCTTTTAGTTTCCTTTATACAACATTAAAGGGCACACTCCACACAGGCAGAGTAGATCGACTGCACTGAAACGACATGGTGTACATGGATGTCCACACAGAGCTTATGTAAGTAAAATTTACATCACACAGACCTGAGCGGGCCTCATGCACGCCAAAAGCTAAAAGGTGAATTAGAGCTGCAACAAACATTAGTTTCATTATTTTCATAGTTGATTAATCAGTCAAATATCTTTTTTTCGATTAATTGATTAATAGTTGTTTGCCATTAATATGTCAGAAAATTATGAAAAATGTTGATCAAAGTCCACAATAATGTCGTCAAAGGTCTATTTTTATCCACAACTCATAAAGGAGTAAAGACACAAGATTTAGGAAGCTGGAATCAGAATATTTGCCCTTTCTTTCTTTAAAAAAATTACTCAAAACGATTAATCGATTGTCAAAATAGTTGGCGGTTAATTTCCTAATCTATTAATCATTGCAGCTTTAGTGTGAATGCGAACGTCTGCATTAGTTATCCCAGTCTTAGATCTGAGTGAGCATCATGTCACTGTCTGGAGCACACAGGTGAGCGTGTTGATGATGTTGCACAGTGTGCAGCTGCTTCCTCTCTTTTCCTTTTCCTTCCTCTCACTTGTCTGTATATTGCTTTCCACTCTGTCATTGATTATTTCACCTTCATACAGACTATCTGCCGATCAATATCAGTCTAATATTTTTTGAGCTTGCGTTTTAATGCCTTGCTTTATCATCTGAGATGTGAGACCATCAGATTACAGTCAGAGAAAGTAAAAGTGTGCATCCTACTGCAAATCCCAGCGCACCATAAAGTGTCTCTCCTGTCAGCAGGCAGACTGGAGTCAGCTGATCTCTATCACCCTTCTCCTGCTTCCATCACAATTAGTTATTTTTCAGTCTCAGTTTGTATTGTTATCAGCAGAAAACAGTCATCATTATGGAGAAGTCATCCTCCTCCTCCTCCTCGCTCTGCAGGCTCCACCCATCACCTGACACATACGGAGAATTTCCATCATGTGTGAACACGTCTGACGCAGATGATCTCACATGTGTGCTGCATGTGTGAAAGGACACTTTCGGACAGTGTCCCCACCTGATTCTCAGGACAGAGTTCAGAGTGCATGTGTGAAAACACCTTATGTGTTGTAGTATTTTGGCTCAATATATTTTTGAATAGAAATGCACATAAATAACTTTTTAATTCTACTTTCACTGATGTTAGCGATGATGATAATGATGATCATTTCATCTTCAGTTTTGCACACATATATTAGTTTAAGAAAAGGGTCATCTTTGTTTTTTCTTGCTTCACTTCTATGCACTTACACATGCAACTCAGTCTATTGGTCTATAGCCTATAATTCTCAAACTATGGTACATGTATCACTGGTATGCATGCTCCATCTAGTGCAGGGGTCTGCATCCTTTACTATCAAGAGTCATTTTTTGCAATGATTAATCTATTATTAATCAATTATTAAATTCAATGGCAGCTATTTTGTTTGAATTTTCTGATTTCAGCTTCTTAAATGTGAATATTTTCTGGTTTCTTTACTCCTCTCTGACAGTAAACTGAATATCTTTGAGTTGTGGACAAAACAAGACATTTGAGGACGTCATCTTGGACTTTGGGAAACACTGATCAACAGTTTTCACTGTTTTCTGACATTGACCCTGGAGCCGCAGGTTGCAGCAGGTCTAGTGGTGATTAATGATTTGCTCTGAGTTAAACTGTAATGGCAAGCCAATCAGTGTCCTAGGAGGGACTACTGGCAGCTATGGGCGTGGTTTTAGGTGTGACGAAAGTGAGAAGCATCCATGGAAATGGCTTGTCTCTCACAAACAATGGCAGCTCCTGAAGAGGTTAGGGTAGATACTTTGATCACATCTGTTATTTCAGAACTGGAGCAAAGCTGAAAAGCAAAGATGTTTTTGCTCCTCCCAGTCAGCTTCAGCAAGCATTTGATCTAATTGGTTGAAATTAGCCCACGTTAGATGTGATAGACAGATGATTCTTCCAATAAAAGTGCTTCTTTGAAAGTGCCTGCCCTTTTCCAAACAGTTTCTTCTGTGAAACAAACCATCTGGTGTGTCAGGGAAGGCTTTTCTCCGTGGAAAGGATGTTTTTGCTCTTCTCCCAACTGACTTCAGCAAGAGTTTCATCTGATAGACAGATGGTTGATTCAGCCACTTCCAAGTGTTTCTTGAAAGTGCCTGCCCTTTTCCAGACAGTTTCTAAGGACGACTTTGACAATAAATAATCTTCATACTAGGAATAAACCTGCGTCCTGTATGAACTGTCCATAGCTGAATAGGGTAGTCCTGCAGGGCTTCTGTACGCTATTTTAATCTTGGTACTTTAAGAGTAAGAGTGTAATACTTTCTGAAGTGGTAGAGGGTGTAAAAAGTTTGTGAACCCCGGATCTATAGGATCTAATCAGTGCAACTGCTGCTGTGAGCTGAGCAGCTCCTGTGTAGCTGTAGGAGTTTAATACTTCTCTCAGTAGCACCTCAACTGCAGATCCGTCTCTTCCCTCCTCCACGTTCCCTCCTCAGGTCTGGGGAATCACTCTGGCAATCTTCTGGCCTGATTCTAATGCTGCTGCTGTCCTCCGCTCTATAATGTGGGTCCCTGTCTGCTCTATAAAGTGCTTTGTGAAGCCGCGGTGGTGGAGCTGGTGTGGTCCGCTGACTCTCAGGCCGAGCTGTGGCGTCTCATCGGACGTTCCATTATCCTCTGTGTTCCCTCAGTACCAGCTGCCGGAGCAGATAACTCACAACAGCTGCACTGGGAAGGAATGATGGAGCTAAATGGTGCGTGTGTATGTGTGTGTGTATGTGTGTGTGTATGCGTGTGTGTATATACAAGTACTGTATAGCAACAGACATTCTTTAAAGGCATATGCTTCAAACAAACAAGCACCCTTTTAATCATGGTGACTTACACGGTACACTGCCATGATTAAAAGGGTGTGTAGGATAAACTGAATGTTGCGGACTATACTGTGTCAGTGTGTGTGTGTGTGTGTGAACAAGCTCACAGGCTCGTTAATGAGGAAGAGCAACAACAGCAAAAGTTTTTCTCTCATTGTCACAATAAAAAAGTCCTTACCATTAATAAAGGCAGTGCCTATAATTTATAATCCCTTTATAAAGGCTGATTTATTTGAACATTTCTTTTGCCAGAAGATAACGTGAATATTGGACAGTTGGACATTCAATGGGAACAAATTTTTAGCCTCAATTTCAATGTTTCTATGAGCTACAATAGGGCTCCTGTTAGGAAAAGATAATAATTATGGCCAACACATTTAGAGCTGCAACAATTAATCGATTAATCAATTATTAATCCATTATTAAATTAGTCTCCAACTATTCTGATACATACTTAATCAGTTTGTGTAATTGTTTAAGAAAAAAAGGCAGAATCCCCTGATTCTAGCTTCTTAAATGTGAATATTTTCTGGTTTCTTCAGTCCTGTATGACACTTAACTGAACATTGTTCACAATTTTCTGACAAACAACTATTAATCCACTGATTAGTGGACTATGTTAATAATTGTTAATTGCAGCCTTACCACATCTTCATACCTAAGCACCAGAACAGGTCAATTGTCAATTACTCCCAAAACCATATATATTACCAGTGTAGAGTACCAGCAGCAACAGGCCCACTGGACCTTAACTATGTTACCTAAGTCACATGACATAAATCACGTGACATTACACAGATGGTTTATCTTGTAAAATAGTCACAGTTTGGTTAGGTTTAGACACAAAAACTAGGAAAAGATGATGGTTAGGGTTAACAAGTTCTTCATAACTTTAAATAACTGTATGCATACGTTTTGTTCCACACTGAACTCATGTGATCTCCTGGGTGAAAGTCCTGCTTGTTTGACTTTTTAGCTCCTTATGCTTCATACTTCTCCAATCAGTCTTACTATGTCTGCTCAGGGGCGCCACCTAACAATTAAAGGACATATCAATCGGAATAAGCTGCTTGCATGCACATGCACAATTTTCTGCTGAGGATGGGCTGATTATGGCAAATAATCTGTAGTTAAGGTGTGGTTTGGGCTAGGTAACTTAAAGGGATAGTTCACCTGAAAATGAAAATCCAGACATCATCTACTCACGCTCATGCTGATTGAAGGTCGGGTTTAGTTTTTTAGTCCACAAAACCAGGAGACCATTTTTCAAAATAAAAAAAAAACTACAGGAAAACAAATTGCATACTGCTCGTCTGGTGTAATCCAAGTCCTGACATGCCGTTCACCTGTACCCGCACACCGTCACGCTCAAACAGTGTGCACTTGCACATGAATGTGGCTTCAAGCTAAGGATCTACAGTGAAGATTCAGGCTAAAAACATGGTGTGAATGACGTCTCTCAAGTCAACTTGGTATGTTGGGGCTTTCAGAGGTGAGCAGTATGGAGGCATTTTATGTTTTTTCCTGCAACACTGTTTTCCTGTGAAACTCAGCAATGTTTTGCAGACTAAAAAACTAAACCCGTCATTCAGTCAACATGAGAGTGAGTAGATAATGACTGCATTTTCATTTTTGGGTGAACTATCCCTTTAAGAGGATAGTTTGGATTATGTAAAGTGGGGTTGTATGCAGTTCTTATCCATAGTCAGTTTATTACTTACAGTAGAACTCACTCCAATATTTCAAATTTAGACTGCAGTGCCCATTTTGAATGCTATGGTGTTACATATTTCATTTTTTTTGGTAGAACAGTCATACTGCAATTATTTTGACTGAAATTGCAAAAAGAAAAAAAAGTGATGATTTTTATATTTTTAAAAAATATATAAATATTTATGTATAATATATTATAATATATTTTCCTTTCATTTGATAAGTGCATTTCTGCAGCGCTACAGTACCTCATCATGATGCTGTTTTCAAACACATTTTTCCTTTACTTGTGATTTGGTTCTGGTTCTGTGATTTGGATATTGCACTTGGGTGTACTGTGATTTCAATAATATTGCAATTAATTGTGCAGCTTTATTTAGAACACTGCAATTAGATAAGCCAAATCTTATTTATGTCAGAGAACACGGGAGTTGCTGGTCTACCACTGCCTCTGTTAGTTTGTATTATTTTGTGATGTCGGTGTTTGAAATGGTTTGTTTGGATTCACAAATATAGTTAATCAAAAAGTGCACATTAATGGTAAGTCTGTGAGAAATTGTGAATTCCAGTCTCCTGCATGAAATTCAGATTCACTACAAGTTTCCCTACCAACCCGCAATCTACACCTTTACTTGCAGGGTTAATGCTCCTTATTCTAGTTTGCCTGATTTTGCTTTTCACGCAAAAGCAGCCCTAGAGAGCCATAAGCGTGGTCCATGTCCAGTTACTGATTTGTGTCTCTTTGACAGCGCTGCTAATGTGCACACTGACAGACTGTGACGTGCAACTAAATTGCCTCTTCTTCCATGTTTGGCCGTCTCCGCTGGTTCTGTCGGAGAGTGAATATTTTCCATTCTTATTCTGCTTTTCATTATTAAGTGGTGAGTGAGAACACACAGATGCAGCACCTGCCATGGAGCTGTGACATGAAAATTGCAACGCACTGACTGACGAGTTTTATTATTCTCCAACCAAGATGCCTTTTTTTTTCTTTGGCTGCATTTAAGTTCTTTTTCAGAGGGGAAAATACAATTCCTGTGCATGTAGAAACAAACTGATCTGATCAAAGGGGGCAGTTTAGCAGTTTGTTATTCCTCCTGTCCATGCAAGTGAAGCGCTTCATGGGAAATAACTGTTTGTTTATGCTCCATGCCAACTGTTTTATGCTAATGCACTGCACATGCGCTGCCTGTCTCTTTATGTCTGATGTATGCAGACACAAATATTCATGCACAGTGTGCATGCTAAAGTTTTGAGTCCAAATGATTGGTTCAAGTTAGCATGGCTCCATGTGCAGACCATTATCTGCTCTGATCAGTGCTGCACAGTAGTTGATGGCCATGCCAGAAGCAGATGCTCTGGTAATGCATCAGATTGAAGCTGGACATTCATTACACAAACTATCGGTCTGATGACTGCAGAGTGAATCCTGCGCCTGCCTGTTTGTCTCATCCGGCCTGTTTGAGCCAACTCCAGTCTTCATCCTCCGCTTTTATCTGCTCTGCTCGCTCCCACTGCTGCCGCTGACCCCACATGTGCCTCTGATCACTGTTAGCAACCAAATATTTGCCTTCATCTTGAAACCTTCTCACCCACACCACCCCTCACACACACACACATACACACACACACTCCTCTCCTCCGCCTTCAGATCCCATAATAGCTGATAGCTGGAACATTCTTGTGGTGATTCAGCTTGTTGGAGGCTGTCCACCTCAGATTTTCTAGGTTACAGCAACTGCAGCGTGTTGTTTCTTTTCAGCTTCCTGACCAGTTGAAGCCACCTCATTATTTGCTAAATCTGTGCATATGAAATAAAAATAATTATATTATTACCTAATCAGATCAGTCTCCATAGCTCTACATTTCACTTAGTTTAGTTGGAGCATGTCAGAGGTGTTGAGCGCTAAAGGAAGGAGTGGTTTTAGCATCGGGTGTTTGGATGTGTTTGATTAGATAGCGTCCCTCTTCGGGTTGGAGTTGACTGGACTGCAGCCGTTAGAAGTGGTCATTTTCACCTTTGACTTCCAAACTCTCATGATAGATACCAGACTAAGGGATTATTGCAAAAATCTGTAAATTTTGTCAAATTAATTTATATATTTATCAATCTGCAGCCATCACATATATGCACATGATTGCATATATTCATAGCAGTAGTTTTCTGTAAGAGAATAACCGTCAGTGATCTGATTCAAATTTTAGATTAGAATTAAGCAGTTAGAAACAGTTAAATCTATTTTGTAAGATTATAAACATGTTATTTTAACATTAATAATAGAACCATCACAAAAAAAATAATCATAGCCTATGAGAAAAGGCTGGAAACAAGCATAAAAACCAAAAAAAAATGTAAAACATTGTTATTTGTAATAAATAAGAGTACTTTGTTTTAGTTTTTTTTTTTTGATTCAGTGAGTTATAGGTGCTGAGACAAAAAATGTTACAATTGTCCCTGGTCTCTCCCCTTTATTTTTAATTGAGTCCAATTAATTGTATTTTAATGTCGGGAAATTGGAAAATGAGACAACTTTTTTTACTGACAGAGACAATGACAGTTGCTAAGCAACCAAGATCAAGACTAAGAAGTAACAATATAACAGCAGCAATTTCAGTGTGGTCAATATTACCGCCTGCGGCCAAAACAGGTAAAGATGATCACATTTTCTTTGTAAGTTATATAAAAACATTTTAAATGAAAATAAGACATTTTTAGGAAAAGTCGGGTACCAGAAGCTTTGTATTTTTTAATTCAAGTTATTTGAGTTATTGCACATTTGAAAACAGACCACCTTGGTTGTTCTATTATTAATGTTCCTAAATTTCTTAGCTATAAATGTAGCTTGACATGTCAGTTGACAGTTGACAGTCAGCACTCACACAGCTTCTGTCCATCTGATGTATAAAAGAAACCAAGCAGTAAGTTGCTGTACAAAAGTATACTCTGTAACATGTTCTAGTTGCAGAATCTTCCACTGTGGTCAGATAATTAAAGTAGTTTTTGTTGTTGGACCCTTACACCTCCATCATAATTGTGTTTGCAGCTTGGCTCAAATACTTGTATCTTATTCTATGTGCCATTCAGAGGAAGTATATTGATTCTCTCTCTGCATGCAGTGTCAATGAATCTTAAGGATGTGACATTGGTTTCATAACATAACATAAATGGGTGGTGATGTTGGTGATTGAAGGGCATCATTGTCAGTAATAATATCAGTTATATCAGTGTGGTTATGTAATGCTAAGATCAGGGAAACGCTAAAGAGAAGTTGGTTGGAAAATTGTAAGCAAACTCTGGAAAAAGAAAATGATTACCCACACTGCTTGTCTCTGATTAAGTACAACAATGAAATACAAAGGATATTTGAAAAGAAATTACTGGACAATTGATGTCTGTCCTTTAGTGATTAGTAAATTAGTAAATTAACACAAAGAAACACACTTGCTGGGCGCCCCTATAGCTCAGTCGGTAGGGCGTGCGCACCATGTCTTGAGGCTGTTAGTCCTCTGCAGCGGCCGCTGGTTCGAATCCCGCCTGCGGCTCATTTGCTGCGTGTCATCCCCTGTCTCTTCACTCCCCTTTCCTGTCATACCTTCAGCTGTCACTGTCAATAAAGGCAAAAATGCCAAAAAAATAACCTTAAAAAAAAAAAAAAAAAAAAAAAAAACCACACTTGCCAATATTCAAAACACATGTAATAGTTGCACATCCATAATGGAGACGATCTCCAATGAGATGAGACCGTGGGTTGGCTGACAATGAGTGTGACTTAAACACGAGACTATTACTTGTTTCCTGTTTCATGCCAGCAGTCAGTGTGGGTTTCTTTTACCCATGACCACCATCTTTCACCAAACCTAACACAGATGTACTCATTTAGTTACAAGGACTTTTGGATTTCAGGTGTTGAGGACGTCTCAACTAGTAAACTATTGCAACTAATTTGAGACAGCAAATACAGAAACCTGTAATATATTGACTATAATAAATCACAAAATGACCATAATATGTCATCAGATATTGAGGAAACATAAGTTAAGTTGAAATACTAGTTGATAACAACACTGCAGCTGTGGTGGCCTCCTTTGAAATTTCTATTTCGGTGCAGAATAACTGCTTTAGTTTGCCTGTTTCACGTTAATTATTAGACTAGTAGATGTTTATAACTGATAACTTGAGCAAAATGTTAATGGAGTTTGGCAGCAGTGAGACAGGCAGCCACTTAACTCATCATCCAGAGTGTGTTATTTCAGAGCAGTGGTCTTTTGTTTTCAGGATAACAGACTTAACTTTACATCGACACACAGCTGACAGTCATAAACAGCTGAAGACTTGTCCTTGTTTTATATTGTCAGTTTATGAAAACACATAGCTCTTGTGCTCCATCAGTGCTCTGCCTCCCAGCCCAGCTCCCTGAGTCAATCATAAATTGTGCATTAAATAGGATTTCAACTTATTTAATATACAGCGTATGGCTCCAAGTCACTATTTGGACTTCTGTAATAATTTTTGCATGCAGAATTATGCCTTAATGCTACTTTAAAGGAAACATAATGCTGACAAGGGCTGGCTGACATGGCTCAGAAATAATATTCAATATTTTTAGGCTATTCTGAAATAAACGTTTTCTCAAACAACACCATGAATTCTAAAATAATGGATAATGGATATGGACAAATATAGATCAAATATCACCATGCCATTTTGGTCAAATACTATCGATATAATATTGATAATGTAGCAATATGGCAGTGGTGATTACTGATGCTTTCACAAAATATCAACAGAATGAGATTACAATTTATAATCATTAGTAATGTGGGTAAAATGACCAAGTGCCTAAAAGCAAGTAATAGAAGAGTAAGAACAGTCTAGTGATTTCAGAAAATGACATATCTTTACTGTAATGCAGCTTTTAAAACCAGGAAAGTATCTAAAATCTAAGACAATATCTAGTCTCATATCACAATATTGATGTAGTGAGGAACAGTGAAAGTCCTGCACATCGCACGTTTATCCCTGAGACTCCAGTACGATGCATTAAAAAACTTCACATACAACATATTGGCTGGATGATACTTCATATGCGGTCATATTTTTGAAGACACTGACAAAAGTTTTCTTTTTTCATTTAAGCATATTGTGATATACACTATATCTGCCATTCCCAGTGTAATCCAACATTGACAACTTATATTAAAACATATAAGATACAGTAGCTGGATCCTAAAGCAGTTGTGGAGATGACGGTTGTGTCAGACATCACGGTCATGTAGTGTCTATGACTCTTTTTCCATTCCATGTCTGTGATCAGCGTGCCCACTGACCTGTGCCGTACTGGGAGATTTCACTCCTAATTGGGGCAGTTTGGGTAAGTGGGTGGGGGGTGATGAGGGTGAGCTTGCATGGGCTTGAACTTCCTTTCCTCCAGAGCAAAATATGATCTGACCAACCCCAGAGACAGCTGACAGTCAGACTGTGTTGTGCGTGCTCTTCTTGTATGTTGCAGAGCTGCGAAAACCACTTTACACAACCTTCTGAGAGCATGTGGGTTTTTCTATTTTTATGAGGCCTGTGTCCTGGAATATCCTCCACAGTAAGGATGTTTTATTTGTCCTCACTTCCATCTACCAGGTGCTGGTTTCAGGTTAGAGCCTATAGGTGTCGGGATAGAAATAGAGCTGATGAGCCGATGAGGTCATGTTCATGTTTACCAGCCTGGTGGCTCTGTAATTGCTTTACAGAGAGCTGCTCACTGCTGTGAAGGAGGAGGCTTTTATGCTTTAAGGCAAAGTTCAGCATTTTGGGAAGTATTCTGATTTGCTTGCTGTCCAGAAGTGAGACGAGGAGATCGATATCAGTCTCATGTTTGTGTGTCGAGTGCAGAGTGGAAGGCGGATATAGTTAGCTGAAAATCTGCCTGCCAGCACCTCCAGAGGACATTCATTAAAATGTTGTATCTCATCTGTTTAATCTGCACTCTGACAGACAGGTCAGATGACAGTTTGTGGTTTGAGGGGGAGTTCAGTGCTGGACCCATTTCTTGGGTTACAGCTGGAGACACTGCAGAGATGGAAAAACGCATGTCTGTCTGTCTGCTGGATGGACGGATGGATAAACTGTTGTTCGAAAAGAAATCTATCTATCTATCTATCTATCTATCTGTCTGTCTGTCTGTCTGTCTGTCTGTCCGTCTAATTTAAAAGAGACATTGCACAGTTTAAAACAATTTTTTGAAAAATGTTTATGTAACTTTGTAGGCAGCTAAACAGACCATTCTTTCTTGAGAACTGGGACAATCTCATATTTTTATGGTTTGTTTTGTTTGTTTAGTTTTTTTTACTCTTCAATTAGGCTGGAAAATATATTTAAGAAGCTCAAACTCTTGGCTGTTAACGGGCAAACCTCCTTGTGCTTGCATTTTTTATTAAATAGCATTTTTTGTGGCTGAGAACTTGACTTTTGTTAACACTGTCAGAGACATAAAATCATGTATAACACAAAGAACACACATTAGGTGTACCATGAGATGTTTTTGTTTATGTAAACTTATATGAATTCTTATGAACATTTAAACAATCTTCTCTATGACGGAGCTGACAGAACACTGACTGAGTTGACGACACATTCAGGGGTTTGTCAAGACTTTTTTCATTGGGACACTAACTTATTGTTATTTATTTTATTAAATCGAAAAAAGTAGTAACAAGTTCAAACACATAATGAAGTTATTAAAGAGAACTGAGAGTTACGTCACCTCTGTCAGCCTAAATGTCAACTCTGCAAGATGGAAAATCTAATGCAGATGACAAAATGTTATATTGTTTCATTTCACATCATAGTCATAGTGAGCAGCCATTTTACTTTTTAAAGTTTCTCAGAGTTCTCTAAATGTTAATCAAAATACACATTTTTAAACCATAATTCTTATTTAGCTTTGATTTAGAAGGACTACAGAGTTGACATGTTATGGTTGAGACACATCTGATAGAAATGTTATTTAATGAGCTAAAAATAGACAGTTTACTAGTGCTTCAGCAGTATTCCTGCCTTTTTTAAACCAGGAAGTGAGACAGGGGTCCTTAGGGTATAGCTGACCCTTTTTATGTCTGATTGAATCATGTTTTTGTAAAAATTTGACAGAGTTGATGGAAATCTGGGATTCAGTGGGGACCAACCTTTTCACTAAAATATATTTTTTAAATATGATTATAATAGCACATTGTTATACCTGTCTTATCAGTAGGTGTTCTTAGTTTTACATTTTGAAGGTTTTTAACACATTTTTTTAATTGTTTGAAGTTGTGAATTACTATTTGGGACAAGGTTGTTTTCTAGAATGGGGCAAGTTTAGAAATAAAAAAAAATAAAGCAGACCAAAACATTTTATGAATTAAGATAAGGTAAGATAACATAAAATAAACCTTCATTAATCCCCAGAGAGAAGTTCAGGTGTCATAGCAGCAGCAACAACAACAACAATGAGAGTGAAACACAAATAAGGAACAATAAGAGATTAGGAGTACAGGCAAAAAAAAATGAAGCAAGTATGAATGATACAATACAGTTGAATAAAAGGTGGTGATAAAAAGAAAGTAATATAATATAGAATATAAGTAAGTAAATATTGCACATATTTTATGTTTAAATCTTTAAAGAACAAATATTCATCAAAAAATGTTGCTGTTAATATCAGCAGTAGAAGCCAGGTTAATGCAGAATGAGTAACAGACTGTGTTTGTTAGATCAGGGTTTGACATGTAAATGGTTGGAGGTTACTGTAGATTAATCCACAAGGGTCCTCACAAGTAGAGTAAGAGACGTGTGTTTGTGTGTGTGTCTATTTTGAGCTTCATCAGAGAGAGCAGGACTATGCAGGGTTCCTCAGCTTCCTCATCATTAGCCCAGCAGGCCCCGGGACTCATTTCCTCCACTCATACTATTGTTGTCCCTCCTCAGGGACCTCCATCACTCACTCCTCTCTCCTCCCTCCTCTCACCTTTTATCCCACTCCTCTGTTTCCTTCTTTTCTCCCCACATCTCTCTTTTACCCTCTTCCTCCCTTTTCCCTCTCTGGCTGTGCTCTTTGATGTTTATTCTATAGTTGGCAATCATCAGAAAGACCCCCCCCAAATACAATGAAAGTCTGGGCCCCCTGCAGGACTGTTGTCGACACAGTGTGTGTGTGTGTGTGTGCGTGTGTGTGTCGTTGTTAAAAATGGCTGACAGCTCTGTAAGGTTTAACAAGAAACAGCAGAGGTCTTAATAAGTTCCTCAGTCTATTTTTAACCTGCTGAAATTCACTTTCATCTATATTCAAGTGTTCCATATATCCAGAATTAAAATGCAAAATGATAATTCTGCTGTTGAAAGGACTCATTTTCATCTCCACCAACAGGATTAAATTATCTGTGTGTGTTCTATACTTTGGACAGTATATGGGTATTTGGGGTGTGTAGACTCTGGGTTTGTTTCGCGGAGCTGAGATGCCGGGGCTCAGAGTGGGACTGGAGGCTGACAGGTCGTTTGGCTAATAGATTTGGATGTCTGCAGTGGGACCAGCGGTGGCTTTGAATGGAGTTTCCTCGGCCCAGTCCTCTGGAATTGTGGAGGAGCTGCAACACAAGCAAGATCTGTTCTGTGCAGACCAAACACTTGACTGTGTCTCAGTCTCGTCAGCTTGACTGAATGTCTTTATTCTGGCTCTGTTGTCATACAGTACAATGACCCATTTTTTGCACATTTCAACTTGTATGTAGCAAATGTGGTTTCTTGAAGATTTGCAATGTAGCTGCAGAGATTTGTTTTTACCAAGCTGCATTTACTGTATGCTTCATATCTGAAGGTCCTGAAATATTCATATTTTTTTACATCATTGTATTAACTTTCAAGCCAGTATTCATCATTTTATTCACTGTACACCAAAATAAGTCAGTAATAAAATCTGAGGCAGTCAGTTGCCACGATTTTTATCAGCTCATAAACTCAAAAGTTGGAGGTTATCAGAGCTTAATTATTTGGAGTTAACATGTACTTTTTAATTACAGTAAAATGAAAATGATTGATTAAGTCAACTCAAATATTTTCAGTACATGCAACTTTCATTCACCTCTCTGTTGCAATAAGGTAATGAAGCACTTTTGGAAAAGTTTTTATTGATTATTTAATTTTTAGTAAAGTTTATTTTAGTTGAAAATTATGAATTTAATAAGCTCAAAGAAATAAAATTATACTGGCACTCAACGTTTTTATGTTAGTGGAAAATAAATAAATAAACTTTAAATTTTCACAACTTATTAAGATTAATTCAGTTGAGCATTTGGTTTTACAGTGTAGGTTTTTACTCTCTCCCTCTCTCATTTTTAAACCATAATTCATATTTAGCTTTGAAGGGCTACAGAGTTGACATGTTATGGTTGAGACACATCTGATAGAAATATTAGTGAATGAATTTGTCTAAAAAATATAAAGCTAACCAGTGCTTGAGCAGCATTCCTGCCTTTTTTAAACGAGGAAGTGAGACGGGGGTCCTTAGGGTATAGCTGACCCTTTTCATGCCTGATTAAATCATGTGATGGAGTTGATAGAAATCTGACACAACTTTTTCATTACAACATTTTCATAAAACAGATGATTATAATAGCACATTTTGCGTTATCAGTATGTTATCATTACATTATCAGTAGGTATTGTTAGTTTTAGATTTTGAAGGTTTTTTTGAAGCACAAGGCAAGATTAGGAAAAATAAAAAAAAATAAAGTATACCAAATTATTTTATAAGTTTTATTCATTTTATACATATACTTCATATATTTAAATCCTTAAAGAATACATTTTCACCAAAAAAAAGAAGAAAAATTGAATTAGTCAATTAGAAGTTTTTTGGGAGGACATGATTTGTCCTAATTTTTCAAGAATGGGTGTCAATACATGTCGTAGCTCAGGGTGTCATATATTTAGTTATGTTACTCAGAAATGCCAATGATTTTCATGTCATTATATCAATATATATCATATCAATATCAATATATGTAAAATAAAAGTTTTACATTATTTGCTTCTCTATGCACCAATACATCCTCATATGTACACGACAGAATAAGTGAACTGCCAATAACTCCCAAAGGGACATATAGGACTAGTGGAGAGAAAGTCACATGGTTAATGTTGTAAAATGGTTGCAGTTTGGTTAGGTTTAGGCACAAGTAAGGTTTATTTCATTGTAGATTGGTTTTAAACAAGTATGTTATGTGACAGACTGATGGAAGCCATGGACACAGTGAAACATCAGTAAAAAGAAAGTCAGTGTTGACTTTTGGTTTTTGTGTGGAACTCTCCTGGGTGATAGTCATGTTGCTGATATAACAGGCTGAGAAGATGAAGCTCTAATTACACAATGAGTATGTCTGCAGTGTGGAGGTTTTTTGAAGTGTTGAAATGGATTTCAAGGTTGCTATTTGCAACTACTGGCCATGTGAAGAGGAGCCAAATCACATTCATTCAACACTACAGATTTAATTGCACAACTTTAGAGCCGTCACCACGATCATTATGACAAATTTGTGAAGAACAAAGAGAAACAGACACCAGAGAAAAAAAAACTGTCAGTCGTCTTCTTATTTTGACTAGTAAGTTTGGAAAAGCATTGTATTATATGTCTGCATCTGCTTTTCTAGCATGGCTAATCCTTCTAACATGTAATGGCAGAGAAACAGTGATAAAAGTAAGCTTAAATTGTTGTGAGACATTGCAAAACAAAAATAGCTTGAATCACAGTAGGAGGGAGCTGCAGCAGTGCTGGCATTAGAGGACAGTAATCCAGATTAAATAAAGATTCTGTTTGTTTGTGCAGATGATCTCTTTTATATTCTCAATATGGTAATTGATGAAATCCACTGATCTCATTTCATTTTGATATAATAGCACACTGCTTTAGTCAGTTTCAAAAACATAAGCTTGAAGGTGAGACTTTGTCCCCACATGGTTTTCATCTTTGTTGAAACGCCTCGTATTTCAAAAAACAAGTTATTATTGCCAATCTGCATCTGCGTGTGAAGTTGTCATTGAAACACAAAGCAATTTCTAAAGGAGAGAAAAAAAACGACTTATAGCGAAGCCAAGTTCAGTTCCCCTATCAAGTATGCAATTTATTCTCATTGCTTACGCGGTCGTGACTCCAATCATTCAACTGAGGAGGAAGGTGTAAAGGCCAAATGCGGCAGACAGAAATTGGGTTTTGAAAAGGATGAATGAGACTCGCCGGGAATTCAGTCAGATCCAAAGCAGACGAGTCCTCCAGTTCTTTAGTTTCAGGCCTCAATGTGCCCTTGGTGGATGCTGTGTTTTGGCACAATATTAATAGTTTCTGTTTGTGGAGATTCTGCATATTTACAGTGTTTGACAGTGTCCAAGCATCGCTCAAGGAGGCAAAAACCAACAGAAGCTTTACAGCAGTGTTAATCACTCAGGAGGAAACAGTATGAATTGCACTACACTAAAAAAACAATAAGTTGAAGTGAGGTTTTGTTGTGGCCTGTATAGATCTACCTACAGCCATTAGTGATGGAGGACAGACTGAGAGGAGTATTGAGTGGCTGAAACAAATGAAGCTGGAATTAGAAGTGGGTGGTCACTGATTAAATTGGGGGCAGGAACAATGGATTGATTGTCGTGGAATTGTACAAATATTTTCTCCTGATGCTTTGACTTCCCTGTTTTCTCATTGGCTTGGGCTGCTGCCAGGGCTGATGGGAAATGGGCTTTAATACCAGACAGTGTACGCAGCAGTTGAAAGAATACAGGCTGTAAGGTAACTGAGTAAGAGATGGTGATGCTGACAGCAGCACTGCCTGTTGATCACAGCATCCGTATTATTTATGACTTATGTTTGTATCGAGAACAGCAGAAAATGGGGGTCAGCCCCAAAAGTAAGTTGACTATTTTAAGGTACACAAAAACTGCAGGTTCTCACAGGTTCCTGAGGATTAAAAGTGGGCTAAAGAGTCTCTGCCAATGTAGAAAAGAAATCAAATAGTTTTGCTAAACAATTGCACCAGGATTTATTTTATTATTTTTGTGACTATTTGTGTAATAGTCAATAATAGTTAATGGGTCAAACTCAATTAAAACAGCATCAAATCATAAATCATATATAGAAGTGCATTGATAAATGTCAACAGCAATAACAAACCAGTCTGACACAACTTTTTCATTACAACATTTTCATAAAACAGATGATTATAATAGCACATTTTGCGTTATCAGTATGTTATAATTACATTATCAGTAGGTATTGTTAGTTTTAGATTTTGAAGGTTTTTTGAAGCACAAGGCAAGATTAGGAAAAATAAAAAAAATAAAGTATACCAAATTATTTTATAAGTTTTATTCGTTTTTATACATATACTTAATATATTTAAATCCTTAAAGAATAAATTTTCACCAAAAAAAGAAGAAAAATGGAATTAGTGAATTAGAAGTTTTTTGGGAGGACATGATTTGTCCTAATTTTTCAAGAATGGGTGTCAATACATGTCGTAGCTCAGTGTGTCATATATTTAGTTAAGTTACTCAGAAATGCCAATGATTTTTATGTCATTATATCAATATATATCATATCAATATCAATATATGTAAAATAAAAGTTTTATATTATGACAAAATAAAAAGAAAATTAAAAAAAACAAATAAAAAAAATAGTCAATAATAAAACATTTAGTCGTTCACTGAGACATAAATGTGTGATGTTTACATGGGAGACTGGTGGAATTCACAGGAAGATTAATTAACTGATGCTTTTATTGTCAGAACAAGTCTGGAACTTGCATCAGAGTAGCTCCATTTGGAAAATCATAAACAACAAGCAACATCCAACATGGTACATCACAATATCAAAAGTTAAGATTGGAGACAAACAGAACACTACATTTAACAATATAAATGCAGAAGATGAGGCCCTTAAACATACATTTGATCTGGAATTGAGTTCCATATTTAATTCTAAGATTGACTGATGCACAAAAGAGTTTTTCAGTCTGACCTTATATAATCTCGGGACCCTGTATCTCCAGTTGGATGGTAACAATCTGTATTCACTGTTCAGAACATGGCTGATACCATGTTTGGTCAAATTTGCGGAAAAGTTGCAGTGGTCGTACAGAGTTCACAGGGATTTGTTGAATTTTTGTTAATCGTTGCAATCGCAACATCACAATTGGAGGGACTAAATACTACTGTTTTATGTAAACCCTACCATAGCTTGGCCATAACTGATCTATTTCAGTAAAAACTCACAAAATAGTTGCTGTTGCTGCTTCTTTTATACTTTTTTGTGAATGTTTTGTTGGATAAGGTTGTATTGTTACATTTTTTGCTTGGTTTATAGTGCAAAAGATCGCATTTTTCTGTGGATGACAAGCTCTTAGGAGTTGGTGTAAAAATCCAGTTTGACATGTGAACATGTATCTGCACTGACAAATACAAACAACATTTTCATATCCAAGTTTGAATCTGCAAATGTGTCTGTACGAACGTGACCTTAGACTCTGGATAACAATATGTTTATGCCAATTAAATAAGAGGTTATCACACAGATTTATTCATATTTAACTCTAGTGATGATTAATGGAATGATTAATATAAAACAGCATTGGATTTTACAGTAGAGCTCAGATGCCCTGCAGTGCAGCCTTTTGTTGCAGTTACTCCTTCACAGCCTCATTAGGAGAATGTTTTATTGAAGCTATTTTTTCTCTATCACAGAGAGAAAGAAAAATATTAGGGGTCTGATCTAAATCCTATATCTCACAGTGACCATCTGCCTCTCATAAAGAGAGCAGAGGGAGGTAAGAGGGCAGAATAACTCATAACACTGTGATTAAGGTAACACGATAAACTTCTGCCTCCACTGTCAATAAGAGGAGAAAAATGCAGAACAGTTTCTTTTTCTTTGCCAAGAAATCGTGATAAAAACATCCAGTGCTTCTGTGGACTTTTTCAAATGATAATTGACAACCTTATTTATGACTGTGCTTCATTTGATATCAACACAGACACGCACCAGTTGCTGTAAGTGCGGCCGAGTCACATGACTGCCCCGAGGCAACTTGAGAGCGGCTCCTCCGTCACGGACAGACGAGTGATTTACAGTGAGAGACTCCTATTTCTCACAAATACAGTTTACATTTCCTCCCTGGCCTTGAGAATTATTGCGGAACAAATTAGTGGCCGGGGATTTGACTGGCTGAGCCTGGCGAACCCAGAGCAGAGCAGAGCTCAGAGAAACAGGACTCTCAGTAAATGTTTGGTCCTGACTGAGGACTGCTGGTGAGTGGGTGGCCTGCCGCGCCTCTCAAACTGCTCAGCCTTGTTATGCCTCCTGGTGCACACTAGAGGATTTTCAAGTCTTAACTGAAGTGGAAGAGCACGTAACATCAGATTTGACTGATTTTTAAGTTGCTTTCTTTTGTTACCACACAGCTGAGCTGGTGGAAGTAATCTTAGTATGGATGGAATGGCTGCAACAATACACCACATACATGAGTGCAAAAATAAGGGACATACTTGCAAAAAGAAGAAATATACAGTACACAGTAGCCATTTTTTGCAATGCAATAGCTGGAACAAGTGAAAAATGCAAAAGAAAGTGTTTTTTTTTTTTGTATAATCCATTAAAAGTCAAAGGCAACTTGATTCAGAGTGAACAAAATCATCCTCTGTGCAGAATGTTCAAATTAACCTCACCAAACAGATTCAGAATTACAGAAATCACACAGATCTGCTTCATTTGTAAATGTTGATGTGCATTGGGGGTGTATTCCACAAAGAAGCAGAATCTTTTGGAGCTCAAACTCAGTTCAAACAGACAAAATTATAAAAGCACGCAGAGCACTGATAAATGTCAATAGCGATGATAGATGTTGTGTTCTTTTCAGTTTGCACAATAAAATCTAAAAAAAAAAAAAATACAAAAAAGTGGTGAATAATAAAAGAAAACATTGAGTCAGTTCATTGAGATGTACATGTATGGTTTGATTGGTGGAACTTGTGGGAAGCTACAATGATTAATCAAGTTTGTGGAAAAATTGCAAGGTTGCACAGAATTCACGGGGACTGGTTGTGAATTGTTATAATTGCAACATCGCAGCTTCCTGGAGGGACTGATTAGACTGACTTCTGTGTGTCTATCAATGGTGCAGCTTAAGCAAAGGAGAATCGGTCAAGTCCACTTAGTGACCTGAACTTTCTGCCAGAGGGGAGACGCTGATCCATGATCCGTAATGTTGATTACTCAAGAGATGGTGCGTTGTGTGTAGACTCCACTGTAGGGAGTTTGCTGGCTGTGATCTTTGATGCCCTGGTTATAATTCTGTCCTTTTTCTTTATTTTGTGTTTCCATACCTGACAGTAATCAACAGTGACAGGATGCTCAGGATTACAGACGCGTGTAATCAGACCTGTCGACCTTACTTCAGGAAGTCTCTGTTGGCCTTTTTGCATTTGATGGTTTGTGTTCAGGTTGCTGCTGATGTGTGTGCCATGGAACTTGAAGTCCATTATTGCAATTGGTGAAATTATTCTCATGCCACTGACTTTTTTTCACCGCCCCTCTGCGTCTCATAGAGACACAAGAGGTACGTATTAGAACCTGAAAGACACACTGCCAGAAAGCCTCTTTTTTTTTGTTAAGGTTGTGAAACAGTCGTACTTGGGGTAAGTTTATGATAAGACCATGTTTGGGGTTACAATAATAAGGTTACGTTACGCACATCACGTGACCTTACTGAAGCAACTTGTACGACAAAAGTCACATGATGCAAGTCATATCCCAGTCTCCTGGGTGAAAGTCCTCTGTTCATTTGACCCGCCACCCCACCACCTCCATATGTGAACTTTCTCCTTCACTTTCTCATACAGCCGTGGACGGGTTTACTCTAAAGTCACTTGAGAGCCCGGTGTGTCTCCTTCAGCCACTAACAGGTAGCGTGTGCACTGTATGAGTCGCTGAGGAGCAGTGACAAAACATCGGTTTCTGATGAAGATAGGTGCTTTTATTGATTGTTGTGGTCTGAGGTCAGTTGTCATCTTTTCAGTATCTTTGACTGACTTCTGCGAGTGTTTTGTGTGAATGGATTTGTATAGATGTACTCCTGATGAGCAGGTTGGCACCATGCCATTTGAGAATGTGTGTGTGAATGGATGGATGCTGAGTGGTCAGAAGACTAGAAATGCACTTTACCCTGTAGGTGTCTCCATTGTCATTTGGCATCAGTCCTATGATTGTGGTGTCATCCGTGCATTGTAGAACCTTGATACACTTTGATTTTGATCTGAAATTGTTAAAGAGGGAGAAGAGCAGTGGAGACAGGATATATCCCTGTGGCACTCCAAGCTGGTAGCAGAGGGGTGGAAATTGAAGTTATTGAATCTGACAACTTGGCTCCTGTCCTTCAAAAAGTTCAGGATCCGGAGGCACAGTGAGATGTTATTATTCATGCCATGGAGTTTCCTAAACTGCTTGAGATGGTTGATACTATTAAAGCAGAACTGAAATCAACAATACTTGCATATTTGGAATCCAAGTGTTGCAGGCTGAAGTGCGGTGCCAGGTAGAGTGCATCATCCATGGACTGATTTGCAAATTGTAGTGGGTCCATTAGAGGGGAGGTGACGGATTTAATGTGTGCCAGGACTATGCACTCAAATGCTTTCATAGCCTTGGATTTCAGGGTCACAGGCCTGTAGTTGTGGGAGGCCAGATATTTTTTGCTGTTTTGGGAATGGGGATAGTGATGGAGTTTTTGAAGGGAGCTGGGAAGTTTTGTTAACTCATTCAGGAGTTATAGACCTACATGTCTGTTAGGACTGGGCACAGTTGACGCTGCAGTGCCTTAGGCTTGATATATACTTGCTATTAACTATGCATTCGCATACGCATCCCTATGTGTCATGGTTGCTTTGTGTATCCTGCGTCCGTTGGAGTGATGATTGTATGCATCCTCATAAATTAACGAACACAGATGTGTGGTTAAACAGCTGTTACTATTATATAGGTGGAAAGACTTAGATAAAAACATTTTTGTGTTTCCTGGGGAAGCTCCTGTAATTTGCATGGCCCACAAACTTTATTATGAATAATCGTCATTCACTGATCTGTTAGTTTTGTATATTTGAAATCACCCAAGTTGCCAGATCATCTATGAAGCACAATCTGCCCACACAATCCACACATTATGTACAGTTTCTATCTAAATCTATCTATCTTAGTTGTTAGCTTATCTGTTGACAAGATGTCAGGGGAGAACGGCATTCCACCTAAAAAATCAAAATACTAATATACATGTAATAGATGATGGATTTTTAAATATCCATCATGTATTATGCCAGTTAACCCAATCATTTGGACAGTTGATCTGTTCAGACCAGCCTTGAATTGGAAAATTCCCTGTAATTGCCAGGAGGGGTGAATTGGACTCAAAATCTGTCCACCTATCCTCTAGTGGGACTAGAATCAGGGTTGGCAAGCATCTGCTCTTGTCTGAGTCTATGTTTATTGAAAAGAATTTCATGTAAAAAGCTTTTTATCAGCCTCAGCAGAGCAGAGCGTCCCTTTTAAGTCAGAGTCGTACATTCCCATCCAGCCACAGCAGGACATTTTCTCTGTCTCACATCTTTGGTATCCTCTGCTACAAAGCATCACAGGCAGGTGAGCATGACTCAATCTGTGCAGATTACTGACATCATCTCACAGGAGCTCTGTGTTTTGAAGTCAAATAACAAAAACTGTTGGCTCTTGCAGTTTGCGACCTCAACTGGGATCTTTTTCAACTGAAGGATCGGAGAGAGGTTCCAAATAATCTGAAGATAACAGAGGCTGTTGTGTGGCAGTGGGGATGGAAATGATGAATGGATTCAAGCTGAACTGAACCCAAACACAATAAGAATAATCTCACTTCAGCAGTACAAGTAACTTTGTCAAATGGCTTCTAATGGTGGTAGTGAATCAGCATAAAAAGTCCTTATATTATGGTGACAGAATGTTTCTCTCTCACGCTGACTATCGCAATAGTCATCAGGAGCCAGTATTTAGTAACTTTTAATTCAGGTCGGAATGATCAGGATAGGATTAAATCTCAAAACTGGTTATTTCAAAACCAGGATATATGATCCTAACCTTATAAAAACAGGATTTGGTAAAACAATCCTACTCAGAATCCAGATCAAGGGTGCAGATTAGGAGAGTTCTGATGCTAAGAATCAGGATTATCCTGATCCTACTGGAAGGGTGGATTCAGCATGGATTCAAAGAGGATGTAGAGACATATAGGACACATGACACATACTTAATCATTCTTTTATTCAATGTTTGCGCGTTAAAGTAGCACAGAGCATGCAAAACAATGCCCAATCTAAATTAACCCATTAACCAACAAAGTAATGTTTTATACAATATTTTATATATACCAAGCTGTTCGAAAAATGTGCATGTTAAAGTTTTGTGAACCACTGTTTTACTGAGAGTCTTTAGATCAATAAAAAGACAGTATACTGACAAAACAGTTATCTGTGTGACATTTATTTCACCCAGAAAAACTTTTCACTAATTAATAAAAAATATAACAACATTATGCAAACTGATTTGCACTTCCTAACATTTTGACGTCTGTCAATGAAATGTTACTCTGGCAGATGGAGGCCGATCCAAAGACTGTAATCTGTTCTGTAATCCTGATCTTGTGGTATCTGGATCAGGATTATCCAAACTGAAAATCCCTTGAAAAACCAGGACAAAACCTGCAAGATCGGTTTTATCTGGCATAGCAAAAATAGGGATTACAAAGTCTAAAAGTTAGTCTTAAAAGTTTTGAAATACTGCCCTTGTATTCAACAGGGTGCTACTCAAGACCACTGAGGTCTGAGCATGAGACAAGTCCAAGTCTGAACAGTTTAATAAACTAGTCCAGATGGGTCTCGAGAACAAGAGTAGCCACTTAAATGTTTGTCACAAACTGAGCTCACACGTGTTGGCAAAATAATAAAGCTACAAGGAGATATTCCATGTTTATGCATTATGTGCAAAAATGCATTCATTTCCTTTAGAAAAAACTCCCCTCACAGCCCAAGAAAATAAAACAGAATAATACATTGTCATTCTACACAGTGATGTTACTTTATGTGACTTGTCAGTGAAAGCTGTGAGTAATGGATACGGCCAAGATGGACAATGTAGGTGTATCTCAGTGATATTTTCAATACACCAGGCTGTACAAGGATATGTGAGTGAAGATTTCTCACCTTTAAACTGTGCCAGTAAATATAGTGTCTTGAGATCAAAGCTGCTAAATTTAGTGGGGCACTAAAGAAGTCCACCCACCTCTAAACTGTGCCAGTGAATGTAGTGTCATGGAGTTAAGGGCTGAGGAAGGAAGGAAGAAAGTGTGGAAAGTAATGCTGTTCATGGCTGCTACACACCTGCCCTTCACTTGTTAGAAAGGAGTGAGCAAACCAGACCTTTGCAGCCCACTCCTCATCTCTGCTGCAGGCTAGTAACTCCAGGCGACATTAGCTGCTACTTGCATAATACACCTGAATCTCCAACTGAACTATCAACTGTTGAGTTGCATTGTGGGTGATGTACCTGGCAGGTTTTCACAAGAAGAGTTATGTCTTGCTTCTTGCCACATTGATTTTGATGGTTTTTCTTTAAACTGTCCATCATGAGCCTGAAAATTCTAAGAGTAATGTTAAATGTTTAAAGCTTTTTCTTCTAAATACGTTATACATGTTGTCTGAAAATGTGAAGCACTGAGAAGTATGCAGTACTGAATTGTGGAGTTACACTGTTAAACTGTTGTTTAACAGGATTTTTTGGGTGGACCTGAAACATGGCTCGGCGATGTGCCAGAGCCATGATCCCCCAACACTATATAAGCCCCCTGAACCAACACACGAACATCCTCACCTCCCCCTGTCCTCACCCTCCCTAACAGTCAATTACAAATGTACCTTCAGTGACTCTCTCAGTCCAAATCAGCCCAGCAGTTCACTTCAGCTCACTTCAGTTCCAACAACCCGACAGAGAAGAAAAAAAAATACTGTCCTGTCACCGTCCTCTGGTTCTGGTGGCTCAGACATGTCCAGACATGTCCAATAAAGCTGAGAGATGGAGCATCCAAGTTTCAGGTCATTTTCAGGTCGTAGTGGTGTTTGACACTGAGACAGTGGAGCTGTTTTCATGATTTTTAGACCTAATTTTATATACTAAGTGACTTTGTTAATCATTCAAAGTTGTCTGGGTGGTTAATAACATGTTTCTGTGGTGTGACAAACACGCATTTATTGTTGCTTTGCATGAACTTTAAGTTCATTTTAGCTACATAAATGTATGTCAAGGTACAATACTGCTAACTTTAACCTTAACCCTAACCCATGATGATGTCATCCTAAGGTTTATTGCATCGTTGAGCATTTCTTGTTTGTTCATAAACTGCTAGGGACACCAGTGAATGTATGCACTTAGAGCATGTGCTGTATTTTTGAGTCAGCTGAGTGTAGTGTGTCTCCTCCCTGGAGCTCTGCTCTCCTGCAGCTGCAGGAGCTGCACCAGCTTCTTATGTGCTGCAGCTGCTGATTTTGCTCCTTTTTCATGATGCAGAGAAGTACACTTGAGATAATAATTACTTTAGGAGAAGTACTGCGTTTTTTTAAATACTCAAAAAAGTACAAGCGCACAAAATCACTTTCTAACAGTAAAGAGTAAATGTAATCTGTTACTTTCATCCCTTGTTAAAAGGCATATGCCTGTTTTTTGTGCATATGTATTGTTCACTTATCTGCCCACTGGTGCATTCATGTGCTCCTCAGATGAGTTTCCAAGATGGGAACGTCTGTGGAAACAACATGCGTGTAAGTAATGGTGAAGGCTATTAGGTAAAGGTAGAGTAGGGGACTTTTTATCATTGCTAATGCCAATTAATAACATTCTAATTAATATATATGGACAGAAACTAACACATACAACTAAAAAAAAATTACTTGTGACCAAAAATGATATGCACTACTTGAATTAATAAAACCAATCAGTTATTCTCACATACAGTATTTTTGCACATTTGACATCAACAGACAGCAGCTTGGCAACTTGTGTAACAAAATTTTCTCAGGCTTTCCGAGTTGTTGTTCCAACATGAGGGGGCGTTCACATGAATTTTCCCAGTCGGGAAATCATTTTTCCCATTATTCCAACACCACACGAATGCACTTTTAGTTGGGTAGTTGGAAAAAAACAAACCCTTGTCCCACAAAGGAAATGAGCTGTCATCAACACAAATATACTGTAGGAGGTGTGAGAGATCAGGGCGCACTTTGTGTGATTCTATAGAGGTCTAATTAGTCAACTGTCAGAAATGCCATGAATGCAAATGTATTCACAATGCCTGGACTGTTTCTGAAGCAGCTTCCCTTTTGCATTCAAGCCATGTAGATCATGTTATTTGACAGCTTGGAGGTATTTCTTCCGTCAGCGGTTCTATGAAGTCCTGACACTTTGTACAGCTCTGAGGGAACGCTGCAGATAAGTCTGGACGCCGTGCGCAAACAGTGCAGCAGCTCTATTAGTGACAGGATGATAGGAAGACTGTCAGGCCCGGGTAAATACTGAGGAAGAAAGATATTTTCCTACACAAACTGCTTGTCATTACACTTGCATGTGTCTGTGTGTGTATGTGTATTGTTTCAGTATGAACATGTAGTACCTTGAACTGTGTGTGAAGACACACAACAAATCAAAGAGAATCCATTTATTTTATATTGCATTTCTTCTTCAATTTGTCTGTCATTTAGGAACAACAATAAACTTCTTTTGTTAAAAAGAACTCTTTTTCTCCGACGGTTTCAGCAGACAAGAATGTCAGCATCAGGGCTGCTGCTGGCCACTATGTGTAATTTCCTTGTGGTGCCCCCCCCCCCCCCCAGTCCAAAACCTCCAATAAACAATTCATTTCATTTGATATCAGTGTCTTCACTCTACCTTTAAAACTGAGCCGCTACAGCCTCTGAAAGACAGTAATTTTGGAGTTTTTTAATGCAGCATGTAGGGCTGTGAGAGGCTGCAGGTGGCACTCAGTGCCCCATGAGCAGCATGCAGTAAACATGTATGTGTAGCAATGGTAAAGTTTGCATAATCATGAGTTTTGTTCAGCTCTGTTTTATGTACAATACTAAATTCTCCATCTTTACAATATCAAGGCTATGTTAGGGTAGGGTTATGGTTAAGAAACTAAAACATTTGGTTAAGGTTGTGGCTTTGTGACATTGCGTGTGTGCTGGGGTTTTGTTCCCTTATGTGTGCAACTGCAGTTCCCACCAGCAGCATTTCAGAAGCGTTTCAGCAGCGCAACATTTTGCCTGTCTGTTTATATTTACTTCCTCTGATTTTGTTGATTACTTTCCTTGCTCTTTGTGCTTCTACCATGGATAAGCAGGCTACATAGTTAAATAGTTTCTTTTCTGTCTTTCTTCATGATCATGAGTCTGCACGTGATCTTTTATTTTGAAAATGAACCGTATTCTCCCTGCCCTTTCCGTGTTGACTTCCTGCCCATTCGACCTGCTCTGTGCTAATTGACGCAGCATCGGTCTAAAATAGACTCGGCACGTTTTCCCCGTAGAGTGGTGCGCCAAGCCTCTTCTGGGAAACGGTTGACATGCACTGCTTCGCTCCTGATGGAAACACAAGCATTATTGTCTAGAATGGCTGTGAATCGCTCCGACTGCTGCGCCACGGCTATAACACAGCGCAGCCGTGCCTGGTGGAAATTGCGGGTAAGGGAAACATCATGGTTGCCTTTGCACAGGCCACACTACCTCCTGCATTGGCACTGAACATTCAAGTTAAGTAATCAGAAATTTGAAATTTCGAATTTAATTTGGTCTGCAAATAGAATCTGTGTAAAAATTCATGTACAAATGCTTCGCCTCTTACAGAAAAATTGCATATACTTAAATGATACAGTCAAACACATCACAATAAAGTCATTTAACATAACTTAGACACTTCTGCAGTCTGAAAAAGGTGCAGGCTGAAGCTACAGCAAACCAATCCTTGTAATAACACATTATATTCAGCAATCAAACAGCAAAACACAAAAGAAACCAAAAGTGGACACAATATAACAACAACAAAACAATAAAAAACAAAAAACAACAGACAAAAAGCAACTTACACACTTAGCCTCTCATTTTATGTCAGTGTTACTCATCCATTTTCATATTTATTCAGTATGCTATTTTAAAACTTTTTAAAACCTACTTAATGTCCTACATGTTTTTAGTATCTGTTTTTGACATGAAAAAACTTCTCCAATCATGTTGACTTTATTTCTTTTTAAACAATTTTTGGATTCTTTAAGAGCTCTGTTGAATTGTTTTCAATTTGACCATATCTTCAAATTTCAGAGCTTTTAAATAGTGAGTTTGTTAGTTTTCTGTATGTTGTTTTGTTCAAAACTCTTATGGCTCTCTGTTTGACTATGAAGATTGGATTAGTGTTCATTTTATATGTATTTAATCACATATTCATGCATTAAGTAACAGCAGTAAAAAAGATCTACAACTTTATGTAGTATTGCGTTGATTTTGGATTTAATATAATTTATATGTGGCTTCCAGCATAATTTATTATATGTTATTATTCCAAGAAATTTACTCCAGCATTGTTTCAATTTCAACATCATCTATGATGAGTTTGTTTTAATTTTATAAAACTATTATCAAAAATAATACATTTGGTTTGACCTGAAGTTCAGTGTTATCAGAATCAAACCATTATTTCAGTATGTCAGTTTCTTTCCTCACTGTGTCCAAAAGTTGTTGCATAAAAGTTGCAAAATAAATTTGAATCATCTACAAATAACATATTTTTTAAAAATATTTTGGAAATCTCACTTATATTAATAATATATGTGCGATAAAGAACAATGGGTCCAACACTAAGCCTTGCAGAACCCCACAAGTAATCTTTAATATCTGTCAATCAGTCTATTTATTTATCTGTACATATTGAAACATATTCTCCAAGTAAAATACTAACCCTCTAATTCTGCATTTTATAGTTTCTTCAATAATAAATTCACTCCATATTCTTTATGATCTTTTGCTGTTGATATTTCCTCCACACATTCCATAAGTGTGAAGGAAAGTTTGGGTCTAAAACCATATTGCTGTTTTGTGATAAAACAATCAAGTCTTACTGTTAGGATCACTAGTACAGAGTTGAACCCAAAAGCACGACAATGACCGTGGTGTTTTAGACAAAGCTCACTTTACTGGGAAAAAACAAGTGGAGTCACAACCAGGAAATCAGGGAGGCAAACAAATCCGACAAGGAGCAGGCAGGTAATCCGGAGTTCAAAACGGGCAGGCAGGGTCCAAAAACAGGTGATACAGAAAAAAGGGGAAAACGCTGGAAAGCTCGGCAAAAGTACACACAAGACAATCTGGCAAAGAGCAGGAGAAAATGGACCGGTATAAAAGCACTGGGGGACTGATGGGAGAATGGGCCACAGGTGTGGAGATGGGCGGGGAAAACCAGGTGCAGGCAATGAACGGCTGCATGGGCTGAGAGGGAGGCGTGATCTGAAATGACAGGAGAGTTAATGATGAGACAAGAAACCAGATGAAAAACAACTAAGAGTTGGAATTCCTGACACTTCCATAGAACAATTTTTCCAGTGTCTTATTTCTTCATTGTCATATCCACAACAATTACAGTGAAACAGTCACTGGCAAAGACATTATTGTTCTGAGGATCCCTCCTACAATATTCATCCAAAATCACACCAGCAAAATGAGAAAGAGAGAATCTAAGACATAAATTTGTGATATATCACAGGATTTCTGTCTGGGCAGGACTTAGAGAAGCTAATCCATGCTTTCATTTCCAGCAAGTTGGATTAGTATGATGGTGTTTTTTCTCAGCCCCCCCCCCCCCCCACCCGTAAAAAAAAAACCAAAAAAAAAAACTCTCAGACAACCACAGCTCATCCAGCTGCTGCCACTAGAGTCCCAACAAAGACCAAGAAAAGTGAACTCACCACTGTGGGCGTCTAGTTATAGTTAAAAGTGGGGATGCAAGATTAGTGACAGCCAAGGGCAGTGACATAACCTTAGAAATATACATATTAGCAGTGTGAATTAAAGTAAAGCTCTCTGTGTCCGCTGGGGGAAAATTACACCAAACTCCCTTGGAGAAATATGACATATTAACAATTCTTTATGTGTCTGAAAAAACACATTATGCTGTAAACAAAAGATAAAGAGCATCATATCTTGACAGTCTCCTAATCAATTCGGCATCAATATAATCCATAGACAGTGAACAGGCAATCATTTCAGAGGTATGTTTTTCGGTTGCCCCATCGACACGGGAGAAACAGCGAGGAGTCAGATGTGAGACAGCATACAGTGCAAGTGACCCATGAGACCAACAGAGGTGGATGAAAAAACATTCATACAGAGGGAGCTTAGAGTAGAACTGCTGGTCCTTTGCGTCAAAAGGAGCAGGCTGAGGTGGATAGGCAGGAAAGCTTTACGTAGTAGAATGATGTGCTCAGCCAGCTGTCACCGTGACCCAGTTGCTAATAAATGGAAGAAAATGGAAGAATGGATCAACAACTATCAGAACAGCAGGAATAGTGTCCCGACCACCACAATACAACAACAAACTGCTTTTATAACCTCAGCTACTTCCACCTTTCGGAGTGCACAACATGTCATCGGTCTCGGCCTATATGGACAATAATTATTGATATGTACCAATATGAAACTTGACTGTCGTGATAGATTTTTATCCCCCAGGCTTGGCTCAGATGTTTAGCAAAGTTGCAAAGTTGCACTCTGCACTGGCTACCAGTGTGTCAGTGTGAGAACAGAGTTGAAATGACTACTTCCTCTCTATAAATCTCTCAATAGCCAAGGACCAAAGTACATCTCTGACTGTCTTTCACCACATGAACCCTCTCAGGCTGTGAGGTCATCAGTCAGAGGGTGGATAACTGTCCTCAGAGTGCAAACTAAACATGGAGAGGCATCATTTAGTTACTGTGCACCACAGAGCTGGAACAAACTGCCAGTTGTAGACTTTCACCACCCTCAAATCCAGCTCAGAAATATCTGTGTTCAGCACGGCCTCTGACTGAACTCGTCGTGACTCATCATGAACCACCTTCGTCCCTGTCCTCAACTTTTTAATTTACTTTAAAAGGGTTTCTTTTTTTTTAATTGCATGTGAATGTGTCTGTGCTGTTTTTAGTCCATTTTATTCTGTTTTTTAATGCATTATGTAAAGCATCCTTTGTGTATGAAATGGGCTATGCAAATTAATATGCCTTACCTTGCGTCATACTGCTACTACTGCTGTTCATAAAGCATTTTACAAGCCGCACCTCCACCCTCACATCCACCTGTAGGCACCCCAGAGGTAAAGTTATTATTGTCACTCTCTGATCCTGCTAAGCTTGATGCTTGCAAAGAGTTATGAGGTCAGAACCTAAAATCAACTCTATACTCTAAGTCAGTTTTACAAGTCACAGGTGTTATTGCAACACAATCCTGGGACAACTTGGCATACACTTGAGTCTAGGCTCCCAAAATGTTGTCGCCTGTGCACATATAGAACAACAAGAAAACTGAGTGTCCGGCTGCTAGGCTAAAGGTAAAGTGTGTGGACCTACCTGCCTCCTCTCTCCTCTGCCTCCGGACTTCCCCTGACATACCAACAGTTTCTCAAAACAAAACTTGGAAAAGCGGGAAAACAAATGGGGAGACAGTGTGCCGTGCCCCAAGTAAGACTGAAGTCTTTGCATTCAAGTCTCAAGTCCCAAATAATAAGTCAAGAATGAGAATTAGCAGCTTTCTCTGCTCTGAAACACTGAGTGTGTGTCCTCTCCACTGTCTCAGTGTCAAACACCACTACAACCTGAAAACAACCTGAAACATGGACACTCCGTCTAGCAGATTTATTGGACATATCCAGACATGTTTGAGTCACCAGAGCCAGAGGATGGTGATAGGATGGTATTTGTTTTTTCTTCTGTGTCAGTTTGTTGGAACTGAAGTGAGCTGAAGTGAACTACTGGGCTGATTTGGACTGAGAGAGTCACTGAGGATTTGTACGTAAGTGACCGTTAGGGAGGATGAGGGCAGGAGGAGGTGGTGTCGTTCATGTGTCTGTTTGTGAGGACTATGGCTCTGGCACGTTGCCGAGCCATGTTTCAGGTCCACCCAAAAAATCCTGAACACAGAAATCCTGAAGAACAGTTTAACAGTCTAACTCCACAATTCAGTACCACATAATTCTCAGTCTTTTCACAAGTTTTCAGCAACTATTGTCTACTGAGTATAATATGTTTAGACGAAAAAAACCTTTTTTCCTTTAACATTGAGCAAACAATGGCTGAAACCTTCCCAAGCCTCAAATTTGAGAAGTTTATTCTTGCGATCTTTCAAGTCAAACTCATCAATTGTTGGTTGCTTTACCCTGTAGGAAATGTTGTCCTTTACTGTTTTGCACCATCCATTTGAACATCCAGTCTTAAACCTGTCCAACATGAGCACATGTCCAACATGATGACTGCATATCTCCATTCACAGCTCTGTCATCATGTTTAAATGTACAAATGTTGTTACATCTCTCTGATAGGCTCCTTGAACCAGCTTCACTAGTTCCCTATGTCCTCTGTCTGTTCTCTCCCACACACACACACACACACACACACACGCACACACCCACACACACACACACACACACACACACACACACACACACACACACACACACACACACAGTCAAGTGGCTCATGCTAATTTCCTCAGGCAGGTACGAACAGATTGTTTGCTGCTTAGGAGCTGAAATATAATTAAAAGTCAATGAAGAGCAAATTGCTATTTCGCAGGTTGTCGATATCTGAACAGTGCTTCGCTAAAGGAAATAAAGAAGAAAGACCCCCTGTGTGACGCTAATTTTAGTGTAGTTAAATGAAAATCTCTACAATGACTGTGTTGGAGAAGCTGAAACAGTTTTGAAATAAGAGATATGTCAGCGGCAGTGTGGGTGGTATGCGTACGCTCTTAGAGTAGGTACAGATATGTGAAGCTGGTCGCAGCTTTGTGAGACAGACAATGGCTGTAAGGGCTTTTAAGAGCTGTGTTGGGCTTTATGTGCGTACAAGAGAAAGAGGAGGTATTTTTTGAGGCAGAGTGGAGTGAGGAATGAAATTGAAGAATTAGCGAAATAGTGGCAGGGAAAGTGGATTGAAGGGATTTGAAGAGGTAGAGTCTGCTGCTGCCTCACAACACTGCACAAGGACCAGCAGAGAATCTTCACACACAAAAAGATGCTGAGAATCTAAATGATTCAGTCTGACATGAAACAGTTACAGGCCTGTTTCCATTTACCAAACAACATGACCAGGTGTAAGTATCCCTTTTGCAGGTAAAAGGCAAGTGAGTGCATGCACTGCATGTCAAGAAGAACAATCTGAAGTGTTGACATCATACTATTCTCAAATAGTGGCCGGGGTCTTTATTTACTGCAACTGTGGAGACAATCCAGCCAGTATTTATATTGATGCTTAAAAATCCTGTAAAGCAACAATAAATGTGTTTTCTGTGTTATCACACCACCAAGCCAAATCTGAATGATTAAAAAACATGACCAAGTATATAAAATTAGGTCTCAAAATCATGAAAATAATCTCTGAAATGCTGGGGGTCCACTCCGCTGTCTCAGTGTCAAACACAAATACAACCTGAAACATGGACACTCTGTCTAGCAGCTTTGCTGGACATGTCCAGACATGTTTGAGCCACCGGATCCAGAGGACGGTGACAGGTTGGTGCTTTTTTTTACTTCTGTGTCGGGCTGTTGGAACTGAAGTGAGCTGAAGTGAACTGCTGGGCTGATTTAGACTGAGAGAGTTGCTGAAGGTATGAGCATAACTGATCGTTGAGACTCACCGGTGTCATTCATGTGTTGGTTTGTGGGGCTTATATAGTGTTGGGGGGGCATGGCTCCAGCACATCACTGAGCTATATATAAAATGTTCAGAACGGGAAAATTGGGATAGGCAGACTTTTTTGGTGTCATTGGGCAAAATGCGGTAATTCAAGTGGTCTGAATGAAAGCTAGACTTCTGCACCTCCTTTTGGCTGTTTTCAGGATTTCGATTTAGCCCATCATGGAAAACTTTGGCCAATCACAGGTCATTAGAGAGGGGGTGTTCCTATTGGCTGTTGGGCATGCACATCCCTTCAGATGGGGAAAGCCTGATTCAGTGTTGGAAAATCTTATTATGCTGCGTGTGCTAAATTTCCAATACCTCCTTCGCCTCTAAAGGCGTAAAGTACAAAACGTGTGAACACATCCCAGCTCCACATGAAGCTTTGGGCTCATTATGTTTCTGTGCCATGGTGGTCATGGTGATGAGTGGCATAGAAGTATGTGGGGATTAACTTCTGAGGACAGTGGCGCAGGTACAGTTTACCAGCCTACCAGCCTCCCATCTCGCTGTTAGACGGTTTCAAATCTGCCTCTATAGCCTTGGGCACTCTGCCCCGGCAACGCAAAGCGCTGGTAGGTCGTCTTAATGAAGATGAGTTGTGACAAGAGGGACCGGGGTCTTGGCGAGGCTCATGCCGTGGAGAGCCGGCTCTACATGGCATGTGGTTTAGTATTTTTTAATCATTTTGCAGCATCTGTGCCCTCCAACCCTTAGCCCTCCCCTTTCAATTTGCTGTTGATGCTGGTTGGTGTTACCTCTGATTTGACACTTTTTATGAACTTGTTGATTTGTTGCTGAATGAATTCAGGATAATGTACATTTCCACACCAGTATTGCCTTTAGTCCAATAACAGACACACACATACACTCAGAGAGGAAGGGAGAAAGATCTGCCATGTCAAAACAAATATGACCCAGGGTCATAACACATCATAATCACTACTCTGCTGTTTAGAGTTGCAGGTTTTCACAGATGTACTACTACTACTCACTAAGCTGTTGATTCTATTTTTAGTTAGGTTATTGTCATTGAAATTCAACATGTCCTACACAGCTGTTTCACATTAAAAGCCTTCCAGCTGCTCAAAGTGCACATCAACCTCCTGTTCTGCAGCGCTCATGAATGGTAACTTAATAGGGATTAAGAAAAAAATAGTAGAAGCAACTGGTATAGGATTTATTAGTACACTGTTTGATCTCACCATAACCCCAACCCAGATATTGTACAAAAAAACTAATTTGCAGAGAAAAATGTTCCATTGAAAGGTGAAAACCGAACATAATCCTGGGTTTTGCAGAATCATCCAATATCAACACTGTCTGGCAACAGCTTCTACTGTAACGGCATGACTCTGTCATTGTACTGATATAATTAGGTAATTCTTTTTTGGAGCATTTTCTGCCTTTATGTTGCAGCAGACAGTACAGAGATGGTACAGGGCTGAACCAGATGCATTGTGGTTCGTGGTCGGCACCTATTTGAGAAATATGGTTTTCATTAACAACAGTTTTGTTGGATTAAACAACAGTTGCCTCTGGCTCTCTAGTGGCTTGTATAACTTTCATCTTTGAACTTTTTTGGGTTTCTTTGTAGCCTACCATAAGCCTGACCCAAAATCTAAATCTCCCAAAGCGAAACTAGCAGCGGGTGTGGCTAAAACTCCACCCTTCCCTCCACAGGGCAGACCCTGGCTCTCCAGCCTCATTATTCACCCTTAGCCTTTAGCTCAGTGTATCTAATCTTTCTCATTTAATATGCATCATCTAGCACATCAATACACAGTACAGTCAATGCTTCAAGCTAAACAGATTGCTGGATGTAGAAGCAAAATAACAAGTCAAGTCTTTTGCTGGGCTGAATATCTCTGGTGAGACTCTGAGTTGTCCTCTCACATTCCTCAATCTCTAGCTTATCCTAGCCAACCTAGCATTTACCTTTTTTACGGCTTTCTCCTAACAGTTCATGATCCATTCCTGTCCTTTTTGTCTTAATTGCTTCAAAGGCTTCAACATTCAGATGTTCCTGTGAGTGTACCTTCCTTAGACAAGACCAACTGCAGCTTTACCTGTTACATAGGAAACCTCCTCTTCTGGACTCAGTTTGTCTGCTGTTCAGGAGTAGCTTGAGAGACTGCCTCAGCTCACTGTGCCACTTCTTCCTGACTGTCATTAGTGGATTAGTTGCTCCGACTTCTCCCATTTTTATGGAGCTGCTTAGTGCCAAGACTTTGCCTGCATACCTGCCAATTCCCTTATTTGATTGTTCCTCACACCTTGTTTGAAGGTTCAAGGTTCCTTTATTCTACAACACAGTGTTGCATAAAGAAAATGCAAATGGTAGGCTCTTTATGCTACACAAGAAATTGTTCCGGCCTGCCATCATGAAAGACTTTCCACTGCTCTTATTTCTGCTCAAATCCCTTTCATGTTTCCACCACTTGTACGCCAGGAGGATATCATGCAGTCACTTCCATGTGCGTGCGTGGGTGTGTGAGAATGTGTGTGATCAACGGACCTGCATGTTGTCCAGAGCTAATCTCCCATACTACTGGACCAATCAGCCTAATTTGGCTAATGTGGGCAGCAAATCAGCAACTGCTTCAGTTTGAACTCTTGTTTCAGCTTGAGACATTGTATGCAGCAGTCATGCTAATGTTGGTAGAAATGCTTGCAGCTGGCAGTTGTGGTGGTATTGCAGTAGGTGCTTCACCTACTGTTCCCTGGTGATGATCTGCACTCTCCTGGGTGACCTCTACTAGTTGGAAATCTGTGATTAGACACTTCTGCTGATGGGACTGCTCTGATATTACATCACAACACCCCTCAGTTTTATTGAAGTGGTCAGACAACCAACTCAAGAGTATACTTCCAAAGTTTAGATTTTACTTGTTTTCTGAGCAATAGTCCACATGTCATAGCCCACCTCCTCCACATATAGAGGAGGTAGGATAGATGAATGACTCAAACAGACACAGGATTTCACCCAGAAGGACAGGGTTTGTGTCTCATGTAAACAAAAGTCAACATTAAGTTATCTGAAGTTTTAAATTTTGTTACGCATGTGACTTCTTTCACATAGACTTGCACACCTTCTGAATTTAAGTTTCTCTCTTTAACCAAACTAAGATGAGCTTAATTTGCTCATTAACTCCTCAGAAAACACACTTCATTCAGACTCAACAGAAAGCATGTAAAACTCACTTAACTCATCTTTGTTAGCCTGTCCACTCTGACTTCACTCAGCGCAACGTGGAACAGTGGCTGTCAGTCTGCAGAATAAAATGACAAGTATCACCCCAACAATTGTCCAGAAAAAAACAACCAGCAATGGATTCAGCCCATCGTCAATGGACAATATATTCATCCAACTGCCCAATCCAACTGTGCACCCTTAATAGCACTTGAACATGTGTTTAGAAAGCACAGTTGTTCCGAACCAGCAGAGTGCTGGGTGCTGTGTTCTCAAGAGCTGAGATTTGGTTCAGATATGTGAAAGACAGTCACACACACAAACATACAGACAGATATACAGACATTTCTTTGTGGCATGTAAAGCCCTGTTCCAGACATAGATGAAGACATGCTCGACTCAGAACCCTTCAGGAACCCTGAAGCCCCACCCCCACTTCTGCGCAAAGCATTGTCCACCTATTTATTCAAAATTGATTAAAATTGAATGTGTGCACATTGCACCAAATTCAACACTGCACATTCTTAATTCTCTCACCCTTGGGTCCCCAGCAATACAACCACAAAATGTCAAGTTAATCAGATGAACGGTTATCAAAATGTGCGAAGAAGATATATACAGACAGAGATTCCTCTCTTTTTAGTCAGTTAGATATAGGCAGCTGATCCAGCTGACTGTTCAGAGGAAAGGACCTCTCATTTCTCATGTGTTTCCTTGAGGGATTCAGACACAAAAAAACACTTGACTGAAGGAACCTTGGATGCATTTATGGGAATTTGGGTGCATTATTTGTTATACTTTCACAATATGTCTGTCTAAGAGCTACTGGCTGTGCTCATGTGCTGGCTGCATGTGTTGATTGAGCTTTCTGAAGTGAGGGTCTATTGTAGCTCAGAAGGGAAGCATAGAGTGGAATGATGAGCCTCTCTTCATATGATAATATTTTCTCATCTATAAGAGCAGCTACACAGAAGCTATTTTGCACAAACAAGGTGTATTAAAATGTACACAACCTTTCAAAAAATTTAGAATCACCAGTTATATTGATATTTTTCTGTTTTAACAAAAGTAACATACAGACAACAAATGTGTTAAATACATACACAATTGTGTATTGTATTTCACTTTATATCTTTGTTTGATTTGTTTTAATTGAGGTATGTTAAATCCTCCATACAGCTGCTGGAGTTACATGAATTCTGTCTTAAAGTGAGTTATAATTTCCAACTCAACACCTTGACATTTGCTTCATGCTGCTCATAAGACCTTGTGTGGTTCATCTAAGAGTCAAAGTTGTGCTCAGTGCGGGTAATACTTGATATGTCCCTGGGGGAGGATGATAAACCAAACTCAGGATCAGGAAGCCAGAGAGGATCCAGGAAGAAGCTTCATCTTACAAAACCTCAAATCCCCATGCTGATTCTCAGCTCTCGGCTGAACCATGGCCCGGGATGAAGGAGCCGGTGGTCAGCCTCACCCTGCTGTGAGGACGAGGGCTGCCTTTCCAAAAGAATTACACTTTGAAATTTGAACCTCGGGTTATGCATAGATGCAATATAGGGGCTTCCCTGCAAGAAACTGCGGATTAAATGTTGAGTATGAAACAGAAAATGAATTACAGTGTTTGTGTAAAGTACTTAATTGCCTGTTTGATTTATGAGTTATGTGTGTCAGAATGAAAAGACGATTTCACCTGCTCTTTTTCTCAATTTCTTACTGGCAGCAACCCAATGAATATTTAATAGTGTTTTGCAAGAACCCGCAAACAATTTCTGTGATATATGTACGTGTGCTGTACACGTGTCTACCTGGCTGCAAAGAGCATGATGAGGCAGACCAGAGCTGTCAGTCTGAGGGTTAGCTGTTTCCTTTGGCAGGGCTGCAGCTGAGGAAGTGGGACAGAGCTCTGTGTGTCTGTGTGTGTCTCTACTTGTGTAACTCTTCATGTGTGTGTCCGTGAGTGAATGCCGAGCTCCTTTGGCACCTGTCAGGCAGGTAATGAGCCCAGTGCTTTCATCATAACAGCTGGAGGCAGCCCAGCAAGACCTCAGCCTGCTCACTAACCAGCAAGAGGAAGACAGTGCATTCAACGATAGATAGATGGATGCATAGATGGATGGATGAATGGGTAAATGGATAGATAGATGGATCAAGTTTGACTTTGTTTCTGCATGAAGCATCATTAATGTAAACATGGAGTCCTCCTCCCCTCATCCTGCCAGAGTCTCATGTTTTGTGTCCTGTCAGCTCAGAGTACGGTCCGCCCATCAAGTGCAACAGCTTGATCTGGGATTATTCAGAATCCTGTCCAGTTTTGCAGAGCTGCCACTGCCTTCACCCACAAAGCTGATCCGTTACCCACAATTATCTCCAACTCAAATTTGCACCTGGCTACAACTGTCAATATAAGCCCCACGACCCGAACTGTACCCAATGTATTTCCATAGCGACAATGATCCTGGCTTGTGGCTATCAAAAGCTAATACTTTTTAGAACTTTTTACAAGCAGCAAAGCCAGTGACAACCTTATTCTCACAGTCTTTAAGCACATTAAAATCACCCCAAACATTCAACTTGGCCTTCAACAAAGTCTTGTCCACAATTTTATATCCTCCGCTGGCTATTTCTGCTTTTATATCATCAGTTTTAGTTATCAGCTAGCTTTCATTACTGTCAGATCAAACAGTGATGTCCCATTATTTGGTAGACTTTTACAATAAAACCCTGGCCACTGAGTAGGCTTTATTAGTGAATTAAATATGTTCTGAATTCTTTAGGGGGAAAAGAGAATATTTTTTTTTATTGTATGTGTTTTTCTATTGTTCTCACTTCCTGCCTGCCTGCAGTAAGTAAATTTATTTTTACCCATGCCTGCATTAGTGAATTTATATAAATATATTTTTTGCATTATTGCAGGTTGACCACCTCAGAACAGTCTCTGGTTTCCTGTTGCTTGTCCAGCCTGTGTCCCATTTTGTCCATTTCATTTTCCTGACTGGACATTAGGCAGGAGCAGCCTTAAGTTCACGTTTGGTTAGCATGGCTCTTATCCCTGCTCTCCTCCACTCCTCCTGCAGTGGTGCATCCAGCTGATCTGGCTGATGATTGAAAGATGCCATGTGCATTGGTGATCTTCTTAAGATCTGCTGCTCTTTAATTTAAACCCAGAACTTCCTTTTCCAATGCCTATGATTGCATTTCTGTCATAGGTGATAAACATGTTTCAGCAATAAAGCTGAAAAATTATGGATTAAAACCAAAATGTAGTTAAATCTTTCACAGACACAGACACAGGCATCATCTATTATATGCTAGATCATCATAGTTTAAGAAATAAAAAGTTTAAGGGGGGAAAACTAGGTTTTAAGTGATTAAATTGGTCAAAGACAAATCATACATAATCCATTAAAAAGCAGAATAAACAGAGCATTCCAACAGGACATAATTATTGCCTGGGAGTCAGCCAAAGCCACTATAATGCAATGCACTGCAAAACCAATGCAGCATAAAACCAATAAATACAGTGCAAGCCTGCCAATCTAGAAATTACAAGCCCTCCGCAAAGAGCCAGTCTCATAGTCTATTCATGAGATTTGTTGACAATAACAAGAAACAAGACGAGGTTGAAAGCCAGTATATGGCTGGAGCGTGGATGGTCACTTTGCTGTATTGTGGCCACAGACAGTCAGTAGTGGTGTAATGTGATTTTAGGGATATAAAATGCCCATCTGCAATATTCTGCAAGTTTAGTGTTTGATTTGAACTCATTCTAATTCTAAATTATTCTAATTATCCATAAAGTGTCTGCTCTTTCATTGGTTTCTGTCTGCAGGATCTCTTTTTTTCTCGACTCACTCTGTGCTCAGTGTTTTGTCAGACTGGTTGTTATTCGGGGTTCTATAACTATGTGCTCTCCCTCATGCCTCTGAGTGCAGAGGGCTGTTTTCTCTCCTCTCTGTTCTGTGCTGGACTCTGTCCATCGTCTCTGCTCCTCACAGCAGTAGGTTTGATGTTGTTTTCCAGTCTCATTCCCTCATGGTGAACATCAGGTGTCTCTGTGTCATCTGTGCACATATGATGTACTGTGATGCGTCACTGCACCGTGACACACTGGTGAGGTATGGACTGGTTACTGATTTCTTTGTGAAGAGAGCTTGGTTGGTATGTGTGGACCTAGTGGTGCATAGACCCCTGTGAGAGTATGTAGAACAGCAACACTTTCAATTCTTCCTCAGCATTGATAAGAAACTTGTTTACATGCATGTCTGTATGAAAGGTGCTTTTCAAAATAAAGTTGAGTTCAGTTGAGTTGGGCTGCAACTTCATGAAGTCTTAGTAAAGCTTAGTAAAGGTTTAACAATGATGTGAGTTAGTTAAACTCAATAAATGTGTTTGTAATGCTATTAGAAATATAGGAATCTCATAAGGCTTAGACATTCCTAAGCAGTCTATGAACTGTTAACAAGTTGCTTATGAGTGACTTTCAGTTTCACAGTAAACATGCTCATTACGCTATTATTCACACTTCTATTGTCTTATTAATATACTGTATATTAATGTTAATAAGCATCTTATGAGGACCTTATTACCTGTTAACTAAAGCTTATTACAAATGTCTTAATATGAAGTGTTACCAAGACTTGAGCAGAATTAGATGATTAATCTTCTGAATCTTTGCTCCATCTCTGTAGAAGATGGACCCTGCAGCACATTGTAATCAAACCCATCTGTCCCTCAGTGTCAGTACAGCACAGTGAAATCATCATCTCTCAGACAGACAGACAGACAGACAGACAGTGGATGTTAAAGTCTTTTCTCACCCATCAACAAGAGTAATGAGTGAAAATTCTCTTGATTTGTACCAAATCTTCAATTTGAAATTGATGTTATATCTGCTTCAACATTTTGACTGCTGGAATGTAGAAAATTAGCCTGCGGCGTATTCTAATGAGGTTGTTAAGTGGATATGTGACATGCATGAATGATGGTCAGTATTTGGAAGAAAAATGAAATGCTTACAGCTCCACAAACAGGTTCTTATGTGTGTCATACAGAGATGAGGTGCTGTACAGCCTTGGCTCGTCACTGTTTTCATGTGTCAGTGAGCTGAAAAGAAGTCATTCAGCCTTGAATTTCTCGCCACTGAAGCCCTGAACTCACACAGTAAGACACCTCACTAATGTACCCATTGATGTTTGCTGCTGCTGAATGAGCCTCCTGTTGCATTCAAGCAGGTGTGGATAGTGTTGTCAGCATTAGCGATAGCTTAGCTGCTTTTAACCTCTACATGTGCTAATCAACCTGGTGCAGGCTAGGCTGCTACTAATTGAAATAAGAGTCTTTCGTTATATATTTTAGGGAATATTTTCCTCTTTTCTTAGACAAAGCATTGAACAGAGGTGATAGGAAATGAGAGGAGGAAGAGATGGGTAATGACATGCTACAGTGGTCCCCGGCTCAATCCAGGGAAGTTGCAATTACACGGTCTGCTTCGTAAACCCCAAGGCCACCAAATATTCTTCTCTGTTTGTGGAGTTGACATGTCTGAAACATGTTTGAGTTGCACTGTTTTCATATGGAGAGGAAGAGCTCACTGAGAATCTGTATATCAGTTTTAGAAATATATCTGGTGAGCACCGTCAGAGTAACCTGCTAGCATAATAGCAAACATCCTCCAACAAGTCATTAGAGGACTTAATGGGTTCCACATATGAAGACAAATGGAAAACTACCTGAACCTGACATGCATGAATTCATTTTCAATTTTAAAAAAGAGACCTGAGGTCAGTCAGACACCTTCCAAATAGACCAGTGGACCAATTCAAAATGTGGTTAAACCAAATAGACCCAAATATTGCATACTACAATTTTCCTGCATTTCAAACTTAAAGGGGCAGTTGACCTGAAAATCAAAAATGCATACTTTTACCTTACCTGTAGTGCTGTTTATCTAGATAGTTTTGGTGTGAGTTGAAAAGTTTTGGAGATATCAGCTGTAGAGATGTCTGCTTTCTCTCTAGTCTTGCATAGCCAGACCTCTGTCCACAGTGCTCGACACTGGAGAAAGTTCTGCCTCCACACATACACATTCTGCTATGGAGGGAAAAAACACCCTGCTTTGTTTGCATTTCTTTTAACCAATCACAAATGTATGTAATGATGTAGCAACTGTGCTGCTGCACAATAAAGTCGAGGGGAATCTTGTGTTGGTAGAAGATTTGCACGTCCGGTGGTGATCTTTGGTATTAAAATGACTACATCACTGCAAAAGAACAGCTGTTAGCTTGTACTGTAAGTGTCCCAGACTCTAATGTGCAGTTTCCAGTGTGTAGGCTGCAGCTCAGAGGTTGTTCTTGTTTCCCGGGGACTTTGAAAACATAGATAGTAATGTAAGAACAATTTTCTACTGGAACTATTTTCTTTTTACTAGAAAGAAAGTAGCTTGTGCATGAAACTGCTCACAACAAGGTCTGTGTATTATCTTGAGCAACTGGGTCATGATTTTTGGAAAGAAAGATTGCTGCTGAGTTTGTCACATGCGTTTTTTTGGTGTTTTGAGCACCATAAGCTGAGTACCATTTAATCCCATTATACTGAAGAGAAGGCAGACATCTCTATGGCTGGTATCTCCAAAACTCTGCAACTCACACCAAAAAAATCTAGATGAATAAACATCACTAAAGATAAGCGATAATAAAAATATATTTTGGATTTGGGGTGAACTGTCCCTTTAAAACATCTTTTTCTCATGCAAGGACTCTGACGCTGCATGTAATCAGAGCCAAGAGTGAGTTCACATGGAGCCACTCGGGTATTATTGACACACAAATCTAAGAACAAAGAAATTTTCTTGGTCTCTGGTGACATATCATGGTCATTTCATGATTTATTACAGTAAATTTATTACAGATTTCTCGTTTAAAAGACAAATGCTGCTGTTTTTCTCAGAAATATTCCTTCAATAATGATATGTTTGACGTGCTCACAATTAGCAGTTTTAGACAAGTGCATGTCTCCATAATCCATAATGAGTTTCACTTTCTGGATCACCAAAAAACAGTGGCAAAATATCTTCTAACCAAGTGCAAAAAGCAAGATAGGAGCTGAGGATAACAATGGAGGTGATTTTTCACTTCTTGGCCAGTTTAAAGTAACCATTTGACACTTCCATCCCTGTGATTCAGTGCAGCTCCTCTCCAGAGTCATTACATCTTTTATAGGTTGTTATTATTTGTCCTGTTGCTATACATGATGTCATTGACAAGTCTCATGTGATGTCTGGTGCAGGAGCATGTGCACAGCTCACCATATTGACCGTGCTCAGTAAACACAGCTCTCCATGATAAACAGCTGAGCTTCATGAAGGGCGCAGTGTGTTGTTGATCAGGGCTCTTTCAGCAGGTTTTTACAGTCGTCGGTGGCATTTTGAGGCCAGGTCTCCTAGTGCGAGGACTCCGCTGCAATCAGCCAAGGAATGAGCCTAATCATTTATAATGAGTCCAGAGTCCGACCTGCCAGCCTTGTGAATGAAACGGACTTAACAGGTTGGAGCAGTCCAGCAGATCCTCGTTTTATATCTGCACTGCAGGAAAGGGAAAAAAAATTGACGTTCAGTACAGACTGCATACTTTCATACTTTTCTTATTTTTCCCAGTTGTATCTTGTCAGAGATAAGCTGTCAATCAAGCTATCAGATTCTTTTTCCAGAGGTGTGGACCTGAGTCGATAATTTTACCGGAGCTGACAGAATCAAAATGACTTGCACCTGGATTTTAACTTAATCACAGATGACTCATAACTTGACTTGGACTTGAATCTGTTGACTTGACAGACTTGATGCCCTCGCCAAACCCAAGGAGACTGAAACTTGGCTGGGCCGCCAGTCTATCAACAGACAGTCATGCCAGTGTTCAAATGTGGACCTGCTGGAGGCTTTGACTGAATTATAGTAAATCTGTGGCAGGATTAGTTCAGATGTAGATTTTTGTGAGACAGAATGGGGAGAGGGATGAGATTGGGCATTTTCTTGCATTTATTTACATTCATTTTGCATCAGTAAATTTCAAAAAGACATAATGTTGATTATTTATACCAATAAGCTTTACATTTAACTTATCAGCATTTCTCAGGATGTGTGGCAACTAAAGTCTTCAGTATGCTTCAAACTAAGTAATGACATGAGCACAAAATAATTCAGACCAATTCCAAATGACCACAGTCAATGACAGGATGAAATCATAGAGACGCAAGGAAACTTACAAATGATGGTATATACTTATGGACTGTCTCTTCTTGTAGGCATCAGTGGCGTTGACCTTGGTTGTGCACACGCAAAGGGACAGTTGTGTTGAGATGAGATGAGCTGAGATGAACCTTGATTGATCCCCAGCAGGGAAATTCAATTATTGCAGCACAACACAATGGCAGAAATAAATACAGATCAATAGAGTGGTGTATATAGCATTTAAAAAGTTTCTTTGTCGACTTGCTCAGATTTTGTTGTTTATATGACTGGGACTCTGCACAGGGTGTTTTATTTTGAAAAATGAGCAGATTCTCTGTGCCATTCCTGCCCGGCTCGATCTGCTCTGAGCAGCCTGACATGACTTCCATCAAAAACATCATGTATTCTCTGTGAATCAGGTGGAGAACCACTTCTGGAATTCTTCTGAAACACCCTTTTGGTGGAATCACAATTACTGTAGGACTCCATCAGCACTTTGCAAGCCAAATTGTTGTGTTGCAGATTTTTGGATGCACCTTGAATCTCTTGAAACTTTTAGACTTTTAAACTGAGACTGTTCTTATTAGAGAAAATGGCTTCAAAGGTCTGTCAAAAATGATCTATTCATAAATTTACCTGACAAAGTAAATCTACTAAACTTGTAAACTATGATTCTTGTCTGTCAACAACAATGGTGAAAGTAGCATGATGTCATAGCACTGCAAAACCTCTAACAGCTAAGGTTAGTCTGGTTGATAGACCAACACAGCAAACAAATTTGACACAAGATGCTCCAGAGTTATGTTTGCATCCTGATTCCCACAACATTCAATCTCTGTCTATTAACCATGACAACAGTTGCTTTTCTAACCTCAGCCAAGGAGCATTTATATCTAAACCTAACCGAACCGTAGCGTAACCATAGCACTGGCAGTTTTGGAAGCCAAGGACGACAATGTCCTGCTGACAGCAGCATCACATCAGCAAACACTCATGTGTCATTTTCAAAGGCAAAAAACAAATGATGCATTTTGTTTTTTGTTTGGTTTATCTTTGCATCATGATGTCATTTGAGTGACAACCAATGCAGACTTATGCAGAGTTATCAGAATCAGCATCAGAGACAGAAACAGATTAATTGCTAAGTAGGTTTTCAAATGCTGGAATTTGTGGTGCACATATGAGTCATAGTGCTCTATAGTGTTTAAAATGAAGATGTAAAATACTGACTACATAATGTTGAAATATTCAGAGTATAAAGGAGAAAGAATATGTGCAGTGCAGGTGTGAATGTTGGACTGTTGCAGAAGTTTTCCCCCAAATTGCATTGTGTGTGGGAGGAGGTGGGAGGAGGAGCTGCTGGTCTCATCGAGCACTGTGACAGATCACACAACTCAAGTTTCAAGACACTGCTAATCGATTTTCATTCTATAAAGGAATTAATTGAAAGCAGTGGCTGATTGGAACTGTAGAAAAATGCATTTAAAATGCATCCAGCATGCATTTTTCAATGTCTAGGAAAGAAAAATGTACAATATTCATTAAAAATGTATTATTTGTAGTTAAGTAGCTAAAGTGTATGGTATGGTCCTTTAAAATTTCAGCACTGACTACAAGTTTTGGATGGGATTCAAAAGTTTCGGAGGTAAATCCTTTCTCTACCCATCCCACAACCCTGACCTCCATGTCCTCATTCTGCTTCGCACTGAAAGAACCTGTTCTGATTTCTTAACTGGAACTAAATGTTCCAGTGAGCATCACCCGCTGATGCAGATTAGTTTCATACAAACTTCCTTGCAGACCACAGCCATACAGACACTGTGTGAGTAATGCTTCCTTATATGTGGTTTTAGGATGGTTGGCATTAACAATATGGATAGAGATTAAATCCACAGACATATAAAGCACACACCTACAGTGAAGTAAGCCAATTCATAACAGACTTCATAAGTCGTAGATTGTATCCTGCATTCAACTCTCTCTTACATATAAGGAGGAAGGCAGTTTTTTTCTAATCCCATCAGACACACACCCGTATCAGTACACAAGCTGAGATTAATGCTGCTGGCTATTTTCACTCTGTATGAGCTCTTACAAGCAAACAAAGTGATGTAAGTCTGTTTACCAGCTCTGAAACTCTGCAGGAGATCAAGTGTGAAGCAACCTAATAGGATTTGCACTTATACATGTTTCATGATTCCCAAACAAAGAGGAAAATCTATGATGCAATTTGGGTTTACTGGAGGAAAAAGAAGGAATAAATGAATCAATAAAGAAATCAGTGAGTGAATCAGTTAATAACTGAAGGGATGACTGAATGAATCAGTAAATGAATTATGGCTTCACCCACTGGTGGCTAACCTGTGGCAAGAAGCAAAGTAGTCTTAATCTACTGTAAATTGGTCTTAATTTGGAATTCCTGGAAGTCCAACCTAATACTTAGTCTGGTTGCACCATCTAGACTTAAGCCCTCTTCTTGCTAAGACTGGGTGTAAATCTTCCACCTCGTCAGGGGCAGGCGTGAGGATATACAGCCTCCAGTCACAGATACCTTCTATTCTGTGCCATGAATGCTCAAACAGATGAGTTATTCAACAGACCTGTGTGGAAAATGAAAGCACTGCAGGTGGGAAATGAATCATATTCAGTTGGACATAACATCAGACATAAGAATTAAATACCATTTGCAGAATTTACAAGAAAGCCAAAATAATTCAATAATAATTTGTCACAGACAGCGTTTCACAAAGACAGCTCTCAAAATTTCATGCCTTTTTAGGTGAGTCTGGGGATACTGGGGTTATTAATTTAATGGTGAAATCAGCTGAAACAGTTTGCTCACTAACATCTGTCCATCTGTTTTATCTGAACGACCATTCATGTAATCTGCTTCTGAATAACTATTATGTTGGACTGCCTCGGTGGTCAGTGTTTTCTTGTTCTGGCTGTACAGCTCTTGAATTATTTTTTTTTTTCTTCAATGCGAGATGAAGTTAGGTTGTCTTTATCTTTGATCCTCCATGACGTTGCCACAGATAAGAAATGATCAGCTACAAATAAGCAAGACAGAGGAACAACAGCCAGAGTCTCGTGAGTATTCACATGAATGCACATTGCTAAGACTGGGCATAGTTAAGACTCGACTTAAGTCTAGTTGGTGCAACCAGTGTAAAGTCCAATTTCAAGATTTTATTTTAACTAAAACTGGCTTAGCAGTTAGGACCAGGCTTAATAAAGACCAGCTGCAGCAACACAGTGGCAGAAATAAATACAGATGAGTAGAGCTGCCATGATTAGTTGATCATTAATCAATTATTAAATTAATCCAACTATTTTGATAACTGATTAATCAGTTTGAGTTATTTTTAAGGGCAAAAAAAGTCGAAATTCTCTGATTTCAGCTTGTTAAATGTTAATATTTTTCTTTTCTCCTCTCTTTGACCATAAAAAATTAATAGACAATGAAAGTAATTGTTAGTTGCAGCCCTACAGATAAGTATATGAAGTAAGAGAAATAGATAATAGAGGTAAATAAAAGTAAAAGAAGAAAAGAATACAAAATAGAAACTCAACTGTTATCACTTGATTCCGTTTAGCAAAGCTCTATTATGTTATGGCTGCAACAGTTATGATGCTTATTCCATCCAGTATATACCCCACCAGGAGTATTTTAAAACTGGATAATTTCTTTGTCGACTTGGTCAGATTTTGTTGATGTCAGAGACTTGCAAAGTTTAGGTGAATTCTGTCTTGATTACACCGGAAAAGGCTGCATGCATTACAGCTGCGCCACATCCACTGGGGCAGATCATGGCTAGTCACTGCTTTACACCAATGGTGCCTCTGTGCATCCCAGAAGCGTCTGTCCACCCTGGTCCGCTTCAAATACTCACCGAGTATATTTTTAATGGATCCTACATCAAGCTACACAGAGCACATCGAGCTGGTAGGAAGTCACAGACACAGAAACACCAAAAAGAAACTGCTCAATTTTCAAAATAAAAGACCCCCATGCAGACATGTGATCATAAAAACAGATAATTATGGATCTGTTTGACCACGCAGCCTATTTAACATGTCAGAAGCCCAAAAGCCAAGGGAAAATAATCAAATTAACAAAATCTAAGCATGTCAGCATAATCAGGCAGGAAAAACACTCTAATGAACACTGCTGGTGGGGCATGAAAGGAGGACAGATCAAAACTGTGATACAGATGCAGCTGCAGATTCTTTATTTTTTTTTATTTTTATTTTTTTGCGGCTGAATAAAATGCTGCAAGTACTCAACCAATCAGAAATGTTCAGTGCTGCGAGTTCCACCCCCAAATTTCCTGTGCTTTTGAAAAGTGCTAACCCCTAGGCAGGGTGTTTTTGGCGAGTAAAATTATGTAAAATTAATTTAGAACCTGGTCCCTGTGGTGGAAACATACTGAGTCCCAAAGGTTCCTAGTCCATGGGGAAAGTACCTGTGGTGGAGATGTTGCTTAAGTTATAAAGAAATGGTTAATGAGATCTTTACTAAAGCTATATAGATAGAACAAGAATGTAAAGAATTTTAGGTTTTCTACCTGGAGGATTAAAATCAGTCCCACCAGAGGATAGATCAGGGTCAGATGATCTCTGGCTGACTCTAGAATATCCTTTTTGAGAATACTGGATTTTGCAGTGTAAACAGAACTAATAGCACAAAACCAACAGTGTATGATATATATGTTTACATTCACCCTGACGAGGACTTCTAGCAGCTGTATGAATTATGACTCTTCTCGGTCAAGTGCAAAGAGAGGTTTTCCAGCAGATGGATGTTCAACAAATATGACTTTAATGTGGGAGAGTACTATTTGATTGTAACCTTGATCATAGTTAATTAGATGATTTATCTCATATTAAGTCTGTGTGCCTCACAAACCAACACACAAATGACACTATATCCTCCTCATCCCTAACAGTCAGTTACAAACATCCCTTCAGTGACTCTCTCAGTCCAGGTCAGTCTAGCAGTTCACTTCAGCTCACTTCAGTTCCAACAACCCACACACAAGAAAAAAAAAATACCATCCTGTCATCGTCCTCTGGCTCTTGTGGCTCAAACATGTCTGGACATGTCCAGTAAAGCTGCTCTTCCAGGTTGTTATCATCAGGTCGCAGTGGTGTTGGACACTGAGCCAGCGGAGCAGACACCCTCTGTCCCCAGTGTTTCAGAGCAGAGAAAACTGCTCATTTTTTCATGATTTTATGACCTAATTTTAGCAATCTTTTTAATTATTCAAATTTGGCTCAGTGGTTAATAACAAATGTTTCTGGGGTGCAAAAAATTCAGAACATAAACCAATGCAACCAGTGTTGCTTTACTCACTTTTTGTCAAATTCAAACAAAATCTTCAGTTTATCCTTAGTGGAAGATTGTTGCAACCTTTTTCAACTATTTCAGAATATATACCCCAAATGTGTGGCTGAAGATTTTGCCCTTGGGTTTCTTTCTTTCTGAAACAGTGCCCCCTGAGCATTTAATGTGAATCACAATCCTTTGTCACAGGTTGCACATGTTTAGTTTGATCGAAGACTTGACATCTCAGATTCTTTTATTTGAAGAGTTTTTACGGGTCTAAAGAGGTAAAATAATCAGTTTATTCACAATTTTAAAAAATACATTCAACTTGTGTAGCATGTTTTCTTATTTGTGTGTCTCACAAACCCTTATATTCATATCCCTTCCTCTCTGGGGCTCAGTAGCTGGCTTGGGAACCCTTATAATAACAGGTTTCTCACATTCTAAGTTTTGAACCCTATAAAGCCTTTATAAAGGCTGCATTGTTAGAAAGTAGTATCACTGGAATTTGCACTCTGGGACTATCTTAGTACCATGTTGAGTCCTCCTCATGGTAAATTGAGAAATATACTGTAAACGTCCAGGTCATGTCGGTTGTCAGTGGACACAGATTGCTGATACTGAACTATGCAGAGCTCACACAATAGGCCAGGCAGACCATCCGGGCCAAAAAAGCCTTGGCTGGACAGATTCTCCTCAGGCCGATGTTATTACTGTCGGAGGTCTGTGATGGCTGTTAGCCGGCTGAGCCCGACAACAAAAGGTGGTTTTATCCTGTTAGCGGAGTGCTAACGTGTCTAATTCCTCTCCAGCGGATCAGTCTGTCTCTTTGGATGCAGCAGGCGGAGAAAAGCGAGAGTTCCACCGCAGTGCAACAGTCCAAGACACACGTATCGATCCCATCTATGTGGGTACAATGTAACGAGACCGAAGACTGCAAAGCGTTTCTCTCTGCCAGCTCCAAGGTCAGCCAGTGATCCGGGCCTGGGAGGCAGGGTGAAATGAAACCTGCGGAGGCATGTCAGAAATGTTAATTCTGGTTGACCAGGCATAAATAACATTGTCAGAGGAATTAGAGTTTGTTCCTGTGCTCTGAGTTTCACTGACACGGCAAGAAAGCTTCTGGTGGAAGCCCTGCGCTACCACTCCTCCAGGAAAAACACTTTTCTCAATTGTATAAATACGTGTTTTGACTATTGGTCCGGTGACGCAAGGGTTGAAGGGCACAATTTAAAAGCACTTTAGAAGGCTCACTTCTCTGACTTATTTTCCATAAATACTTCATTGTACTTCAATTTTCCTCTTACACACACACACACACACACAGACACACTCTTCAGTATGAGATTCTTTTTTCTTCAGCACCACTGGGTCTGTGGTGACATCACTGACCCAGGGGAAGCCAATTTTCCTATTTTTGGTGACACGCAGCCAGGAAAACCCTCTCTCTTTCCACCTCCTCCACTCTCTATCAGAGCCTCTCTTTCCGTCACTCCCTCTCTTTCATCTGAGCTTTTAACACAGCAGATAAGATAGAGAGTGTGTGTGTGTGTGTGTGGGGTGCATGAAGGCTGTGGCGGCTTGGCAGATGAGTGTATCACAGGAGTGTGAGGTAATGCTGCTGTTCAGTGGCCGCAGAGGGTGAAGTGCTGCTCCTCCTGAATGTTTCAGCAGTCCATTATTCAGCAGAGGGAGATCTGCAGCCCACTCCAGCTGACGCCTGGGCTCTGTTTCTCTCGGGAGAACACTCCTGATAAAATAACACAGTGTCACATACTGTATAGTCAGGGTTGGGAAGGTTACTTCAAAATTGTATTAAGATACAGTTACTAATTACATAGTAAAACATGTAGTCAGTGACATAATCCATGTATCGCAATTTTAAAGTAATGTAACTTGATTACTTTCCATTACTGTTGGGTTACCTCAATATAACATATGGTGAAAGTTTTTAGGGCTGCAACTCAAAGTTATTTTCGTCAGTTATTTTAATTAATTGGCTCAATTAACTAATTAGTTGTTTGATCCGTGAAATGTCAGAAAATAGCAAAAAATGTTGCTCATGATGACATCTTGTTTTGTCCACAACTCAAAGATATTCAGTTTACTGTCAGGGAGGAGTAAAGAAAACACACTGAAGAAGCTGAAATCAGAGATTTTTTTTTACTGAAAAATGACTCAAAACAAATAATCAATTAAGTAATTGTGTTATAGTCTTGTCACTTGTCAAATAGGCTGAAATTTGTGGAGCACACAGATATTCTGACCTATATTTCAAGTCTATATACATATGTATTAGTTTGACCAGCTGTTGCTTCCTTTGCAGTGTGTCATTTATTGATTGGTTTTAAAGACAGAAATGTTGAAATTTCCACATAGTGAATAATTTTTTCACTAGAGGTCATGATAATGAATTTCCAGCTGTGTGTGCACTGTGTATGGTAGAATATCATTCTTTATTTTGAAACTGGAATCCTACTAATGATCCCCATTTTCACTAAATTTATCAGTAATCTGATTATGTCCCTTTATGTGTAACTGTAATGGAATACAATTACCTGTTTTTTGTATCCAGATAACATTACATGCAGTGCGTCACTCCCTAAGCCTCAGTTTAGTTTAACTGGACAGTATAAACTATATTTCCTATTAGGTTTGATCCCTCAATGTTTAGATTTCAAGTCTGTCAGACAGAAAATAAGAGAGAGAATAAATACATAGAATAAGCATGAAGATTGAACTTCTGCTGATCTTCATTTCAATCAGGTGGGACTTAATTAAAAAGAGCCTTAAAGATTGATTAAATAGTTTACTTGACGTACTGCACAGTTGGACCGTTGAGAAATATGAGAGGAGTCTTTATTTTAAGGGTGAATGATGACATGAGCTTTGCAGAAATATCCCCGCCAAAGAAAATATTGTTCCTTACCTGACTGGGTCTGCAGCAGATTTCTACTTAAAATAGATCATAGACGAAAGGCATAACTGATGTAAACAAGGTTTTTAATTGATGTGCTATTTTAAATGAATGTTAAAACCTCTTCTACATCCACCGTCCCTACTGTAGACTCAGTCTTTTGTGAGAGGAGGCAGGGGATTTTTAGGGGAGACAGCAGGTTAACAGTGGTGTACATCATCTGAAAGCAGGACCCTAATCTGAGTTGCAGCTCAGCATGTGTCAAGTTTTTATAGTCATAAATCTGTAATCTGTTGTGTTTTCTTTAGGCATAAGGTATAAGAGCTAAAAACATTATGACAAAAGTGTAGCATGGACATCTCCATGATTAGTTGTTGCACAAGATTTTGGGTTGACAACATTTATTACAAAGATTTTGTATTTAATTGATAATTAATTATTCATTTGGTATCAAAAACTTGAAATTTCTGTAAAAAATTTTGGAATTTGGATGGCGAGCACTTCTTTTCTGTGGGTTGTTCAGAGACCCATTTACAGTCCCCGTTATAAACTCCAGGTCTGTAGTTTGTGGTTGTGAAGTTTCATGAGGCTGTGATTGTCCTATAGGTCACTATAGATAATTTTATACAGAGAGGTCAAGGTTCCAAATATGGTCTCACTACAGTGAAATGATTACTATGGAGACTAATATCATCACATATGAATACAGCTGGGCTCATTCAGTTTACAAGAGTCTCATCTTTCCAGTCAGACCCAATTCATGCCATTCCAATTCTGTTTAGGGTCCCCAGTATGCAGAAATATTCAAAAATAATAGGCAAAAATAACACATTTATACTTCATGCAGTGGTTTTTGCTCAAAAGTGCATGGGTTTAGTTAAAGTGGGCATGTCGGTAAAGGGGACACTCTTGGGTAACCACAAAACCTATTTTCATTCAGATAACTTGAGGTTAGACCTCAAAGGATTTAATTTAGGACTATTATTTAGCCCTCTTCCTGAAAAGCTAGCCTCTGGTCTTAAATGTAGTGGATAACCAGCAAAGGACAGAGAGAAAAAATGAGGCCAGCAATGACCAGAATGCAATGAATGTGGCCGGCAATGGTCTGAATTAATCTAATATGGCCAGGAATGTGAATGTGAATCTAATGCCAGGGTCAGCTGTGACCAGACATAAAAGCTGAAATCAAACCAAAGGGACTCTGTGTAGCTATACATGACCAATGTGGCAAGATGTGAACAAATGTAAACTACAGATTGAGGCTGAAGAAAATTGGACGGCGTCCTGATTTCATGTGATCTGACAGACACTGGTGATTTGTTCCCTCTGTTCCTGAGTTGAGTCAGTTGTTGGTTGTCTTAACAGGGATTTTGTTACTTTTCAATCGCACCAGTCCAAACCAGACTGAGCTGATCTTCTGCTGCGTTAGCTCACTGTGGATATATGTGCTGTCACTGTGTGAACAGAAGGATCTGCGACAGTATGGCTCACTCAGTCCCAGTGATGGAAAGAGGACTGAGAATCTGTCCCCAAATACAAGTACTGTTACGTGACAGAAATATTACTTAGTTACAGGTAACAGTATATATATATATATATATATATATATATATATATATATACAGTATCTCACAAAAGTGAGTACACCCCTCACATTTCTGCAAATATTTAAGTGTATATTTTCATGAAATGACACTTTGATACAATGTAAAGTAGTCAGTGTACAGCTTGTATAACAGTGTAAATTTACTATATATATATATATATATATATATATATGTATATATGAATTAATTACAAAAAAAAGTGTCAAAAAAAGTAACGCATTTAATCGCAGTTTGCACTCCAGACAACATGGAACGTTTGTCAGTGCAGGAGTTCCTGGTCCACCAATCACACTGACCCCTAATTTACACCGCAGCACTCAGAGTGACACACTGCCATTCTAGTCGATGCTGTAATTTATACCAGAAGCACCGCGGCGCATCTCAGCAGCATCCCAGAAGTGGCTCGGCGCTCTGCTCCGCAGAGAATACACAGCAAGTCTATTTTTGACGGATGGCGTGTCAATTTGCCACAGAGCAGGTCGAACGGGTAGGAAGTCAGGCACGGAAAACGGGAGAATCCGGTTGATTTTCAAAATAAAAGACCCCATGCAGACTTGCAATCATAAAGACAGACAGAAAATAAACAATTTAACTTCTTAGCCTGCTTATCCATGGTAGAAGCACAAAGAGCAAGGAAAGAGGACTTAATCAACAGAATCAGAGCAAGTAAACATAATCAGATTGGCAAAACGCCTATATATATATATATATATATATATACACACACATATATATATGTATATATATATGTATATGTGTATATATATGTATATATATAAGCTGATATTCATTTTACGTGATTCGTGAGATCAGTTGTTGGGGATTGTCCACGTTTAATACAGTCCAAGAATGGAAAGGTTGGTAACCTGAACATCAGGGATAAAAATCACCTGAGCCATATTGTTCAGGTGGCTTGTAGGATGATAGATGTCCCAAAGACATGACCAGCATATTTTTGACCAGCATACTCTTCACAAGTAGGTCCATATTAGACTGCAAAAACCACCCTCTCTATGATGAGTTTATGACCCTTCCCTCAGGATGTAGATTTTGAGCACTCCAGTTCAAGTGTGATAGGACTAAAAACTCCTCTGTCCCTTGTGCAATAACCCAATAATAATAAATTGTAATGTACCTTTTCCTGAATTCTGTGTGTTTTTATTTTATTCTGTATATTACATGCACAAGAGTCATTTCTATTTTCATTTGTTTGCCTGTACTCTGGTTGTTGGTCTGTGTCGTTTTTACTCATGCTGTTTTGTATCTCGTGTGCTGACTGCAAGTCAAGTTTCCCACTTGGGAGAATAAAATGTCTGAACTCTGGGGGTCCTGACCTCCACTAGGGATCTCTAAAGCTTCACAGGGGGTTGTATGATGGCATTTTTATTTTTAAAGTTTAGACTGCCATTTATAATATAAACTCAAAAAAAAAATCTCTCAGGACAAGGACATGGTGAAGACCTGACCACAAGCTATATTGACAGATCCTGCACTGTCTGCTAAAGAGCCTCGTCCTGCATTAGACATAGTTACACAGTTAAAACAGCCAAAGAGCTAATAGAGCAATGGCCAAATGCCAATCAAATTTGAAGTTAAATTATAATAATAACAACTGACAACTTGGTCACACTACATGTTTGAGTAGTAGGTGAGAGCAGTGTAGCTAAACTGCTGTGGCTCACACATGCTGTGGTGTCCACACAGGCTGCGTTCCTGCTGCAAGGAGGCTGCGTTATCTTTCTACACTGAGTTTGCAGAAGAGTTTGGAAGAGAAGAAAAGAGGTGTTTTCCCACTTGTTGGGAAGAAGAAGAGAAAAGAGAGAAAGAAAAAAAACATTGCTCTACACACGATTGTTTTTCATGTCTGTGTCATTCTGCACAGATGTAGACAGTGAAACTGTAGTGAGAGGTGTCCTGTTGCTATAATGTCGATATTACTGTCAGCAGATCATTTTTAATGTGCATTTTTGCCGAGAACCATGTGTCACATGGAAAAAAAATAGGCAAGCCTCCAAATCTTTAGATGAAGCGTGGCTGCAGCCGTGGCTGACACACATGTGAGCAGCGCTGCACACTGTGTGGATGCTCTGGGCGCTGAAATAAAAAACAACAGGTAAAGCTTTGCACTACCCAAGTGTCTAGTGTGAACAAGCTGTTAGTAACTTGGGAAAGAAGAATAACACATTCTTTCTCCCACATACAGTATTGACACTTTAATTAATAAGTAATAAAAAGTAAAAATGACCAGGAGCTTATGATGGTCGATGTTGGCTAATATGCTACGTGAGCTAACACCTCTCCAAACCTGTACCTGCTACAGTGTTTTGAGTTTTTTTCTTCTTCTGTCTGTCATAGATGTCATTGATCTGTCTGTGAGCAGATAGCCTCATGGTTACAAAAATGCAGGTGAAAGTTTTAGACATTAATTAGGGCTGCAACTAATGATTATTTTCATAGTAGATTCATTGGTTGATTATTTTCTCCATTAATTGAATAATAGTTTCTTTTAAAATTTAAGAAAATCGTGAAAAAAATTGATTAGTGTTCACCAAAGCTCAAGATGACGTCCTCAAATGTCTTGTTCTACTCACAACCCAAAGATATTCAGTTTACTGCCAAAGAGGAGTAAAAAAAAAATAAAAAAAATCCACATTTAAGAAGCTGAAATCAAGGAATTTAGATTTTTTTTCTTCAGAAAATACTCTGATTACACTGATTAATCAACGATTAAAACAGTTGCTGATTAATTTAATAATTGATTAATTGTTGCACCTCTAAAAGTAATGTGATGACTTTAAAAGTAACCAAATACATTAAAGATTACCTGAAGGTCAGATTTAGTTTTTTAGTCCAAAAAAAACACTGCTGGAGTTTCACAGGAAAACAGTGTTGCAGAATCTCCCAAACAATGGAAGTGAATGGTGACCAGTTTTCAAACAGAAAAAAAACTACAGAATAAAAACATAAAATGCCTCCATACTGCTCGTCTGGTGTAATCCAAGTTTCCTAAAGCCCCAACATACCAAGTTGACTAATACATTTTATTTACACCCTGTGTTTAGCCTGAATCTTCACTGTAGATCTGTAGCTTAGAGCCATGTTCACATGCACTCTGTCTGAACTTTTGTGGACAAACAAAATAAACCCAAACTTCAATCAGCATGAGGGTTAGTAGATAATGATTGAATTTTTTATTTTTGGGTTTAACACGGTAGATCACAGTTCATTCCCTGTTTCCAGCCGACAATCAGTGTCTGTTTCTTGTAGCCTTGACCGCAGCCGTCTTCTAACCGTGATGAAGGACCCCTGATCTCTACAAAGTACTCATTTGAGCTCAGACCACACTGTGGTTTGGTTATTGGTTAAAAAGAAAGCTGAAATCTTGTCCAGTACCATCAGAAATATGTTAAATATGTCAGAGTTCATTAACACTGATCAGTACAAGCTTAATGTGAAAACATGAAATCTAACCTGATTGAAGTAAGTGACCTTTGTCATATTTTTGTGTCTCCAGGCATCCAGGATGATCCGCTCCGATGAAGACAGGGACATCGGCTGGGACGCCTGGGGCCCCTGGAGCGACTGCTCTCGAACCTGCGGGGGAGGAGCCTCCTACTCTCTGCGCCGCTGTCTGAATGGAGGGTAAGCCTCATTTAACATCTAACGAGACACGATTTGGCAGCATCTTTGAAATAGTGAAACACCTTGTGGCAGAAACCTGATCATTAAAAAGGAAAAAAAATAGATTCCAGCATCCAGTATGTGATCCCCGTACAGAGCTGCTCCTTGTTGCTCAGGCTGATGAAACTCTTTAATGACTAAAACTGTCAACTGGTCAGGGCCACAAATCACACATTTCATTTTTCAGAACACAAAATCTTTTAGGCAAGGAAATCCTGCTGAATTATATTTCCAGTTCAGTCATTCACCAGCAGACTGTGCCTTTTAAGACCGTTCATACCTGGCATTAAAATGCGTCTTGGTTGATCCAATCACAAGTGGACAGCTCTAAGTACGCTAGTTCACACCTGACATTACTAGGACTGCAACTAAGCATTATTTTCATCATCGATCAATCTGCTGATTAGTTATTTGTCCACAACTCAAAGATATTCAGTTTGCTGTCAGAGAGGAGTAAATAAACAGAAAGTGTTCACATTTAAGAAGCTGTAGTCCAAGAATTTGGACATTTTTTAATTTAATGACATAAAATGATTACTCAGTCATCAAAATAGTTGATTTTTTTTTTTTTTTTATTAATTGTTGCAGCTCTAGACATAACAGTGTGTCATCATGTGTCTAAAGTGATTGATGATCCATTCATCACGTGCATGAGCACAATTAATGTTTCAGTAATACCATATATGTCAGTGCTTCCTGCTCCATATGTCAGGAAGTGTTCATTCATGAAAATGGCATCAGAGAGAAAAAAGAAGAACTTGATGAGTTTGGAGTTTGACGTCCTGCTGTCAGAGATCCATAAAAGAAAATCAGTCATTTTAACAACGGCAGTGGAATTAAAAGACCTGCTAAAGCAAAGAAATGGGAAAAGCGAGTGCTGTTAATGCCGTGTTACCTGGGGATCAGACTGTCACTGAAATAAAGAGGAAACGTCTCGATATGAAAATGGTTTCTGAGAAAAAAAAGAAAACGACTCACCACAGTAAGGTGATCGATGACTGCAGCGGGAGGAGGGGGACGAGGGAAAGTTTTCATCACGGAGACAGAAGACATAATAAGTGAGGATGTTCTGCTGAACAGAAGCAATACATCATCAAATTAATTATAATGGGCTTTATATGTAAATTTACAATTATATAATAATTTGAAATGCAGTGAAACTGGATAATGTCAGCATAATTATGATGTCATTTATTTTTCAAACTCAAATTGTCTTCAGGCTAATGAAATATACAGTCATTAGTGAAAAACTTTGCAGACTGACTGCACATGACTCTACAACAGGTCTGACCTCATTAATTGTGCTTGTATCTGAAAGAAAATTCAAAAAATGAGAAAATTGGTGAATGTGACAAGTGCTCCTGAATCACTTGTATGCACCACTTAAGAACAAATCTGTTCATTCTAACATGAGGCCCATTGTACTCAACACAGTCATGCTGAGATGTGGGAACACAGCAGCATCACTAAGAAGAAGCCTCAGTGAGTTGAATTGAGACAGATTAGGGGGGGAAGAAGGGTCTGGAAACTCTGACAGAGTCCAGACCGCCTCTGCGGGCCGGTGTGGATGGGATGCTGGGAAGTGGAGGAGACAGTGTCTGGGTCGGGGTGTGTTCTGTATCTTCCTCACACTGATAAATGCATCAAGTGTGTGGGTTTGAAATCTTTTGCTGTTTTTAAAAGCTACAACGAGGCTGTCTCGCTCTCCCAGTCAGCCTGCCTCAGCTCAGCTATTTGTTGTGCAGTGCCGCTTGTTCCGGAAGTCATCGCAGCCGATCTATTTCAGACTGTGCCCCGTGGCATCATCCTATAGCCTCCTGGCAACACATTTGTCTCCATTATATCTCACTGCAGCTCAGACTCACTTTCTCACCCATGCTACTGCTGACATTTCTCCCACTTTTGGCATCAAAGTCCTGAGACTTCTCTGCTGCACACATATTGTAAATGCAGACAGCAGCGCTAAAGCTGGTTAACTGGCACCTTGTGGTTACAAGTGGAAATGAGTAGTACTGAAAGAGAAATATAGAAAGAGTAAACACTCTGCAAACTGGCCCTTGGGTTTTTTCTGGAGGTGGTTTTATGGTTGTGTTTTGTCATATTTGGGCCAGTTTTGCTCCATTGAATGATCCTGTGGAGGGAAGGTTTTCTCTTATGGGGTGTAGAGTTACCAGTGCTGAGACACACATGTTTATGGAGGAGCATGTCAGCCATGGCTTTAACAGTATAATTCAGGTGCTCATCCCACATTTTCTGCCATAGATACTGACTCCAATATAACAAGGGCACAGGTTCATTACACTCAGCTCACTCTGACTGTTGTAAGGCCGATGTTAATATATGTTACACCTTTTCATTTTAATTTAAACCCACTGAAAAGTTAAAGTTAAGTGTTTCTCTAAACATAAAAGGGTGCACTCCAGTGATTTATTGCCCTTCAGTAAAGTAGGTGGACTCACAAGAGACAGAATGGGAAAAAAGTGAAGCAGCAGAGGCTGGAATATCTTCACTTTTAGTCTCTAGTATCAAGGTATTAGGGTAATTTATTTATACAGCACAGGGTTGCAAAATGAAAATTAAAGTTTTAGTTCCTTTATTACTTCACATACGTAGAACACGTACCAATAATAGCAAAAAAGGACCTACCAGCTACAGTGTCTACAGGCGCCACTATGGTTCAACCTCTAAAAACACTCTTGTTGTCTGGGTAGGAAAAAAGACATGAAATGCAATTTTTGCAAATTTGGTAGTGGTAAATGTGATTCCAATCAGATTTCTATAGGTGCATCCAAGTCAGGACGCTGTGGCTGCTCAAGTCAGATTTCAGACTTCTTTTTTTTTTTTTTTTGTCGCTCGTAATGTGATCCACAGCGTGACACACAATATAATGTCAAATACTGAGTGATGGAAGTACATCAGAGAGGCTGTCAATGCTGCTGCTTGCAGGGTAATATGAAGACTAACACAGAGAACAACAGGCCGTGGACAGATGCTGAAATGAAATGTCTGCTGGCAATTTCAGGAGACGCTTCTGTCCAAGGAACCAACCAGAACATGCTTCCGTGTTAGAAAGCCACATCACCAGCGCATGTAGTTACTGACCCCTATGTCATTACCACAGCAACCCATGCTGATCACTTGCAAATAACTGAACAAAGCCTAACACCCACACCTCTAGTTTGGACTACAGGCTCTCTTCTATAGATATAATTATATTTATTAACTTTGGATAGCTCCATCCAGAGCATGGTGGGTGGCACTACATTATAGAACTGTAGCACAACTGTGCAGCTGTTCGTGTATAAGTCGTAGTCATCTTCACCAAGTGGGTAGGACGATCTGACACGGTGGAAATGATTTTACCCCAGAGAGTCACTTGAAGCGAAAAGTGCTCACTCTGCAGCTACTTCTGGGGACTGAAATGTCCCCTGATGTACACTGCACCTATTAGGCGGCATTTACCACCTCTGCCAACCAATTTCCTACTGAAAAGCCTGTCTTGTTCTTTGTAATAAGGTCATTTTCTGAAAATTACATTTTGTTCTACATCTCATAATTGGAAGAAAAAAATCTTTGTTATCCTGGAGAAACAGGATTTTCCACTTCAGTCACAGACACTGCCAGTCCAGGCTTCCGTAGCAGATCTTTTGACACTCATTAATCTAACTTTAAACATCAGATCATAGCATGATGCAGACATTTGGGTTCTAACCAAGCTCTAACCAAACGACATGTACATTAATTTCCTGTCCTGGATTATTCTCAGCAAGACTCCCTGCAAAGTATTTGCGTATTTGAGTATTACTAGTCTGACATGTGTGTCCCCCTAGACTGTTTGAAGTCTGATGAGGTTCTGTGTTCTCAGACATCTGAAGACTGGTAGTGGGTGTGTGAGTGTGGCCTTGATCACAGTAAACCCTGATCACATCTCCCAGCGTCTGGAAGTGATCCAGGGTCCTGATTTGTTCAGACTTCCTCCTCACTGGGAGATTCACACTGCAGTCATTACAGAGACGTCTCCCAACGAGCCAGCCGACCGGCTAGACCACTATCCGTGTGTGTGTGTGTGTGTGTGTGTGTGTGTGTGCGCGCGTGTGTGTGTGTGTGTGTGTGTGTGTGCTACTTACTGCACGGGTGAAGGCCTGTTAGACTTCTGGACATAATTAGTGGGGTCTGAAGAAGTGACTGTGATGTGTGAGTGTATGTATGAGTTGTCCATGCGTCCCTGTTCAACAGGTTACAAACTTGTCTGCACCGGAAAGAGCTGGAAACTGAGGACTTATCTGTACTGCGACTAGCATGTGTGTGTATATAGTAGACTACATATATATATACTGCGTGTGTCCGTCTCAGAGGACAGACGTGTCTGGTTTGAGTGAGAACATCCAGCCATAATCTGCAGCTTCATTCATCCCTTACACACACTCACACACACACAGACTGGTGTTCTGTCTGGGGCCAGTGTTTCTTTTGGAGTGCAGTTTGTCTTTGCCCATTGCTTTGCCTCCTCCAGTGCCAGACTGTGTCTTTCTCCCCTTTAAAGGTCCATTAACTCCCACTCTGTCTGCTCTATCCGTCCTTGTACAGCAACACTTGACAAGCAGAGGAAATATCTGTCTGTGGCTAAAATAAAAGAAGTCCACTGCTTTTTAGATGTTAATGAGAATGTAGATTTTACAGGTACATTTTTTGACAAACTGCAAGTTTAATCCTGATCCCAGTTGACACTTTTTTTGTTCTAACTCGGTCAAACTGAAGCACAGTTGTCATACTGATGCAATCAGCTTAAGTGGGTGGAGAGAGTCTGTAGGAGGCATTCAGGGGCAAGTGGCCGGGGAACTGAAGAACAGCAGAGCTGGGGACCTCAAGTGGATGGCCTGGGAGTTGAAGAGAGACCAGACCTCAGGTGGGCCACCTAGGAGATGGATAGGGGTTATGAGGGAGACCTCAGGCAAGGTGGGAAGGAGGGCAGATGAGTGGAGCTGCTCTGGAGGACAGCCCAGGAGGCCACCAAGAGGACTGAAGATCTGGCTAGGCATCGACGGATACGAGCAACTGGAGACCTGGCTGGCGTCGGTGGAAGCAGACAATTCAGCTGGACAGCTGAGAGTCTGTGCCGCTGGGCAACTGTGAGAGCCAATCGCTTGGAGCCTTGGTGATCTGGGGGCTCCATGGTAGGGGATGACACAGGAGTGGATATTCATTCTTGCTCCATCCCACTCTCACAAAAATACTCCTGTCCGCCCCAATCCAACTGATTAAAATAAAAATACTGTCCCTTCCCTGTCCCGGAAGAATGATTTACATCCAACCCTATTCCTGTCAATCCAAGTCCACTCATGACATAACACATGGTTATAGACATAAAATTGAGCAATTGTTATTATTCCTGCTCCTGCTCGCCCCAGTTTTTTTCCCAGTCATCTCCCAGTCCTGTAATTAATGGTGAAGTTGACTTCAATTCCATGGGAATTCTGTGTTCTGCTGGATTCCTACTCCCATGCTCTATGGGGTACCCCCTCAGGGCAGGCAGGCCAGAGGTCAGTTATCCCGAGGCAAGCTGACAGGGAGAGAGGCCTGGAAGACTGGGGCCCATACTGGAAACTAGCAGGTCTGAAGCAAGCATTCTGTAGGCTAGCAAGACAGGGTCCTGGCTGGAGACAAGCAGGCTTGAGGTTAAGCTGACTTGGATGCAGACTAGAGGCCAGCAGGCCAGGAATCAGGTGCACTGCTGCCTGGGATGGATGCAGGAGAGACAGTGAAAATTCTCTGAAAATGATATAAGCACTTTCACCAGCCAAGGCTTAGAAGACACAATCTACATAATTCTGCTCTGAGGACCTTTTGGCAGTAATTCTGAAGGCACTGAATGACATGGATCACCTCATTTAGTTTGTCCACAAGGAACACCTCATTTTCTGGGTCCACATTGGGTCAGATTGTACTGTGTAGGTGAGTGAGAGGCAGCAGGGAAAGGAACTATATGCAGACAGACCAGACACAAAGGATGAGGTTCATAACTTTACAGGCAGGTGGGCAGACAGAGGTTCCAGATTTCATGGTTAAAGGTCCAAGTTCCAGTTCTGAATTATACTTAGGTTCAAGAACATCTCATAATAGGTTTCAGGTTCAGGTCATCTACTGGATGGCTCAAGGATGGCAGGTCTGAGGAATTAGAGCAGAGTATGTCCTGCAAAACAAACAACTAGACCCTTTAGACCTCATGACTGAAGGTAACTTTGGCTCAGACGATATGCTGGACACAGCTACAATTCACAAGAGTACAGCACAATACATCACAAACAAACACAACATGGCCATATGGTAAGAGAGTACAACATGACAGTGCAGTAATACACCTGGACTGTAGTGTACACTCAAATACAACAATAGTTAATTAAGATAAGTATGTGATAATAAGACTATATAAGTATTAACAATAGCATAATAAACATGTTTATTGTTAGATTATAAGACATGTATAAGCAGTCTAATAAGAAACTTGATCAGCATTCATAGACTGCTGAAATTTAATAAAGGCTTTATGAGTTTGTTATAATAGTTTATGATAACGTTATAATCACTTTTATAGAGTTTAATTAATTTATCTATTATATCATTGTTAAACATTGTTACTAAGGTTTTGTTGATGCCTTATTAAGATTTCTACATAAGTCATTATGCATTTATTAGCAGTTTGCTATGCATCTAGAGGGTACTGCTTAATTAAGGTTAATTAATCTTTTATTATACACTTATTAACAGTTAAGCATTTTTTTAAAATTACTACCATTTTCAGTTTTTTTCCCCTCTGCTAAGAACTGCTAATAAAGCCATAATGAAGTATACAGACCTGCTTAATAGAGGAACAACAAAAACTTAAAAGTCTGTAAAATAAATGCAATGATTGTGATATACTATTATAAATAATTATAAGAAACTCATAAGGCTTTCATTAACATTCTTAACCAGTTTATAAACTTTAAACAAGTTTCTTGTAAATTCTTATAAATGTCTTATAATCTCACAATACACATGCCCATTATGCTCTTATTAACACTTATATAGTCTTATTAACATGTATAAGTATCTTATAAGGTTCTTATTATCTATTAACTTTGCTTATTAGAAGCACCTTAATATAAAGTGTAACCCAAACTTCTCACTTGTTGGTGCTGATTAGGACTGACAGTCATCTATTTAAGATATTTGTGTTGTGTTAAAACCACAAACATACAAATACACACAAAATAATAATAATAATAATAATCATTTTGTACTGTGTAAAACAAACAAATGTATTCACACTTTAATAACTGATTAAATAATCGAGTGTATCTTATGCAGAGGAGTCACTTGTGTGAGACCTTCCTCTGTTTCAGATGACCTCATTCCTCATTGCTGATGCTGAAAGTGTGATGATCATCACTCAGGCTGATACTAACTGCAGTTTTATGTCTCAGCATCATTCAGCAAAACACACTTCCACATATTAATCATATTATAGGAAGGGTTTTAATTAGGTTCAGTGTTTGTTTAATGAAGGGCAATATTAAAACTAAACAAAAGAAGTTCATCTTAAATTATCATTCATGTATATTAAATTATCATTCATGTATATATATATATATATATATATATATATATATATATATATATATATATATATATGTATACATATATATATATGTATGTATATGCTTTTATTTGATAATTATCTGAAACATTATGTGTTAAGATTTGGTTTCAGCTCTAGTGTGAAGAGCATCAAGGATATGTGCTATGACTACCGAGCTGCTATTATGAATTTAATAGTAATTTAATAGAGAAAGAAAACTAGCCATTTCTGTTTTCAGTTGAATGACTAAAAGCAGGCCCAACAAGGTAAGGTAAGGTTTTATAGGGACAGTTCACTCACAAATCAAAAATATATATTTTTTCCTGGCCTGATGTATAGATATCTGTAGAGTGGTGCAGCGTTTTGGAGAAATCAGCCATTGAGATGTCTGCCTTGACTCCAATATAATGGGACTTAATGGCACTGAAAGCACCAAAAAATACATTTGAAAAATTCTTTCCAAAAATCATGAACCAGCTACTCAAGATACTCCACAGACCTTGCTGAGAGCAGATTCATGTAGGAATTACTTTCTTTCTAGTGGAAAGTACTGACTTTGCTTGACACAGGGACCAACATTCATTTCTGCGATCTTCATTGTTTCTATATTTATTTGTTCTTTATTTGTCTTTGTCTGAGTACTACTGAATATACACATAATATAGTCATACATGTAATATAGTCAATAAAGAATTTGGAATTGATAATAAGCCATTTAAAAGTTATGTTCTAATTTGATGGTATAAGAGAGGCATAGATTTGTAGGATGATGTACCTCAGATTTTTGTGTCTGAAACTGTGCAGATCTCAAATGGTAAATTGTCTGGCAAATTGTCTCCCACAATATCAGTAGGTAAAATAACTGGTAGAGAGGGACAACCCACACAGCTCATTACTTTTTGGGGTTTTTTTTGAGTATTTGGTGGCATTTTTGGCTGTATTTACAGTCAGCAGCATGGTAGGAAACGAGAGGGAAGAGGATCATGACATGCAACAAAGGAATCGAACTGGGAAAGTTGCTGCTCATTATTTTTAATTAGCCACACCTTTTCAGTCTCTTTGCACTGTTTTTCCTCACCAGTCTTTCACCAGCACATCCTGTTTTACCACACGACCCTGAGACTGGAAGCCAACAATTACCTGCAGGCTGACTATGGACGAAAATAGGATTGGTAAAAATAAAATCATTACATCCATCCATCCATTATCTTCCGCTTATCCGGGGCCGGGTCGCGGGGGCAGCAGTCTGAGCAGGGACACCCAGACTTCCCTCTCCCTGGACACTTCCTCCAGGTGTTCCAGAGGGACCCCAAGGCGTTCCCAGGCCAGCCGAGCGACATAGTCACTCCAGCGTGTCCTGGGTCTTCCCCGGGGCCTCCTCCCAGTGGGGCATGCCCGGAACACCTCCCCAGGGAGGCGCCCAGAAGGCATCCGATATAGATGCCCAAGCCACCTCAGCTGACTCCTCTCGACGTGGAGGAGCAGCAGCTCTACTCCGAGCTCCTCCCGGGTGACAGAGCTCCTCACCCTATCTTTAAGGGAGTGCCCTGCCACCCTGTGGAGGAAACTCATTTCAGCCGCTTGTATCCGAGATCTTGCTCTTTCGGACATGACCCAAAGTTCATGACCATAGGTGAGGGTAGGAACGTAGATTGACCGGAAAATCGAGAGCTTTGCCTTTCGGCTCAGCTCCTTCTTTCCCACAACAGACCGGCGCAACAACCGCATTACTGCTGCCGCCGCACCAATCCATCTGTCAATCTCGCGTTCCATCCTCCCCTCACTCGTAAACAAGACCCCAAGATACTTAAACTCCTCCACTTGAGGCAGGGACTCTTCTCCGACCCGGAGGGAACAAGCCATCTTTTTCCAGTCGAGAACCATGGCCTCAGACTTGGAGGTGCTGATTCTCATCCCAGCCGCTTCGCACTCAGCTGCAAACTGCCCCAGTACAAGCTGAAGGTCCTGGTTCGAAGGAGCCAACAGGACAACATCATCTGCAAAAAGCAGAGATGAAATCCTGTGGTCCCCGAATCGGACTCCCTCTGGCCCCTGGCTGCGCCTAGAAATTCTGTCCATAAAAATAATGAACAGAACCGGTGACAAAGGGCAGCCCTGCCTGAGTCCAACATGCACCGGGAACAGGTCTGACTTACTGCTGGCAATGCGAACCAAGCTCCTGCTCCGGTCATACAGAGACCGTACGGCCCTTAGCAGAGGGCCCCGAACTCCATACTCCCGAAGCACCTCCCACAGAATGCCACAAGGGACACGGTCGAATGCCTTCTCCAAGTCCACAAAACACATGTGGACTGGTTGGACAAACTCCCATGAACCCTCAAGCACCCTGCGGAGGGTATAGAGCTGGTCCAGTGTTCCATGACCAGGACGAAAACCGCATTGTTCCTCCTGGATCCGAGGTTCGACTATCGGCCGAATTCTCCTCTCCAGTACCCTGGAATAGACTTTACCAGGGAGGCTGAGGAGTGTGATCCCCCTGTAGTTGGAGCACACCCTCCGGTCCCCCTTCTTAAATAGAGGGACCACCACCCCGGTCTGCCAGTCCAGAGGCACTGTCCCCAACTGCCACGCGATGTTGCAGAGGCGTGTCAACCAAGACAGCCCTACAACATCCAAAGACTTGAGGTACTCAGGACGGATCTCATCCACCCCCAGTGCCTTGCCACTGAGGAGCTTCCGAACTACTTCAGTGACTTCAGCTTGGGTGATGAATGAGTCAGCCTCTGGGTCCCCAGACTCCGCTTCCTCTACGGAAGTTGTGTCAGTGGGATTGAGGAGATCCTCGAAGTATTCCTTCCACCGTCCAACAATATCCCCAGTCGAAGTCAACAGCTCCCCACCACCACTGTAAACAGTGTTGGCAGGGTACTGCTTCCCCCTCCTGAGGCGCCGGATGGTTTGCCAGAATCTCCTCGAGGCCGACCGGTAGTCCTCCTCCATGGCCTCCCCGAACTTTTCCCATGTCCGAGTTTTTGCTTCCACAACCACCCGGGCCGCAGCGCGCTTGGCCTGCCGGTACCCATCGGTTGCTTCAGGAGTCCCACGAGCCAACCAAGCTCGATAAGACACCTTCTTCAGCCTGACGGCATCCCTTACCTCCGGTGTGCACCATCAGGTTCGGGGATTCGCCACCGTGACAGGCACCGGAGACCTTACGGCCACAGCTCTGAATGGCCGCGTCAACAATGGAGGCAGAGAACATGGTCCATTCGGACTCTCCAGCCTCCCTCGGGATCTGGTCAAAGCTCTCCTGGAGGTGAGAGTTGAAGACCTCTCTGACAGATGGTTCCACCAGACATTCCCAACAGACCCTCACAGTACGTTTGGGCCTGCCAAGTCTGTTCAGCTTCCTCCCCTGCCAGCAGATCCAACTCACCACCAGGTGGTGATCAGTTGACAGCTCAGCCCCTCTCTTCACCCGAGTGTCCAAGACACACGGCCGGAGGTCAGTTGACACGACCACAAAGTCGATCATTGACCTCCGACCTAGGGCGTCCCCGTGCCACGTGCACTGATGGACACCCTTATGCTTGAACATGGTGTTCGTTATGGACAAACTGTGACTAGCACAGAAGTCCAATAACAGAACACCACTCGAGTTCAGATCGGAGGGGCCGTTCCTCCCAGTCACGCCCCTCCAGGTAACATTGTCGCCACCCACGTGAGCGTTGAAGTCCCCCAGCAGAATGATGGAGTCCCCAGTCGGAGCACTTTCCAGCACCGCTCCCAAGGTCTCCAAGAAGGCCGGGTACTCTGCACTGCCGTTCGGCCCATAGGCCGAAACGACAGTGAGGCACCTATCCCCGACCCGAAGGCGCAGGGCGGCGACCCTCTCGTTCACCGGGGCTATAAGCAAGCCCACACCAACCCGCCGCCTCTCATTGTGGGCAACTCCAGAGTAGAAAAGAGTCCAGCCTCTCTCAAGGAGTTGGGTTCCAGAGCCCCGACTGTGCGTGGAGGTGAGCCCGACTATCTCTAGCCGGTACCGCTGAACCTCCCTCACTAGCTCAGGCTCCTTCCCCCCCAGCGAGGTGAGATTCCATGTCCTGGGATTGGGTCGTCGGGGCCCCCGCCCATGACTGCCACCCAAATCACAACGCATCGGCCCCTTCTGAACCCTCCCGCGGGTGATGGGCCTACGGGAGGGCGGGCCCACGTCGCTCCTTTGGGCTGGGCCCGGCCGGGTCCCGTGGGCAAAGACCCGGCCACCAGGCGCTCGCCTGCAAGCCCCAACCCCAGGCCTGGCTCCAGGGTGGGGCCCTGGTAACGCCAATCCGGGCGACGTAACTGACCCTGGTGTCGAACTTTCCATAGGGGGCTTTGGAACCGCTCTTAGTCTGACCCATCACCTAGGACCTGTTTGCCTTGGGAGACCCTACCAGGGGCAAAGCCCCCGACAACATAGCTCCTGAGATCATTTAGGTTCTCAAACCCCTCCACCACGATAAGGTGGCGGTTCAACAGTAAACACAGTAAACAGCTGATATACAGATCCATCCATCCATCCATCCATCTATCTGTTTATCTATGTATCTTTTTATCTGTCCAAGTTATGAAATAATTTTATTTAGGCATAAAGAATAAACGGTTTTGAATAAAGTGAACAATTTAAAGTGACAACTAAAACACAAAACATAGTTCCCCTGACTAAATCTAAAGACAAAAGACTAAATTGTGACCAAAACTCACTAAAATTGTGAGTCTTTGTCGGTTAAGTCTTTCCTCACCAGCGTGTTTTTAAATTGTCAGTCAGCACCAGCATTTTTGACAAAATTCAGAGATTTTTCAACACTTGCAGAATATTCAGTTCTATGCATATGTTAACATGGAATTTGTTAAAGGAAAGAACAGATCCTCTAGTTTCAGACACAAAAAACATTTTGTTCTTCATTCAATCTCTTTTTTTTTTTATAAGCCCTTTAATGCTGTTTGGTTGCATCAAAAAATTCACTTTTCAAACAAAAAAATGAGAAAACTTCACACTTTTATTTTGTGTTTTTATCACTTCATATTACATGTGACATCATTGTTCCCAGTCTGGCTAGTGTTAGTTGTGTGTGGCCCCTGCCAGAAACACTCTGTCCATGGGGCCTGGGGACTATAGTGTTCTCTGCCCTGACCGCAGTCCCAGGGGCTGCAGTGTGAGCAGCCTCACCCTGTGCCCAGCTCGTGGTGCTCCCTGCCCCATGGATCTGCAGCCAAGCACAGATGTTTTTAATGCACCATCTTCTTCTGCTGCTGCTCAATTCCAGTGATCCTCTTCTTCTTCAAGTCCCAGATGCACCTGATGAGATATCTCTCGGGGAAAGAATTAACAAAGACTAAAACTAAATTTAAAGATTCTTGCCAAAATAAGCACTGCCCACTACTGTTCTGCATGTTGGGAGCTTTAAGTCCAGCCCTGTGCAACCCGCTCTGCACGAACAATGTTCTGGGATTAGGTCTTAAATTGCATTCATAATGGTCTTAAAGGGATAGTTCACCCAAAAATGAGAATTCAGTTTAGTTTAGTTTAGTTCTGTTTATTTGCACATTATATATATATATACAAAGACAATAAAATAACAAAAGATTAAAACATTGTGCAGGAGAGGTTGGAAGCCAAAAAGGCTTATGAAGATACCTCCCTTATATAACTAACATGGACAAATTCAAGGTGTCAAGACTAAATAGATATAAAACTGATATACAGAAATGAAAGTATGCAGGGTGTGATGCATTAACAAAAAACCAACAAACATAAAAACAAAACAAACAAAAAAGGAAAGAAATGCGCATTAAAAATGTTATTTGCTCATTAAAAACTTTTTCAGATGTTTTTTGAACAAAGATAATGTAGAAATTGATTGCAGAGATATAGGTAAATTATTCCAAAGAGATGGTCCTCTGTATCTCAATGTGTATTGGTTCAGGGAAGTTCAACAATATGGAAGATGGAAGTCTTTTGAGTGTCTCGTATAATGAGAATGAATGTCTGATGAAAACTTAAAAAAGTTCAGAAAAGTGCTCGGCAGTTGATGAGTTAGGTGTACATATTTGTACATGAACACACAAGTCTGGTATATGTTTACATTAAAAATTGATAGCAGTTTGTATTTTCTGAAAAGAGGAGCAGATGAATCAGAATTTTTTAGCAAAAAAAAAGCATTCTCAAAAACTTCTTTTGAACTGATAAAATCATATTGATAAAAAGTGGGACATGTGGCAGCCCACACAGTGTTACAGTACATAATATAAGGATAAATTAAGCTGTAATAAAAAGTTAGAATGCAAGAATGATTTATCAAAGAATGAACTCCACTCAAAATTCCAATTGACTTCATAGTCTTTTGACAGACAAATTCAATATGGTATTTCCATGTTAGTTTAGTTAGTGTCATCTACTATGACACAGAGGAATTTAATATGAGGAACCTGAGTAATTCCAATATTGTCAATAAATAATTTGGCTTCTTCTTTTGTATACTTTTTTATTTTTATTACAGAATATTATAAAATTAGATTTGTTTATATTGAGAGAGAGTTTGTTCATCTGAAACCATTTAGAGATTGATGACAGCTCTTCATTTGCTTCTCGAATCAATGTGCCAAAATTGTCATGTGAAACAATAAGACACGTGTCACCAGCAAATAAAAGAGGCAGGACATTATTACAAACCCTGGGTAAATCATTCATATATATCAAAAACAAGAGGTCCAAGGATGGAACCCTGAGGAACCTCACAAAGCAGCTTGGCTCTATTTGAATTTTGTATATTTATAGATACATATTGTTCCCTGTCCTTTAAATAATCAGTCAACCATTTCAGAGCAACATCATGAAAGCCATATTTTTGTAATTTAGCAATAAGGATGTTGTGATCAACAGTATCAAAGTCTAAGAATATACCAAGAGAATTTTTTTATTATCTAAAGCTGTAGAGATTTTATCAACAAGCTGTAAGAGAGCCATTTCAGTTGACATTTTTTTCCGAAAACCATATTGATGGCTGTACAGTATGTTGCTCTCATCTAAATGTTTTTTAATTCTTGAATATACTAGTTTCTCTAAAACTTTAGAAAAACTGGGTAAAACAGACATGGGACGATAATTAGTAAATGTGCTAGAATCACCTGATTTAAATAACAGAGTGACTTTAGCTAATTTAAGGTCGTTTGGTACAACCCCTGTTTTTAGGGATAAACTTAGAACATAGGTGAGGGGCTCAACAATAGACAAGACTACCTTCTTTACAAGACTAGCTCTTATTTCTTCATGTCCTGGACCAGAATTTTTCATATCCAATATAATGTCATGTACTTCTTTAGAGGTGGGGGGATCAAACATACTGATACGAGGATACTGCTCATTGATATTCACCAAGATGGATTCATCTGTATTCTCGATGTCTTTAGCTAAGGAAGGACCGATATTTACAAAGAAATCATTGAAGCCATTTGTTATGTCAGAAAGATTAGTATAATTTCTCACACCATCAGATAATTGAGATGGGATAGCTATGGAGGCTTTTTTTCTTATTCAATAATTCGTTACTGAGGTTCCATGTGTTTTTTATATCATTACGGGATTGGTCAAATTTTTCTGAAAAGTAGGTTGTTGTTTTTTTTTTGCAGTTTGTAGTAATTTTGTGAAATAATTCTTATATTTTTTTGTAAACATCATTATTAAATGGGGTGGGACTAACAACATTTTTAATATAATTTATTGATTGAATTATTTCAAGTTGACAGATATTGGAAAAAATGGTCATATTTTTTTGGTAAACTGCATATGTTAAAGTGAAGAGTTGAAAAAGTATTTTTATGCCCTTGATCTAGTAAACTATTAGTGAATATATTGAACTCCTCTTCATTATAGCAGCTGCATAGACCTTGGTGTCTTCTTGAGTTGAGGAAGTTTATATCTGGATCAAAGCAGTCATTATACATCATATTCTTGCTGTCAGTTAAATCCTGTGGATCAGTGGTCAAATCTTCTAAAGAAACAGAATTTGAATTATTTACATCACACATGACAGCTTGACAACAATACTCATAATTGCATAATTTCTAGAAATCTGTTAAATTTGTTACTGAGAAATAGCTGGGGGAGATTTACTGGATCTGGGAGGATGCACAACTAGTTGATCATATTTCAGAAAGGCAATGTCCCCCTTCTTCCTCTGTTCTCTGAGTTGTAGCAGCAGTTCCTTTTGTTTCATGCGCACATTCTCAGAAAAGTCCTCGTTAATGAAGATGTTAGTGCCTTTAAGGGTTTTCACTCTTTTCAAAATTTCTTCCTTGTCTTTTTATCAGAGCAGTTACCACAATGGATCTGGGATGTCCAGCATGGTCATATTTTCCAGTCCGATGAGATCTTTCAATTTCTATAAGCTTAGAGGCTATTTTAAGGTGATCAGAAAATACTTTCTTTGCCTTGATCTCTGTCTCACTCCAAGATTCAGATTTTGAGTCTGGCACTCCATCTATTAGCAGGTTGTTTCTTCTTGACTGATTTTCCAAATAATCCATTTTTTCAAAAAGATTATTTATGGAAGTTTGGTAATCAGCAAGGCTGTCAGAGATAACTTGGATTTTTTCAGTGCTGGATGCTTTGGTGGCTTGCAGGTCATCCAAGTCTGCTTGTGAAAATTGGAGGCTAGCTTTAAGATCTTGAATGTCTTTAGACATGTTCAATACATCTTTAACAAGATTGTCCATGCGGGCAAACACAGAGTCAGCAATCACTTGAAGGCTTGATTTGCAGCTCTTCTCTTGTTGCTCAAGTAATTCCTTGTAAAAAGCCTTTTGCTGTTCCAGCAGCTCATGAACCATAGAAAGAGTGACAAAATCTTCCTCACCTTTCTTAGGCATTTTAATTCTTCAGTGTCCACAGTAACTTGACGTAGAGTGGCTTTCTTTGAGTAGACAGTGCACAGTCAGTGACAGCAGTTAATCCATCAAAAATATCTTAAAGCGTTTTTCATCCGCACCTCAGCAACACATCTTCATATATGACGTAAAAATATGATTAAAAAATGTTTATATTGTAGTTTAAAATCATTTTAAAAATCCAGAAATCTAGTAAAACAATTTTGAGTGGCTTGGAGCCAAAGTTCATGCTGCTGCTGCTGCTGCCAAACAGCAGCAGTCATTACCTATTCAGCCTCATGCTAATTGAAGGTCGCTGTAGCGGGACAACATCATTTCAGAATCTCTTAAACAATGGAAGTGAAAGGTGAAGTGAACAGAAAACACTACAGAATGAAAACATAAAATGCCTCCATACTGCTCATCTGGTGTAATCCAAGTCTCCTAAAGCCCCAACATGCCAAATTGACTTAAACGGTGTTATTTGCACCATGTCTTTAGCCTGAATCTTCACTGTAGATCCTCAGTTTGAAGCCACATTCACATTCACGTGCACATGTACACTGTCTGAACTGTGTGTGTAGTGTGACAATATGCAAACGGCATGTCAGGACTTTAAGAGACTTGGATTATACCAGATGAGCAATATGGAGGCTGGAGATTTTATGTTGACTGTTGACTACACACTTGTATTCTGGGAGATTCTGCAATGCTGTTTTCCTGTGAAAATCCTGCAGTGTTTTGTGGACTAAAAAACTAAACCTTTCATTTTTGGTGACCTATCCCTTTGAAAAGGTCTTAAAAAGTCTTAAATTTAACCTGCAGAAACTGAATTATTATGCTCATTTGATTTGGGAAAGAACAGGTTGAACGTTGCTGTATTTTAGCTATTGTCTATAGAGATAAACAATTTTTTCCAGTGTTTCTCTAGCATTGTTCCTGCAGTCCGCTGCATCGCACCGTGTGTCCTGTCCTGAAAAAGCCATCAGCAGATCTGCTCTGTGGTCACGTCAGTGTTGTGAGTTTTGTAGAAGACTAATGGCCGGAGCTGTAGACATTCCCAGACCCTGAAAACACAGTCCACCCACCTACAGTAGACACACACACACACCCACACACACAAACAGTTTGTCCAACCATGGCTGAGTGGTTCATGCATTTCAATTGGAGAAATCTATTAATTGGCTCATTAACATGGAGCCGAGTCTTGCTGTTGTCTGCGTCTGGTTTAGCTTGGATCCGGCTGAATGGTCGCAGTGTGCTTCTCAGCTCTCTATCTGAAATAAATGGTAGATTAGAGCAGGTCTGCTTTACACTGGGATAAATGAGCTGCTACCAGTTTAGTCTAATGTTATTGTAAGCCGGCAGGAGAAATGTGCACTTTATGGCAGTTAACACACACCGAGAGATTGGGTGTTGTTATTGTTACTAACAAGGTGGAACGGATTTAACAGCGTGTCCATGCTGTCATGGGGAAAGGAACGTTCTGCTATGGCACATTTCACACAGGGCTCAGGTTCATTCTGAAGCTCTGTGTGTGTGTGTGTGTGTGTGTGTGTGTCTGTGTGTGTGTGTGTGTGTGGGTTCAATTTTGCTTGACATTTTGGGCTCTGCCAGCTGGAGCTCGATGCAGTGCTGATGTGTGCTGCAGGTGGAGTGTGTGTAACTGTACTTTGCATTTGAGGAATTTACCTGCAGGTCCTCTCCAGAGCAAACTGAGAGAAGCTCGGCAAAGTTCAAGGTGAAAGAGAAGGAAAAAATATTAAAAACAGGCCTGAAAGATTGAGAGAAGCACGATAAACAGTGACACTGGGTCGTTAATAATGTACAGCCTTGCAAAACTTGTGAAATTGCAACATGAACTCACACATAGTTTTCAGACAGCAATTTCACGCTCAGTTTTTGGAGGTTTAAAAGTGAACAAGTGTTTTCCACTCCACTCTGGGATCTCCACTGCTGGGAACTCTTCCACCACCCAAAAAAATAAAGGAATTTTGTTTGTGACACTTAAAACATAAAAAACCCCCAAAAAATAACAGTAATGAGTTTTTCCTGAAACCGTATACTGTAACACCACACACCTCACTGTGACCAGTAAGACTCTGGATTCTGGATGGATTCTAGTGGATTCTGTTCACTGTGAGCTCTGTGGATTCAAATAAAGTTTTGAACTGGTGAACAGGTTGAGATAATAATTTGCAGGAAATTCAGAATTATTGTCTTGTTGTCAGTGCTTTAACAAAATCTCTAAGTGTGCAATGATTATGCTACAAATTTATAAAATGTGTGTGTGTGGGCATTTATGTATATATAAAATAATTTAAAAATATGAAAAATAAAGTACTAAATTTGTCAAAACTACACACTTAAGACTACATATACCTTTCACTTAAACAGCTGTATGGAGATGTTTGGATAGATGGACAGTAATATGGATATATATGAATAGCTGTCCAGGTTAATTGCACACATCTTGTAATACACACATGGTGTGCAGCATTAGCGTTGCCATGTAAAGGCATATTGCACAGACAAACAGACACACAGAATACAACCAGCAAAATATATATTGCACAGAAGATGATTAAACAGTGGAATATGTAAATATACAATATATTGAACAAGGTAATTGCACTTTAGAGATGTGAAGGATTAATAGTTTGTATGAAAAAAGAGGACATGAAGATATATTATGCTAGAAAGTAATGTAATATGTATAAATATTAGTAAGTATAATGTGCACTCTGAAACAGAAGAATAGTGCAGATAAGTTGCTGATGTTATAAATGGTCATGTACACTGTAAAAAGTGTATTTCAGTGATAGCTGAAGTAACTTAATGTTTTAAATTAGTCTCATTCAGTTTTCTGCTTTAAAGATGGCAGTCCATCACATCTGACGTACGGTTTAGCCAAAGGGTCAGGGGTCAGGGGTCAGGGGTCTGCAACCTGTGGCTCCGGAGCCACTTGAGGCTTTTTTGCCTCTCTCCATGGCTCCATGTGGCTTTGACAAAAAATAACTGCTATTTCTTACATTTAAATTTAATTTAGCATTGTTGTAGGTCTAAAGTGGTTTGGATAAGGACACTTGTGTGCTCAAAAACACTCAAAGGCATGTTAGACCTAACATTTCAGAACTAACACAATTCAGACGAAAGGAAGGAAGGAAGGAATAGGAAGGAAGTCTCCAAGAAAAATATAAAAATAATTTGGCTCCAGACAGATTTTTCTTTCTTTCTTTTTTTTTTTTTTTTTTTTTTGGCCAAAACTGGCTCCTTTGAGAGTAAAGCCTGCAGACCCCTGCTCTGGGTGAAGGAGGTCTAATGCAAGAAAAATATATATTTAGCGATCAAAAAATGTATTATGTCAGATATAAAATGGTCCCCCTGAATGAAGTTTTAGTAAACTCACTGAACCAAACTAGTTATCATTATGTCAGGCTAATGTGAAGTCATACTAACATAAACAATTACATAAATTATATAAACTAAACTAAAATGAAACTCTCAATAAAAACGACTTTTCCTGAAACCATGCTGTTATGTTGTTAAGGAGCAGTATTTTTCCCTTTAGTAAAGCAAGTAATTGAGTTGAAAAATTGAAACTTTTGACTTGGCTTAATTTCAGGTTGTATTAGAGTGATTTAGCAATCAGATTATTAAGTACATTAAAACAACTGTATTTATCTAATTGTTATCTAGCTGGAAAAACCTCAGTTAATTTGTGTGTTACTTATTGAAGCATTTTGATCTGACAACTGACTTTTGTCAGTGGACAAACTGACCTTTTCTCTGAGACTTTGTATTGATAGATTTTATAGTATTGGTCCAAATGCTTATCACATATGAATATAGATATTACATAGATAGAAAGGAATTATTTGGTGGTGTGAGTTTCTTTCTTTTTCCCTTCTTTTAATCGATATCGTTTTTCCTTCTTTCTCTTAACATAAGTTTGCGGTCTACCAGGATTAATCATATTTTTCTATTATATATTATGCAATTTTTTATATATATATTTTTTTTTTCTGATTTCTTTGCTGTGATTAACTTAAATGTAGCTTAGCGTAAGTTCAATCAGGAAGACCTTCTATTACGCTGCCTTCATTCACAACTTTCCTTTACTCCGTCTCTCTCCTCCTATTCCCTCTAATCAGCTGTTGTGGGCGTTCACCTTCGTCTTTACTATCCAATCAGATTTTGCCACGGTCGCAATAGCCAGTCAATTTGCCGCTGCCAAATCTTTAAATCGCCTCTGTCTTTGCTCTATCAGTTGTCAATCAGTCAATCGTGCGACCCTCCTCCACCCCTCTCTCCTCCAGTCATTGGATCCAGGTAGCCACAAGATGTTCACCTCGATCCTCCCTGACTTCCTCTCCTCCAGTCTTCAGGTCCAGGTAGCAGGAGTCCAGAGCCACTTCACCTCATCTGTCTCTGCTTTGCACCTCATCACCACCACCACCAGTGTCTAGACCCCGGGGGGTTCTCTTCTCTACAGCTTCATCACCCCCATTTATATATACATATATAGTATATACATAGTGTTTCACCTCAATGGGGTCTAACCGCCAAAGTCTGTTCATGTTTCATATATCATGCACATGCCAATAAACTTTCTCTTTTACACTTAGTCTCTCCTGATTGAACTATATTTAGTTTGTGGTTTAATGGTATTATCACAGTTATTATTCTTTTCCAGTTACTTTTCTGTGATTTATTTGCTTAATGGGTTTATCCTGGGTTTATATGTGTGCTGGATAACGTCAGAAGGTAGTAGTTATTTTCATTCCCTTTGAGGACGAGATGGACCAAGACTGGTGTGGACATGAGGATACATGATGCCCTGCTGATGTCATCCTTGTGTCCCTCCCCCCTGGGACTATTGGGACTTAACAAAAAGTTAACTGCTGAAAACATATGATCTGTGTTGTGTTACCTGTTTTTTGTTTGTTTGTTTTTTTTTGTTTTTTGTGTAGTTTTTTTGTAGTTTTGTTTTCTATCAAAAATAAAACTATAAAAATAATTATATAAAAAAGAAATGGTTCTTATCCATTATAAAAATAATCTCTGTCAGAAGGGTCCTTCATCATTGCCATTTATTGTTTTTAAACCTTTTAAAAATCAAACTTTAGCAATTAATTTTGTATTTTCACACAGCTGGAGTATCTCACCTACTGGTTTGCAACATTTCTGAGAATTTCCTTTTTCCTTGTTTTGCAGAAGCTGTGATGGCAAAAACATCCGCTACAGAACCTGCAGCAACATGGTGAGTGTGATCTTTACTACTCATCGTTTTTCCTGCAGCCAAACAGTACACTCGTTCTAGATGAACTGTGCATCACCTGGAGAGATGAAACAAAAAAAAGCTGCAGTCAGTTTCGGACAGTTTCAAGCAGCCTTCAGTGAATATACAGGAAGTGACAGAAATATTGACATCCTGTTAGATCATTTGCAGTCTACCTGTAGTTTGCGGACCAGGTTTGGAGAATTATAGCTGAAGAAATAAAGCATGCATTCTTAATCAGGGATGAAGTTGACGCATGAGATCCCCTCACTGTCCCATGATCCTCTGCTCTGCCTACATTAAGTCCTATAATAACCAAGGTTATTATCAACCACACAAGATACTTGTTAACAGATAACAGATGGCTTTAAACAGTCCCTCCAGCAGGCTGTAGTGTTGTGATCGTAAGCCAACCCCTGTGAATTCTTCATGACTTTACAATTTTGTCCAGTCACTGAAACTTATCTGTCACTTATCTGAATATCTGTCACATGCACTTCTTCATTTAGCCTACAAATTAGTATTTTTGTTCTTGTAATCCTGAATGTTTTTTGTACGGTTACTTCAAAGACTTAGAACACAGTGCAGTTTTATCCTCCCTGGAACAAACTGTCTTTGATTTTAATGTATTCTACAAGAAAATGTAAACGTCAGCAGTCAGCTCATTAAACAGGCAACAGCCAGGCACGTAGCTGCAGTGCCTGGCTCTTAAAGCTGCGTCCGCCTCCATCATGTGAGGTTATCATCGCCCAGTAGGGATCAAATCAGACACAGATCTAACTGGCTTGCACTGAGTGGCAATCATCTCCAATCAATTCTGCACAGGCCTGGCTCATTCTAATATCGTTACCTCAGACAAGCCTGCTGGGAGTCCAATCAGATCGCTACTCATTTGTAAACAGCCTCTCAGAGCCAATCAAGGACTCTGCTGTTCCACCTACAACCAGGTTGGTCTCGCATATGTAAGTTAAACCTTTACTTGTTGTTTTCGAGAAAAAATATATATATTTTGGCCATGAATAGTCAACTACTTTTTGGGAGTAGTTAATGACCACTAAAATGCAGTATTAATGCCCCAGTTGCTATTTTAAAGCTACTACAAGGAATTTTAATATTTTATTGATTTTGGAGCCCCCTTTAGACAAAAGTTTCCACTGTAATTACCACAAAATAACATCAAAATAAAATAATCTAGATGGAAAATCTCTTCCTGTTTCCTTATGACTGGCTAAAGTACTACTTGCTGTAACTTTGTTTGGGAAAATGTAAACAAAGACTCGTTTGGTCTGATTTAAGGAGAATCTGACCCGGTGGCAGACAAGACAAACAACTAGTGAAACAACCAATCCTTCTTGCGGATGGTCTTGTTTGCTTATATAGGTCATAAAGAGGTATCAGTATTAAATTGACACTGATTTATAACCAGATAAAAACTCCTTGCAGTAGCTTTAATTTTAGACTTATACATGTTATCCTGTAGGAAAGACTGCCGGTGTCCGTTAACGGTCCGTTAACATGTGGCAATGATACTGTGCTTCTTGTGTTCAATTTGATGTCAGCCAATGCACTTTAAAGAGTCAACCAATTCCTAATTGAAAGTATACTCACTTTTAATGCTGTGTCCTGGTTTGAGCACCTAAGTGTCAAAAGCAGGACGAAGCTGTCCAAAGTAGTTAAACTGGACAGAACAATTACAGGCTGCAAACAAACCCAACTGTCCCATCACCATAGCTGAGCAGTCCAACGCCTAAGTATCAAAATCTTAGATGACCACAGCCATAGATCCTCTAAATCACTACTTTCAGTCACTGCCATCAGAATGCTTTTTTTTGAATGTACCTGATTTTTCTGCACATGTAAACAAAGACAAATTTCTGCCATGTTCACACAAATGGTGGACAATAAAGTATTTTCTATTTCTATTTCTATAAGACTATATCTGAAAGTATTTAGTTTTCAGGTTTAGATTTTACATTCACATCCTGAGGGGGTGATATGATATGGGAGACTGCCCTCCCCCAAGAAAAAATGACAGAACCAGTAGTTTAAGCAGCAAAAACATGTGATTGAAGCCCTGTGGTGAACGTGGGAATTAGGACGATAGTATACCTGACAACAGGGGCCTGTTCTTATGAAGCACGATTTGTGGTTAGCAAGGTAACTTTCAGGATTAACCCTGGGTTTTTGGTCCTACGACGGTGGTTCATTTCTTACTGGAGAACGTCACCATGGTAACTTACGTGGTATGGCTAACCTTCTCCTGAGCAGGTTATATTCTAGATAAGAGATCAACCTGGATAAAAGTACCTCCTTCTGAATAATCAGTGCTCCTGGAAAATGCATTAACCAGAGCTTGGCAAAAGCCTGTGGAGCGTCTGTGCCCGGATCAAGAGAGGGACGAGGGGAAAGTGGTATTTCATTGTGCTATTACATACTGATTTATAAGCCAGCTGACCTCTATGAATTATTTTTTATATTTATTCTTTATTCGCTCCCATATTTATAATGTGCTATATTTGACTGCTGCAGTATGCATGTATCCATATAAAGAAGAGAAGGTCACACTCAAAAATATATCATTTCATATGTTTGATCATCTGCCAGCACATCAGATGACACATCAGTAAATGTATAAAATGATAGTTTTCTCTCCCAAATCAGTTTGACAGCGCTGTATGCAGCTAAAAGAATGAGACCGAAATGCCTAGAATACATCTTAGTAACACATTAATTTAACTGAAAACACAAATGTAATTATAGTCAGCTCTGCCTCTATGATGGAGCAGTGATATCATCAGGCCGTGTGTCCACAGTGTTTGTCCTGGCTGAGATCTCCCAGCTGGGAGTGCATGAGAGCATTTTGGAGGGGCAGTGTTTTCAGCTGGGAAGACTATTTATTTAGACTTTTAACTGCTTTTACTTTGTGATAAATGTGTGTTATTTTTAGTGTGTTTTATGTGATCATCATTCTGAAGAGCGCTCTATAGAAAAATCTTTCAGTCTGGACTATGATGGTTATGATATACTTCATCTTCTACCAGAACTACTTAAGAATCTGCTGGAACAACTTTAGAATCTACCAGTATTTCTTTCTTTCCAACAGAAAGAAAGTAGTTCTACATGGAACTGCTGACAGCGAGGTCTGTGGATTATTTTGAGTAGGTCATGATTTTTTGGAAAGAGACACTGATTTTGAATTTTTCAAATGTATTTCTTTGGTGCTTTTGGCATCACAAGTGGAATACTATCTAGTCCCATTATACTGGAGAGAAGGCAGACATCTCTATGGCTGATATCTCCAAAACTCTGCAACTCAACAAAAAGATCAATAAATATGATGGATAAATAGCACTGCATGCTGGGGGAAAAATATGTATTTTTGATTTTGGATTGGACTGTCCCTTTAACCAAAACAACGTTTCCATAAACCTAATGTGTTCAAATTGGTGCCTACATCTAACCAAACTTTCATCATATTATTAAGTTAATTTTTAACAGAGATTCTAAGCTGCTTTGAAGGCACAGACTGATAATGTTCCATTGGGGCATCTGATCAGAAAATGCTTTTTTGTGCAGGTCTGAAGTGAACTTATAAACAACTTATTTTGTTGTTTACTTTGGATGACTTGTTAGTTTTTAAGTTCCTCAAGACAACCCTGCAAGAGTATTCAGATGATGCGCAGTTTGATGTCAGTAAACTGCACTGAGCTCACTGATTTTTAGCACAGAAAAAGAAAAGAATACCCACAAAAGATCGACTGCTGGTTTTTCACTGGTCAGTCAACAATATATAGCTATCTGAATTTCATCTAAACTGTTATGGTCAGTTTTACTGGTCTGTTGCACAGCTACTTTTTGTTGGATATTTCTCTCTGCAGCAGCTTTTCAAATTCTATCAATAGGTTTGTGTGAACAAAATACAGATTCTTAAGATCTGATACGTTATCATACTTAAACTTTCATCATTTTTTAAAGTCTCCTTGTGTACAAATCATTCAGGCAGACAACTTTTTTCGCCAGCACTCTGTTACTTTCATCAATTAAAATGACAAATGTTGCTGGCAGCAGATTATATCAGCTGTTGTCAATAAACATTACATCATCCTGTAAGTAATTAATGACATAAAACTTGACTGTGGTCTAATTAATGTGCTCTCTGTAGGCCAGTTCGTTCGTGAGGTTAAAGATACACCACTCTGAATCATGACTCTGTAACACCACTGCAGAACTGTCCAACAGAAATGCAGGTTGCATTGCATGTTTTTTCTGATACAACATACATGCTCTACAAATCTCTTGTCCTGTGTTCTCCTTAAGGGAAAAAAATCTGAATCCTAAAGGAAGAATTTTATATTTTTATCCTCTAGGTTAGTATTAATTTGACAAATTACTACCTATGTAGATTGGAGAACTTTTTTTCCACTTAGCCAATCGAAGAGCAACAGACTCTGAACAACAACCCACACAAACGTTCCTGCTTTAAAGGGATAGTTCACCCAAAAATGAAAATTCAGTCATTATCTACTATCCTCATGCTGACTGAAGGTTTTTTTTTTTTTTTGTCCACAAAACACTGCCAGAGTTTCACAGGAAAACAGAGTTGTAGAATCTCGCAAACAATGGAAGTGAATGGTGACCAGTTTTCAAATGTTAAAAAACACACCAGAATAAAAACATAAAACGCCTCCATACTGTTCATCTGGTGTAATCCAAGTCTCCTGAAGTCCCAACATACCAAGTTGACTAAAAAAAAAGTTAGTTTTTAGCCTGAATCTTCACTGTAGATCTTTAGCTTGGAGCCACGTTGACGTACACATGTACACTGTCTGAACTGGGCGTGTATGTGTGTTGTGATGGTGTGCGAACAGCATGTTGGGACTTTAGGAGATGTGGATTATGCCAGACAAGCAGTATGGAGCCATTTTTTTCAGTTATTTTTTCCATTTAAAAACTGGTCATCATTCACTTCCATTGTTTGGGAGATTCTGCAGCACTGTTTTCCTGTGAAACTCCAGCAGTGTTTCGTGGAACAAAAAACTAAATCCGTCCTCCAGTTGGCATGGAGGTGAGTAGATAATGACTGAATTTTCATTTATGGGAGAATTATCCGTTTAACTTGCCATTCTAAGTCCAGCCCAGTGGTTAAGACGGTCACACGATCTAGATGTCACATTGACTGCTTCAGCTTTTTGTTGTGTTTTGTCAACATCACCCCATTTTCAGTAGGTCAAGACTGACCTGTGGTCACATTAACAGGGGATCCAGCACTTTTGCTGGATAAAAAGCATTATAACATTTATTTCTCAACTGATCTCAGTGAGTGGTGCTTCAAGGGTTCATGATGTATGTGGAGTAAGATTTTATGTTTTTAAACTCCATTTTGTTTCTCCAACTGGTTGGCTAGTTTTGGATTGCTGTTAACATTTTTAATTTTTTTGCAATTAATGTTTTTTATTGAGAGAATTTCATAAATCATTCTGCTTTACAACACACAGGGCCTTCCCATTAATTACAATAATTACAATCTATAAAAGAGCACAAAACAAAGTTGGAGTATCTCCCTAAAATATGTACAACCAAAGTTCAAATCTACTGACTCAGTCCTGTTTCTCTCATCCTCTCTCTGACCTGAACTACTGACCCGCCTCTCTGTTCATCAATATCGTTCAAACAACAAACTCCTCTGGTCATTTTGGGGCAATACTCTGGCGCCACCATGAGTTGCCACCATGTTTTGTACCACATGTAACGTGGCATAATGATGTCATCACAAGTGTACAACATGATGTTGTGAAAGACAGAAGCCTGAGCTTCCTGCTTCAATGAATGCTCTAGTTCAGCCATTCCCAAACTTAAGAAAGCTGCAGCCCACTTTGAAATCTGAAAATCTTCTGCAGCTCACCTAAACCTTTAATCACAATTTTGATTGACACACAAGACTAAGAGCAGGTATTTTCATATTATTTATTTCATAAACAGAATAATTGCATGTGAACATGGGCACACAAAATGCAGTGCAAATTAATAATCCATCCACATACTTGAAACAATTTTTGAACTTGCATATTTTCAACACATGCATGGTGTTAGTTCAACCAATCACAGTGGGGCTCAGTGTAATATATGCAGCGTTAAGTGGCACAAAACAAATGCAAATAGTGAAGTGTTAAGCTTATGTCCTGACTGTTTGACACTGGATCATGAAGTGCTTATACAAAGGATTTTACAATATTGAACCCAACATCAAAATGAAGAAAAACAGGCAGAAAATATATGAACGATGAATCAAGCTTCCATTTCTATATCTGTGAACACAGAGATTCACATATTACAACCCATCACAGCGGGGCTCAGTGTAATATTTGAGGCATTTAGCAGCGCAGAACAAAGCACTCACTCTCACAAGTCCATAAATTGTCCGTAATAATCCATCCACATTAACATAACAATTTGCAAAGTAACAAATGTAGGACATTTAGTGCAAAAACTGAATTGTTAAGCTTGCATCTTGACCATTTGACCCTGAAAAATAAAGCAATTACACATCAAAATTCACAATATTGAACCCAGTATCAACATGAAAAAACACATTTTAGGCTAAAAAAAACAATAGTAACAATAATAATAAAAACAATAATAATTAAGGTGTTTATTTGCATGAAAAAAACACTCACTCTCACATGTCCATAACTGTTATTAACACTGGATTTACTCCAGTTTCTGTGAGACCAAAAAGTTCTCTGAATATGAATCACATGTCAGGTAATGTTACATTGTGTCACCTGCAACTGTTGCTGCATAGCAGCTGTCAGAGTCTTGATTTCTGGCTTCAGGTACAGATCAGGCCCAACATCCAGTTTATTCCTCTGCTTTATCTTTAAAGCCACAAGTGCTGAAAATGCAGTTTCACACAGATAGGTGGTGGCAAAATGGCATCAGAAACATCAGTGCCTTGTTAGATCAGTTCACAAGCATCCAGAAATGTGCCAGGTGCTTCTGTGTGAAGATCAATTTCAAAGCCGTATCACAAGATAACTCCACAAGGCTGTCCTGCTGCCTGACACTGAGACCTGCATTGGCGTCCTCGTTACAGTTGGCTAATGGATTCTGGATCCAGCTGTGCTGCTCGCTGAGTGCATGGAAGTGTTCCTAGAGCTGCCTCCTCAGGGTCTGTAGGTGCTCTCTGATAACAGGGAGGTCGGGAACTGCCTCTCCTCTTTGTTCAGGAACTCACATAGGTTGTCAAAGGACTGGTAATTGTTCTGAACCACTCCTCTGTCCCACAGCTCCAGCTTCCTTATTGTATCTTACTGTGGACATGAAATGTGCTATGTTAGTGTATTGTTAGTGCACTGTCACATAGGACATGTTGCACACTATGGGCTCACTTGCGTAATACATGAATTTCAACAGGGTAGTGTTGTCTTAAATTGAAGATTGCCGTTGTGTCCGTACTGGAAGTGCAGATTGCAGTTTCTTCTCCTTCAAAGGCAAACTAAAGCTGGGCCGGAGGTTTACTGTCACCTGCCAAAACATCTACCAGCTTCTGTATTCATTTGTCTTCAGATTCACTACATTCAACATGAACATCCTTTTATTTTTATGTGCATTTGTTTGCCCTCTGTTTCTTGAGATTAAAAAATACACCGTAATCTCTGTCAACAACTGTCGGCCATCTGACCACATTCACAAGTTTGGTAGTCCCGCCTGTTCCACCATGTAGACAAGATGACCACTATTAAGGGCAAGAGGTGTCCAGCATTCCACACTCAACCTTTTGGCCATTTTGAGTACAACAACTCACAGTACACTTTGTTTTGCCATGAATGTTAATGTGAACACTCTTACGCACTCAAAACAGGAAGTGTAAGTACAAAAGTAGGTAAATGGAGATTGGATCAAAAGATTGAGGCCATTTAAAGAGTCGAAAATGTCACAGCCACTCAGAGTCAGAGAATCAGTCTGACAGTTCAAACTGTGAGTTCACAAAATATTTGAGTTGAGTTGTGTGAGCACTTTTAATAAATTTCACCGTTCTGCATCATCTAACCTGACATGCCAGATGGTTTGTTACACAGAACCATCTGGGAAGTTGTCCTGAGAAACTATTTGAAAAAGGGCAAATATTTGGACCTGCCAGACACTTGGAAGGTGATTGGATGAACCATCTGTCTGTCACCTCTTACACAGGCTAACTTCAACCAATCAGATCAACACTACTCGCTGTTGTCACACCTAAAACCACGCCTGTAACTGCTAGTAGTCCCTCCTTGGATGCTGATTGTATGCACCACTTTTGGTGCGGACACAAACAGATAACTTGAAGCCTGGCAAGATGGATTCTCAGAGTCCAGCTGCCTCGCAATGCTTAATCAAAACCATATTTAAATCCACAGGCATCATTTTTGCGGTCAGTGCCTCTCTGTGACCAGCGGAGCCACATCTTTGACCCATTTCACAACTCCCATGAGTTTTCCCATGGTTGCCCGACCTCCGTTGGTACTGAGCCCTACAAACTTTGTCTGGTCTATTTCACTGGAAAACATGAACACATTCAGAGTCTCAAAATGGTTTCAGCTGCAGTTTGTGAGGGTAAAAGGTTTGCAAAACAGAAAGTCTTCATGTATTTCTCCATTATTTTTATATCTGACAAAAGCAAGCAAATTTGACAAGCATGATGTCTGTCCACTCATAAAGCGGGAGAGCATAAAAACGGCTCGCTCATATTCTGCTCACCAGCTGCTTTAACACATCTTCAGTCATATTGTCAATACGGTGCCTCACTGTGTCATCAGACAAAGAAATCAGTTGTTTAGCCACTTTCTCACCAATCACCACTCCAACCATCTTTTTGGCAGCAGGTAAAATTAATCCTCCTCAATATTGTGCAGCTTTGGGGTTTTTGCAACTCAATATGACACCTCCACTGCATTGACATTTTCATTCCTGGTGACAATCGCTTTCCTTTGGCTCAGATACTTTCTCAACTTGTTTTCTAGGTGGCAGCTCAGCTTAGGCAGTATCAGCATCTCAACATAGCACACAAACAGGCTGGCCCCACACTTGTAAAGCTACTCAGATACTCATTTGAGTATTTCCTGTGGTCCCTTTTCTCTTGACAGATTCATTTTGATTTTCTGCTGATTCACTTGATTCTACGTCATCAGCTTTCCTTTTTCCACCTGAACACCACTGCTCCATCCTGCCAAGCCCCTGCTAATGATGAAATGTTCCGTCAACTATGACTCCCCGCTAGTGACAAGATATATGATACATCCCAGTGTTAATGTGACAGGTCAACAGATATGGTGTGACGCATGTTAGACTAGGTCAGATACACGAAGACATAACTAAATCCCACGGCTGTATTTTATTACTTCTGGAGCCAGGTACACCCACAAGACTTATGTCTGATTTTAAGCTAAGTTGGTCTTAACTTTGTATTCTAAGTCTAACCCAGTAGTTACGATGGTTGTGCCATCTAGGCGTAAACCTTCTTCTTGCTAAATCTTATGCCCTGTCAAGAGCAGGCACAAAGTCAAAATCTAGCCTGATTAATACAGATATACAGCCTCCAGCCACAGACACCTTCTATTCTGTGCCATGAACGTCCAAATAGACGAGTTATTCAAAAGAACTGTGTGAAAAATTAAAGCAATACAGGTGGGAAATTAATAATATTCAGTCAGACATAAAATTAGACATGAGAATTAAATATCATTTGCCGAATTTACAAGAGGGCCCAAAAAATTAAGAATTTGTCACAGTAAATTTATTTAGACAAAGTTTACTCACTCAGAAACTCTCAAAATTGCACAATTTTTTAGGGGAGTCTGGGGATATTGCTGTTACTTGTTAAATTATGAAATCAGTTGAAACTGTATGCTTCCTAATATCTGTCCTTGTATTTGAACTGAACAACCATTTATGTCCTCCATTCTTTGTCTCCAAGTCAGCTGCTTTATAAATTGTTGTTACATTGGACTGCTTTGAAGATTTCTATCCTCAGTACAAGATGAAGTTGGCTTTTCTTTATCTCTGACCCTCCATAACATTTCTGCAAATTAGAAATGACCAGCTACAAAAAATGCAAAATTAAGATATCTAACACCACAGACTAGTCTAAAATATTTTTGTGAAACTGACCGCAGGCTGTGTAAAGACCAGTTGGTGGAACCCAGAGATTACATTTTAAAAATTATTTAAAACTTAAAAATGTAATAATTTTAAATTTAATTACAAAATCAAAAATCAAACACTTTTGTTTATTTCCTTTTGATGACCTGTCACGGCCCACCTGCAGTACCGTCATGGCCCACCAAAAGGCTGCGGACCACACTTTGGGCATCACTGCTCTAGTTATTATGGTTTTTATTTTAGATCAGGGGTCTCCAACCTTTTTCCCCCTGAGAGCTACTTTTACAAAATGAAAATGGACGAGAGCTACTCATGTTTTGTACATTTATTCTTATATTGTATTTCAACCCAAACAAACTCAATAAGCTTGTTTTAACTGAACATTTACAAAATGTCAGTGTCCACAGCTCACATTTTGTATCAAAACATCACAAACAATATTTAAATCATCTGCATGTGCATTTTGTCTTTCTGTATGTACCTTTTTGTCTGTCTCACACTATTAAATCGAAATAAGAATGCTGTCAAAACAAAACAAAACAATGCAATTACAAATACAGGTATTGTTAACTATTCACTCATCATTTTGTTATATCTGCCCATGTCACCGTATCACACCTGGAAATAAGGTCAAGAACTCTTATTTGGTGGAAAAGTCATCAAACACCATGTGAATGAAAACAGTTAGCTGGGCTCTATCACTGGAGTCCACAGACTCATCACGCTGAATTGAAAACCATTTGCACCTGTTCATGTCCAACTCCAGCTGTTTTGCCACGTCCACAGACAGCGCAGACACTCTCCTTGCCACAGTATTAGCGCCAAGCTGTACATCAGCAATAGCAGCCAAAATTTCTGTCTTACTTTTATGGTCCTTGGATAACGTTTCAGCCACTGTGATCATGGTCTCTTTGACAATCCCGCCATTGGTGAACGGCTTTTTGTGCTTCGTTCAGATGTGCACCACTTTAAATGAAGCCCTCTGTTGCTGCATTGGCCTTCTGCGTCGGTGTGGCGAACAGATCCTGATGTCTTTGAACTATTGTTTTCAGCTCTTTTATCTTTTCTTTTCATAGACTGCTACCTGCAGGAAAGTCTCATGAAAAGTTGCTGCACTCCACATTACACTTTTTACCGTTCTTTTTCCCATTCTTTGTGGAAATTATATGTTTTTTGCCTCTTATTCGTATGAGCTCCTCCCGCGGCCATGACTGCTGGCCATCTCACATCACCACTGACACATCAAGATTGACAGCAGCACAACTGTTTGATTGACAACTAATTGGCAAATAATCACTTTGTGTAAGAAGAGGGCGGGACACCTGTGAATTTGATTGGATATAAGGTGGCGGTTGGCTGAGTGACCAATCAAGTTTTCAAACTTATGTATGATTCATTATCCCTTTGGTGAGCTACTCAGAAAGGGGCTGCGAGCTACTGGTAGCGACGCGTTGGAGACCCCTGTTTTAAATTGATTTAAACAGGATCATACGAACAGCCATCTCCTACGGCCAGTTTGAGGCCTCCTGCTGGAGGTCAGTTTTCATCAGATTTGAAGCTCAGCAGAGAGCTGCGAGGAAGTTTGATCTGAGGACACAGTTATGTACTATAACACTTAATCATGAGAGGAAAGAATGCAAAACTGAGGACTCTGCAGACTTCAAACGTGCTCTAAGCCCCTCTAAGACCATTGAGAATAATTCAGGTCAGACCAAAAATATGTGATACACTTTATGTGTACAATGAAGGACATTATTTTGCTGTAATACAGTCTGTTTAATGCTCTAAGTGAATAGTCCCTCCTTCAGTCCTTGACAGTCTGTCCTGTAATATCAACAATCGTCATTTGATCCATGAGAGATGAACAACCACAACCACCTACGTGATGGTAGCTCGACAGTATGACTGCACTTTTTCCAAACCACAGAAACACAGCCAGCCTGCTGAAACAACCCACTAACACCATTTTTAATCAGAGGAAGACAAGTCTTATTTCTCAGCTTCCCCACTGAACTGGTTTAGTCTGGATTCATTGTAGAGCTTCAGTCATATCCACTGGGAAACGCTCCCAGGATAATATTTATCCCACCTCCCCCTGTTCACACATGGAGGCTAACTCCGTCTGAACTGCAGGTTCTGTTTACTGGGCTCCATACAGCCGTCTGAAGGGTATGCAGGCTGGCAGAGTGTGACTGAGTGAAGCTGATGTGTCAGACTGGATGTGTCCACTTCTCGGTCAGGGAGGAGAAGACAGACTTATTGGCTGCCAAAACCCTGCCAGTTGTCATCCGGAGGAACATGCATCTCTTATTGATCTGAGAGAGTTCTCAGTCCCAGGAAGCATCCAGGTGTTAAGCTGTTGACAGCCTTTCTGCAGCTTTACTGTCTGTCCCCTGCCATGGTCAGATAGGCAGGATTTTTCCTGTGTCCACTCTGAACCACAACAAATATAGGAGCTGATAGTTTCTCAATTACTTTGATGTTGGTTTTCAGTTGTCATGGAAATTACATTTCTTACTGCAGACCTTCACCATTAATATTCCCATATATACTGAAAAACCTGCAACCTCTTTATTCATTTCTTGTAGGACGCAGCTGGCAAATGGGCCAGGCTTATATACAGTGTAATGTAATATATTAGATTAGCATAGATTTATTGGAATCTGCTTATATGTCAGCTGATGCAGGTGCAGAAATGTTTTCACCACATTCTGACTGGTGCCACATCATTATTATACTGACTATAACTCATTCTTGAGAATTTAGACAAGACCGTGTTTTGATTTTTATCCTCCAATTATGCTGGAAAATATATTTTGTAACGGGCCAACCTGCTAGCGATTAAATATTTTATTAAATGTAGACTGTCAGGTGGAAAATCTGACAGAGTTGAGGTCCTGTGGAGTTGACAAAATGTTGCATTTTTTCATTTCATAGCATAGTCATAGTGAGCAGTCATCAGAGTCTCAGACTGTGTCTCAGAGTCTCTTAATGTTAATCAGAATACACATTTTGAAACCGTATGTCATGGTTTGGGTTTTTCTTAGTCACTTCCTGTTTTATTTTGGTGTGTCTTCCCTTGTGTGTCTTTTTTTTTTTACTTCCTGTCTTTGTCTGCCTTCCTGTTCTTTTTGATCACTGCTTACTTTCACCTGTCCTTGACTGTCCTCACCTGTCTTTTGTTATCCTCCCTCTCCCTAGTGTATTTAATCCTGTTCGTACTCATCAGTTTGTCTTTACCTGTGTTTGCTAATGGAATCTTGTTGCTCGTGATTTTGGTTTTCCCCTGTACAGATTCATTTGGATGACTGTCCCTGTGTTTCATTGGTGTCAGCTTTTGTTGATTCTGTTTTATTTATTAAATATCACTTTACTGCTCCCATCTGTCTGCATTGTCTGCATTTGGGTCCAAACCTGAAGATTCTTGAATTGTGACACCATAATTCTTATTTAGCTTTGATTTAGGAGGACTACAGAGTTGACATGTTATGGCTGAGACACATCTGATAGAAATATTATTGAATGAATTCGTCTAAAAATATAAAGTTTACCAGTGCTCGAGCAGTATTCTTTTCTTTTTTTAAAAACCAGGAAGTGAGACAGGGGTCCTTAGAGTATAGCTGACCCTTTTTATACCTGATTAAATTATGTTTTTGTAAAAATCTGACAGAACCAACATTTTCATTTAAAAAAATTATTTTAAAAAAGTTGATTATAATAGCAGATTTTCATACCTATTGTATCAGTAGGTATTGTTACTTTTAGATTTTGAAGCCTTTTAACTCATTTTGTAATCATTTGAAGTTTTGATTTCTTGTCTTTCTTGTTCAAGGATGTTTTTCTGACACAGAGCAAGTTTGGAAATTAAAAAAATTAAAGCAAAGCAAAACATTTCATATATTTCATATATATAAATCCTTAAAGAATATTTTTTTCACCAGAAAATTGGAATTAAGAGTGTTGGTGTTAATAAATTGAATTTTTTTTTTTTTTCTTGGTTGGACATGATTTGTTCCATTTCTCGAGAACTGATATTGATTTATTATTAGTGATGACAAAATATGGTTGCACTCAATGACAAGAAGTCACCTGATTAGCAGAGGGATTTTGTACAAAAAGTTTTCGTTTCTCCAGGCTTCATCATTGTCACAACCTATGTAGTGCAGATATTTCTTAAATAGCAAAACCATAGGTCCATCACTGTAGAAGTACATAACCTGGTCAAAATTCTGTAATAACTCAATTTTAGGCATCTTTATCAAATGTTTTTATGTACAGCTGTGGTCAGAGGCTTTACATTTTAGTTATCAGTTGCATTTTATGTTTTATATCTGTCCTATTCTTGTGAATCTAATGAACACCTTGACTGACTTTCTTTAAACTTGGCACAAACGTCCACTCGGCCTCAAGGATGAACTGACTAGATTTTGCCTGTTTACGGTCAAAGGTCAAAGTTACTGTGACCTCACATCTGTCCCATTCTTGTGAAGGACCAGAGGAAATTTCTTCAAATTTGGTACAAATGTCTACTTGGAATTAAAGATGAACTGATCAGAATTTGGAAGTCAAAGGTCAGATTTTTTTGGTAATAACTCAAGATTTCATTTGCTAATTACAATACAATTTCACACAAATATCTAGTAGGATAAAATGATGAAGTGATGGCATTTTAATACCAAAAAGTCAAAGGTTTCTCACTGGAAATGATTCACTGGGATCATACATGTCAAATACAGTAATAATTGCAGTTCTGCCACAAATTACACTTCTTCACCACAAATATTATGAGTCTAGACAGACAAGGATGTAAACTGTAACTTGGCTGGTTGGTGGAGGCGTCCACCCACGAGGTGCTAATTCTAGTCGATTATGAATATCAGAGGGGTGTTCTACAAAGCTGGAACTGTATTAACTGTCAGATTTAATAATCATTTTCAAACTTTTTGCATACAGTTGAATTATATCAGTTAAATGCCAAATAAAGTAACACTGAAATGAATTATAATGAGCTACTGTGGTGTAACACTCTGTCCTTGCCCCTGTTGTCCCTCTCCTCAGGATTGCCCAGCAGATTCAGGGGACTTCCGGGCCCAGCAGTGTTCAGCCCACAATGACATCAAGCACCAGGGTGTCACCTACGAGTGGGTCCCAGTGCCTTATGACCCCACAGCACCCTGCGCCCTGCGGTGCCAGGCTAAAGGGAGGAGTCTCACTGTCGAACTGGCCCCAAAGGTGCTGGATGGGACCCGATGCCGAGCAGACGCCTTTGACATGTGCATCAATGGAGTGTGTCAGGTGAGGAACCATATTACACATCAGATGTTGTCCAGTCAGTGGACCTCTGATAGGATGAGACACCTGCACCATTACGTGTTCTCATTACGTGTTTGAATGAAAAATGATCCGGTGGCAGGAAATTATTCTAAAACAAAAGTTGAGACAGTTCTGACAGTTCAGTTCATGTTACTCATTGCATGAGCAGACAGTGTGAATCAATCAGCACACCTTAAAAGAGGAATCTGTACTATATTTACTGTGATAAATATAATAAAATGACCATGATATGTCATCAGAGATCAAGGAGACATGTTAAGTTGAAATACAGCCGCAGTGTCCTTTGAAATATTTGTTCCAGGCTTGAATAACAGTTTTTGTATGCCAATTTCACATTAATTGGAGTCCAAATTAATGCTGAATATTTGCAGAACAAGCAAGTGTCTGTTTTTTGAGTTGTAAGAAATCGTTAAAAATCTTGTTGGAAGGGTTAGATGTTTACGATAATTAAATTGAGCAAAATGTTAATGGAGTTTGGCAGGCAGTGAGACAGGCAGCCACTTTACTCAAAGTCAACTCAAAGTGTGTAATTTCAGAGCAGTGGGCTTTTGTTTTCAGGATAACAAGCTGAACTTTGCATTGACAGATAACTGACAGTTATAAACAGCTGATTCATTTACAGTTGAGGACTTTTCCACACTTGTTATTGTCAGTTTTTGCGTCTTGTGGTCCTGCAGTTTACCTGCAGCCTGCCTGAGCTTCCCTGAGTCTGAGTAAGAGGGGGTGGGAAGAATAACTCACTTCAACCATAGACCTTATATTAAACAGGATTATAACCCATTTAATATACAGCTATACTTAATTTTGTTTGTGCAGTTGTTACATATTGCTCCTTTGTCAATATGACAATTTTAACCATTCTACATGTTGTTAGTCTCTCTCTTGCGTGACATTTGCTTTATGATTGGATCTTCAAGCACTTATAGAATGCTTAGGAATTTCAGCTGGATCATGCAAACTGCAAATATTCTATTTCCTCTGTTGGAGAGAATTAGCAGAGAAGCATCATTCTCAGTGTGCTCCAGCAGAACTACACCTATGCTTGTATATTAATAATGGTGGGTAGCACTCAAAACATTTCAGTCCTGGTACCAATATAACCATTGCTATTCGTATTACCATAATCTCCTGCAAAAAATATTCTAGCTCACACACCGATGGCAGCCTGTTCAAGGAGCCGCAGCCAACCCTGCACCCTTGACCCTGCACCTAGGCCCACCTGGATGGACTAATTGCAAATACAAGATTTAGATTTTGATCAATTTATTGATTAACATAATGCATTGCTCTTTTAACAAATACTTTCATTAGATGGGATGCATTGGACGCTTATATTAAAGGGCAAGCATTAAGCTAACAACACATACAATCAATTGGTATGTATTATGTATTATGATAAAACCTTCTAACATTTGTTTTGCTGCACCTGCTTTGTGAACAAAGATGAGATCTGATCTCAGTGCATTGTTGCAGCTAAGTCCAAAGACAAGATATCAAAAGTGGTAGATGACTAATCAGTCATATAAACATTGTGGGGTGTCTTCAATCAGCAATTCCTTCTTGTTTTTTTTAATTAGATCTTTGTTTGTTTGCATCTAAGTATCTGGGTTTTTTTTCTCTGTGAAAACCAAAAAGTATATTTTGACTAAATAGCTGTCCAAACATCCAGTGCCACCTCAAAAAGTCCTCCAAACTGAACAACAAAATGCCATAGGTCCAGGCCCTCCAGATCAACAAATATAAGCACATTATTTTTTTTAAAAAACAGTGATGTTTAAAAGTCTTTTCTGATCTTACTCACCTATTATTAAAGGTGTAGTTCAGATTATTTGAAGTGGGGTTGTTTGAGGTATTTCTCCACAGTCAGTGTATTACCTGTAGTATATGACGGTTGACACGCCCCCTCTTTGGGGAAGCAGCAGGAGTAGTAGTGTAAGCAAGGCTGTGGACAGGGTCAGCCTAAAAAAACATAAAAAGTACATGCTATATTCAGCATATTTTCACTGCTTTACCTTGACATGAGACTGCCTTTTTGACAGGAAAACAACATTACACAAGACAAATATCACTCTCTCTCTCTGAAGTTACCAGTGTCCTTTGGCAAAAGGAGTGATAAGAAAAGCCTGTCTGACATTAAGATAAAGCATTGAAAATATTCTAGATATAGCATACACTTAAACTGATATTGATTTTTTCATGTGTCTAAACTGTTTTGCTGCTGACTAGGCTTGAGCAGTATCAGGGTATCACATATATTGCGGTCTTTAGAAATCTCAACGGTGTGATTTTCAGTTGTGAATAAAGTTTTCTGAAACACTGAGGTTGCAGCAGTTTTTCTTTTTTGTTGTTGATGGAAATTATAAATATAAAATGAAATAAATGTATTACTAGTAATTTACAAATGCTGAATTTATTCATATGGAACTCATGACAGAAGAAGAAGAGGAATTATTTGAAAGTAGGAAATAAATTATTAAGTTATCGGCAGATTATTTTTTGCTGTAGGGTCTCCCTGCCAATTAATTAAATATGACATGGAGTCATGAAAATATTACCACATATAATTTTATTTTGAAATGACTTCTTACAGCTATAAAATCATTTTATTAGCCACATGATATATCTATGTATCTCCTTTCAGATGTATGATGTGTTGGTATCCACGGCAACAAGTGTCATCAGGTTCTTTAGTGTGAATCTATGGAGTAAGGGTGTTTTTTTATGTATTCTTTTATCTATGGACTGTAAGTATGCATATTTAAACCCAGCAAGGTTAATTGCATATAAGACACAAAGCACTGTAAGCTATACAGTGTCATATATGCTACAATGGCTTCTGTCACCTAAGCAATGTACTGCTGTCCACAGTAGTATATTTCTTAGCTTCCTACACCAGTAATCCTGCTGCTTCTCCAAACTGAGGCATGTTGACCTCCATCTACTGTAGGTAATATACTGACTGTGGAGCAGTACCACTTTCCAAAGTAATCCAAACTATTCCCTCTAAGGTTTGCTTAGGTTTAGGAGCAAATGCATTGTGGTCAGGTTAGGGGAACAATGATGGTTTTACGTTAAATTCGTGAGGCAATGATAATGGGAGTTTGTTGGAAAAAATAGGGTTTTTATTTACCCCGAAAAATGCAAAACAATATAAACCAAGTACTTAATAATTATAGTTCTGTGCCCATGGCCACACCTTTTGCTGCTCCAGGAAGAGACCTCCCACCAGCATGGTAACTCAAGACAATGAAAGAAACCAAAAAATATTAATATAACAGAAAATTGCTCCTTGAACCCTACAGTTTGAAAATGTGCACACTCCATTTAAACAGTTAGGCTAAAAGTAAATTAAGAGATTGCAAATCAATTAAACTGGGTAGTGTGGACTTAATTTTGGATATGAATTGTTTGTGGTGTGGTTGACTGCAAATAAAATTAATCACTTTGCTTAAAGTAGTGAAGTGAGTGTGTGAACAATAGTAACTCGGTGTGGCAACAAGTTTCCAGTGTTGAGGTCCCGTGTTTTTTTGACCCGTCCATCAATCCTGACCTCCTCTCTCTGAACTTTGTTGCTGTCATAACGTCACGCGACTTCCTCCTTTGCTCACGACGGACAAGAGCCATAATTACTCCAGCCACTACAGGGCTTTGTCAAGAGAACATAAACACATGTTGTTTTTGGCCATTTGCTCTCATTTTCCTCTGCTCTCCTATTACCCAGAGTGCTCAGCCATATTCTGCACTCGTTAGTTTAGTTTTGTCTAACTTCAAGATACATTTGGAGCATCCACATTGCTGCTTTGCAGCTAATAATGCACTGAAAGGATGAGCTGAGACATGGGAAGTTTGGTCCCAGCAGTGTCATAATCATGTCAGAGTCTCTATATTTGGTAGAGCTTTGTTTTGGGACACACAGAGAGGGATTTACTGTGGACGGCTTCCACTCCCAGACTGGCTGCTTGATTAGAGACTGTTTGTGACTGCACGACAGGAGGAGGAGCGCATGGATCACACTTGACAGAACCATTTCCCAAACAATTATTTATACAGACTCCCCGGCACATAGGTGATGTAGCAGAAAGCTGCAGTGTAGTAGAAACCTATTATGAGCTACTGAGTGCTCCCATCCAGCTGTCAGGTGAATTTGGATGCGTTTCCGTCCGCTTTGTTTAAGTGGAAAACAAGAATTGATGAGTTTTGGAGTTTTGGACAGCTTGTTGTTTTTTTTATCTTGTTGTTGCTGTCAGTTTGACCATAATTCATGCTGTATGAAGAGGAAAATAACAAATCACACTTGGCAGTTTTTGAGGACTCCAGCTAACAGCCGAACCACCCTGCCCTGTTGCACAGAGGAGACAGTTGGTTTAACATTTGTGGGAGGTTTGATCGACAAACTTTTTCTTTTTCTTTTTTTTTTTTTTTTTTGCTGTCACTTAAAAACACAGAAAGCCACTGGTAAACTGTAATAAATACATTTCTATCAAAAATTTTCACTGCTTCATTTTATTATAAACCTGAAAATGTCACTCAGTAAAGTGCAGATCTTCACCTAGAAACAGAGGTGAAGCACCTACTGCAATGTTATTACCATATTTTAGAAGAAAAAATTTTGGTGAAGGGTTTTTTTATCTAGACATGCAGTTTTTCAATGAAGTGTTTTTGCATAGTACAGTCTCTATAATGTTAACACAATTAATGGAGCGCTGTCCAAATCTCTCAGTATAAAAATTGAAGAACATTTTGTTATTATTTAGAACATTAGCAGAAGCAACAATGCAACTGTACAGCAATATAAAAAATACAGAAATCTACACAATGGAGAAATGCACAAAAGCTGACATTCTAAATAGTTCACACTTGATGTTGCCTATTCATAAACTGCATGTTCCAGTGAAAGCTGTGGCTGATTAAAGCCCCCTGTAACAGAATTTAATTCCAACAAGCAGGGATGGGACTTGAGTCACATGACCTGACTTAAGTTAAACCTTTTTTTAATTCAGTACTTGCATTTTCTAGACAGACCAGCAGACACAGACACATGAGGTGCATATTATGGAGGGGACTAGTCCTAAAATAAAATTTGGATTCAAGGATTATGTTGTCAGTGATGGAAGTAAGAAGAGTCAGTGTCATATGTAAAGCACCTCAGACAGAAGCATTAATAGGCCACAATGGCTTCAACATTGTGATGGAAATTTTCACTTTAGAGCCCTTTAAGGCCAAAATGCACTAAACACTCTGATGCTCGCGCTTTGAAGTACACTCATTATATTTAATGCCAGAACACACACTAAAAGCATCTTGACATGCATCAAACTGCCTTGACGCTCACACTCTGACCTTTTTTTGATTTTGGAGTGTTAAATCAGGACCAAAGCTTTTTTTTCCCTGCAGCCACAGTACGTGTTTGGGGAGAGCTACACAGAATTAAAAAGCATGAATGTGAGTAACGAGTGTTGATGGAGCTGCAGCTCCACCTGAACCAGGTAAAAGAAGAAAAGCTGAAACACAGCAGAAAAAACTTTTTGTGGTCATAAATCCTGATGTGTCTGTACAGTTCTGTGGTTTATACACTGCTGCCTAGAGTCTCTGTCTCAGCGACAGATGGACAGACACTTGTCTCATCCATGAAACGTCTCTCTGTGCTGCATTATTGTAAACCATGAAGTGTCCAGACGCTGTCTCTACCTCTTCCTCTCCTTGGTATATGTCGATGTTCGGTTTGCTGTCTGCTGTTGTCTAAAACATCCTCACTGATGTAAACTGTCAAAATGAAACAGATGTGAATTATCCTGCTGCTTCATTGCAAAAACATGAATGTCGTGCATTATTTACTCATTATGTAGACTGACCTGATTTTTTTGTATATTTTAATATATTATATTAAAGAAAGAAACTACTAAAGAAACAAAAAGATATATATATATATATATGTATATATATATATATATATATATATATATATATATATATATATATATATATATATACATACATATATATATATATATATATATATATATATATATATATATATATATATATATATATATATATATATATAAATATATTGCTATATTATAATTTCAGAGCCTCAGTCTCTATTGTTCATTCAGGAGGCTTGATATTGTTGCCACAAAATGGCAAACATCAGTAAGGTTTTTAAGGTGTGATCAGGCTGTAACAGTTTTCATTAATATTGAAATTAAAACTAAACTTTTAATGACCATTGTCTTTAACTGATGTGGAACCGAAGGGGGGATCATCAGAAGTTAAGATGATTTGGCTTGACTTGCTTGTCTTTTAGCAGGGACTTGACTTGGTTGATTCTCATCATAGTGACTTGGGACTTCATTGTTATGACTTGCGACTTGTTTGTGACTTGCACATGTGTGACTTACTCCCACCTCTGCCAACAAGTAACTAGTATAATGTTCAATTTTTCACATTTATAACAAACCATATTTGATGAAATTAAGCGAGTTACTATTGATTTTGTGCATCTCTCAATTTTTTTTTTTTTTTTTACTAATGGACCTTAAACACTCTGCACAGCAGCAACATACAGCAGTGGCCAGTGAGGTACAGTTAAGACCGCAGTGAAGATAATAAAACAAGATTTATTCATGTCTTTATCATTCCTACATTTAGTGGATTATAACCTACTGGTTTTGGAATAAATCAGCTGATTCTTCAGTTTAAGAAAAGACATAATTTTTTGATGGATGTCAGATTTTGAGCCATGACAAAAGACAAACTGTGGCGTGCAACAGCTTAGGTAAGCCTTGTTTTGAGCTTAGCAGTTGTGATGAGTTTTAGACCCCACTGGCAGGTTAAGAGGAGTGAGGAGTCAGCAGCCAGTATCAAACAGAGCAGTCAATAAAATAGTTTTTTCAATAGTTGTGAATCGCAACCATGAGAGGTCCTTGAACATCCACACACACACACACACACACACACACACACACACACACACACACACACACACACAACCAATTGCATGATCTCCTTATAAAAGTTGAATGGGAGAAGAACAATAGAACAGAAAAAAAAGTTTCTGACAGGAGAAAGGGAGTAGAGAAGTAAACAACAGAGGGAATTACGGGAGAGAAAGGGGCTATCTCCTCTCTGATTCCTCAACAATAGCCAAGATAATGAGGTAACATCCTTTCCAGATCCATTAACAACATGCTCTGCTTATGCAAATCCAGCTGTCTACGCCATACAGCTGCAGCTCACAATGCAGCTCCGTCAGTTGGAAAGGCAGAAGCATTTACCATCTGACACCTGAAATAGCACAATATCCTTTAATGATATCTTAATGCAGGAGCCATAAGAGGCTTACACCTTTCCCCATCCACAGCTGTCATCCTGAAGCATCAGGCTACAATGATGCAGGCTTTTTGACTCACAGGAAAAGTTGTTCTCAGACTGCTAAGCTTTTCCCTGCTTGCTCCTGCTCAACAAATGTAAATTATGTTGAAAAAACACATAAATAATGTCAAGTAGCTGTAGGACGTAACGGAGCAGTGAAGGACTCTACTGCAGAAAACATGAGTAAAAATATCCAGTGTTTACATGCACGGTCTTAGTATCAACACTAAATATCAGCACTTAGATCCTTTTCTGTGGTCCAAATCCTGCTCATGCACCATTAACAAAATTACCCATAATGCAACTGTGTTGTTTATGCAATACAATTTAGTCTGTGTGCAGTGTGTATGCATGCATCCATGTCTGTAGAATCTTATCTCTCTCAGGCTGGAACAAACATATTCAGAGCATCACAAAGTTTTAAAACATAACTGGTGAAGAAACTTATGAAACCTGAGAAACATTCAAGGGAGCACTGAGCTGCAAGACAAGCAAGGACATGCACAAGGCCAAGCTAAAGTTGCCTGAGCAACAGCCCATTTTCCCTCTCTGGCTGAGCTGCCCCTGTGGAGGAAAACAAAGTTTTATTTTAGCCATTCTGACTGAGTTCCCAATAATTAACTCAGCCCAAACTAAATCACTAAAACTTCTGGGCTGTAGTCAGCTAAAGAAAATCGTGGTTGACTGAAATTCTAAACTTTTAATGGGCATAGGCTGTGGCAAAACGCCTATAACTGACTGTCATGTGACACTAGCATAAATACTTGGTATTATTGTCATTATGTGAGAGCTCCAGGTGGCCTTTCCCTCTAGGATGGCAAAGGAATGAGCTGCCCTTCTTGGCTTGTACTTACTGCATTTGTTGGTTGGGTTGTTTAAGGTGTTAATATAATGGTTGGTTGGGCGGCAAATGCTGATATTTCCAAAAAAACTGACATGGTTCCTTTAGTTTTACAACAAAGCTGACCTCATGCATTAATGTCACCACTGATGTAAGCTACCGCTGTCCATTTCTTGCTTCATTCTATCTGCTGGTAGTTTTTCTCTAAGTTTGAAGCTTTATTTACCTTAAGGATGGAGAGTGTTTGACTGGGCTGTTCTCTGCTGAGATGATCCAATAATGTATGAGTAAACAGCTGTGACAGGTGAGCAGATGCAGATACTGCAAGAGAATTGGTGGCATTATTGAGGCATCTCAAGCACGTACTGTTCTGTACTTTAGAGTTCAGTTCAGTAAGAGAGCAGGATGTGAAGGCAACAAGGACGAACTTAGAAATCAAGCAAAGCAATGGAACAACATACTGTTTTTGCTTAAACAGAGCAAAGTGTCTGCTGTATGTCTTAATTGTGCAAAATGTTTGCTTGGAGTTCTGGATGTCGAATTGAAAGAACATTATTCCAGAGCATTATAGTAGTTTCAGACTACTGAATTACTGCCCATTTTTGTTCAGTGGGGTCTGTTATTATTCTTTTTTATGTCTATTTTTCCATCAGTTAAAGAAACAACTGACCAATCAAAGGGTTTTAGACATGACTAAGAGTGAAATTTTCATTGTCATACATTGTAGTTGAGCTATCTAGTTGTTGTGCATCAGTGAAAATAAGTGACAGAAAAATGGCCACCAAAATGGCAACCAGTGTGGATGGGATACATGCAGCTGGTTTTGTAAACCAACACATCTTCATATCTAAACAACAGAAAGGTTGATTGCTAATGACTCCCAGAATAATCATTGGAGAGTACCAGCAGTGACAGGCACTGAACCTAAAGTATGTTATGTAAGACACATGACGTAAGTCAAATAAACGTGAAACGATCAAGGTTTGTTTAGGTTTAGGCACCAATGATTAGGTTCAGGAAAAGATTAGGGTTTGAGTTGCATTACATCATGACTTACATAAATCCCATGCCTGACATAACCTCAGTAACTTTTTTTAATTTTAAAATAAGTCAACACTGACTTTCTGTTTCCATCCACCCTAAACTGCTTCTTGATTTTCACTCTGTATACTACCTCTCCTGACTTCCTCCTTTGCTCCAGTTATAATTACTCTGGCCATTAGAGGTCGCTGCTTAACAGTAAATGTAAATATTGGTTGAAATAAGTTGCTTGTACAGATGACCTAAATGATGATTTTCCTTTTGAATACGGGCTGTAAAAATTGTTGTGCCTAGAAGGGAATCGCAAAATATCTCACAAGAGTGAATAATTTAAGTCAAAGCCTCATCTTTCCCTATCCCTGTGACATGAAGTGTGTTTTTTGACCTTAAACCTCCCCAAAATTTTAATCACAGCGCTGTTACATTATGAAACATAATTAGTCTGTCAAAGGTGCACAATGAAGACCAGATGGTTTGTCACACAGAATGATTTGGAAACTGTTTGGAAAAGGGCTTCAAAAAACACTTTGCAGTGGATGAAACATCTGTCTATCATGTCTTACATGGGCTGCCTCATCTTTCACATTGAGAAAAGCCTTTGGTGCTGTTTTTGCAGGCACAAATGGATCATTTTGAAGCCTAGTAAGATGGATTATCATATAATTTCGTGAATCCAGCTGCCATTGTTTCTGTGGCCTAAAACACTGTAACCTTTGGAGTTACAATAGTAGTTCCCCCTACTAGTCACTACACATTTGCAAAACATTTTTCCTCTATTAATATTTCTGGGGTTCCCTTGATAGTTCAAATAAAAATGAATGGCACAAGGCCTTTAATACAATATTGACCTTAACCAATTACAAGAAAAAAAAACATTACCACTACATACTTTGAGGGATTTTAATGCTGAGACATGTCTTAATGCTGCTTTTAGATTAATTGGAAATTAATGTGCACATAATGTGTAACATTATGTCACTTGAAGTGGAAACAAAAAGTAGTCCCTAACCTTGACTTTTCTTAGATGCAGTAATCTGACATTTTGTAACGTGGCACATACTTTATGTACTACATGCTTCTAATCCTCAGAATTACACTCAAGCTCAGTCACCAACTGCCTGATTTTTTTCTTGGATTTCACACTAAAAAGCACAATAGCAACTGAGAGTTTCCCATTTCCCAGTTCTGTTTTGAATGGCAAACAGCTTAACTTATTGTCACTGATATTACTGTGCTTCCTGTAAGCGCCACGGGGGAGCCAAAAGTGGAGTAATTCCTAATATTTAGTTTGAATAATGAAAAAGGTGCACCTTGAAGGAGCAAACAGCAATTTTTAAATCGAGTTACAACTTCTTGCAGCCAGTACAAGTGTTCTTGACTCACTCTCCTGCTAACACAGCTCACAACTGTAAAGACATTTTGTCTCTCTAGACTGAGCTTCCCAGGCAGGGCAGGGAGGTCCGCACACAGTAAATACCAGTCTCCTCTGTTTCTACAGTACAGTACATTGACTTAAACACAAGACTTTGCACAATTCGAACATTGCTTGTGTCATCAATTGTCAAAAGTGACATCAAATCAACTGACAGTTGATTCAATGTCATGTACATGTTGGTTATTTTGATATAGTAGGACTGTTATTTAAAGAGCCACAATCTTTGTGCAACATTTGGCACCTGCCACAAGAGATACTTGTGATACAGTCTGAGTCACTGGATGCACACTGCTGGTATAAGTCCTGCCATTGGTCACTTGCTCAAAGCGGCATTGCAGCATCTGCGTCTCTATTTTCAAAGTTCCCAGGAAACATGTTCCCTCTCCACACTATTTAGCAGCAGCATCACTGTGTCCTGGGCTTAGCTCAGCCCAAGATGTTTGTGATTGGTTTAAAGAAATGCAAACAAGGCAGGGTGGGTATTTTTTCCCCTATAGCAGAATGCGTATGTGTGGAGCCAGACCTTTCTCCATCACTAAGTACTGTGGAGAGCTGTCTGGTTATGTTAGACTAGTAATGATATGAAGAATGAAGAATGTTTTCTGGTTTCTTGTAGGCTACAGCATTTTAACCATTTCACAGGCAAAGTTTTAATAATCATTAAATGTTATGATTTTGTGGCAAATGTTTGACAAACAATTACTTTTTTGATTTGACATTGGGCCTCATGCAAGAACCACTTGAACAAACAGATTTCTTCTTAAGTGGTGCATACGAGTTATTTAAGAGAACATGTTGCACTCACTAATTTTAATTTTTATAAATACTTATTGTCACTTTCTATCTGTACTGCTTGAGCTGCTGTGATAAGTGAATTTGCCCAGTGTGGGATCAATAAAGTTCATCTTATCTTATCTTATCTTATCTTATCTTATCTTATCTTATCTTATCTTATCTTATCTTATCTTATCGTATTTTGAATTTTCTTTCAGATACAAACACAATTCATGAGGTCTGGACCTGTTGTAGAGTCATGTGCAGTCAGTCTGCTGGCATACCAAAGTTTTTCACTAATGACTGTATAATTCATTAGTTTGAAGACATTTTGAGTCTGAAAAGTAAATTACATTTCACAATTATTTCGACATTATCCTGTTTGGCTGCATTTCAAATTATAATTTAATTGCAAATTAATACAGAAAGCCTCACATCATTAATTTAATGATCAATTATTACCTGTTGTCGGGTGTTTTGGTCATATGAAGCTCAGCGTAAGTTCAATCAGGAAGACCTTCTATTACACTGCCTTCATTCATAAATTTCCTTTACTCCAGCTCTCCCCTTCTATTCCCTCTAATCAGCTGTTTGTGGGCGTTCACCTTCGTCTTTACTATCCAATCAGATTTTGCCACGGTCGCGATAGCCAGTCAATTTGCTGCTGCCAAACTTTAAATCGCCTCTGTTTTTGCTCCATCAGTTGTCATTCAGTCAGTAGCGCGACCCTCCTCCACCCCTCTCTCCTCCAGTCATTGGACCCAGGTAGCCACAAGATGTTCACCTCGATCCTCCCCGACGCCCTCTCCTCCAATCTTCAAGTCCAGGCAGCAGGAGTCCAGAGCCACTTCACCTCACCAGTCTCTGCTTCGCACCTCTTCACCACCACCACCAGTGTCTAGACCCCGGGGGTTCTCTTCTCTACAGCTTCATCACCCCCATTCATATATATTTATAGTATATACATATTGTTTCACCTCAATGGGGTCTAACCGCCAAAGTCTGTTCATGTTTCATATATGTCATGCATGTGCCAATAAACCATTTCCCTTTTACTCTTAGTCTCTCCTGATTGAAATATCTTTATGAAGTCATTGCAGAGGAACATCCGCACTTATTCTGTCCTCTGTGTCTGTGATGAAAACTTCTCTTTGACTCCTCCTCCTGTTGCAGTCATCGATCGCCCTGCTCTGACAAGGCTTTTTTTCCCCTTTGAAGCCATTGTCATATTGAGACATTTTCTCTTTATTTCAGTGACAGACCCTCAGGTAGCACAGCATTAACAGTGCTCCGTTTGCTTGTTCTTGGTTTTTATCAGGCCCTTAGTTCCACTCCAGACGGTGTTAAAATGAAAATTTATGGATCTTTGAAAGTAGGATATCATAATCCAAACTCATGGAGTTCTTTTTTTTTCTCTTTGATGCCATTTTCATGAATGAACACTTTCTGACATATGCGGCAAGAAGTGCAGCCTTATATGGTATTATTGGGGAGTTAATTATATTAATTTACAAGTCTCATGCATGTGCATTCAAATACACACAGGTGGATCATTTACACAGTTATCTGACATTAGGAGTGTTTGTTGAATCTGACATGGCATGTTCGTACGAGCCCTTCGTATGAAAAAAGTAAGAGAATTTTAAGATAAGAATATCAAAATGTTCTTGCATGAGGCACAATGATTCTAAATGAAGTGGACATGCGGTGCATTTCACTTTTCTTGGTGCATATTTAACTTCACAGCTGCAGCCTTTACATTAATGTGATAGCTTCAATTCCAACTGACTTTTATTTAAAAGTGCCATAGCACACGTGAGCAATGCAGCTCACATGTGGCGGCAGTGACACTTCATCTAGAGATATGGCCTCTCATCTGTTTTTTTTCCAACATTATATCAACAACATGACAGCTTTCACTTCAGTTTCTGTATCTATATTTGTAGAATGTCACACACATGAAAAACTTAGGTGAAGGCCACTTTTTTTTCTGGTGCACTCTCTCTCTCTTTCTCTCTCTTTTCTCTATCCCTCACCCTCCCTCCTTCTCGCTTTCTTGCTGAACAAGGAGGAGCTTCCTGGTTATAGCCCTTTTCTTCTTTTCAAACCTTTTCTGCAAACAGTCAGTCTATCAGTCTAGAAGGACCTGGCTGCCAAGAGTAGCGCCGCAGCAGAAACACTGTCTGTGTTACAATCTCTGAAGATTCAGCACTATACTTACATGACACATCATCAGTTGTGGACCTCGACATCGTTGGGTGTTTCGGCCATTTATCACAAGACACCCTGCATTGACGCAGGCCCAACCCAGGTCGATTAAATCTGGGTGTCATGTCATACATCTCTGATGTCTCAGCATATTGCACAAACAACAAATAGTTTTATTTGTACACTGAACATAGCAGTCATCATGACAGGGTGGGACAAAAAAAAAAACAAAACATTTTAACATGTCCAAGACCCTTGTCAGTGATGATTTGCTGCTATGACTTCCTGGGATAGTTAAATGGACCTGTGTCATATTTTAATTTTACTAATTTTACCTTGGCTTTTGAGGCATTGCAAAGTAAAAAATGTCTGCAACTCCTGTGCTCTTGATCCTGCCTCACCTCACCCCATCTCTTCTTCTACCATTAGATTAGATCCACTTGTTGCACTAATGGATTCATGAATGTCTGTAGCCATAACAGCAGAGCAATATTCTGCACAAGATTCAGTGTTTAAAAGAAGAGATCCTTTCATGGTTGAAAAGATGATGGACCACATACGTGAAGGTCTTTTCACATGTCAGTACAGAGGTGAGTGTATTGTGTTACTGTGGCCATGAGATCTGACTGCTGCCGACTCACAGTGGGCACAGACACTGCCGCTGCTCTTTCATGTCTGAGTGAGTGAAAGCAGTTTGTTCCTGGGTTTATTTTCTGAGAGCAGTGGGCCTCATCAGAGTGCTTCTTGGAGTGTGGTTTACTGTACAGTAAGCCGCCACTGTTTGTCATCCACATCCAACTTGGCTCATGCTAGAGACAAGCTATTCAGATCTATACAGATCATTTTTAACTTTAAATAACCGATTTAACTCAGTCAGCAATCTTATTCCAGTGGAAAGGAGTTTATTAAAGGGAACTCTAATACACTTTTGATTGTTAAAAGAAGGGCTTGGGTGCATCCAAACTAGAGATACTGGTATACCTTTTTTGACGTACTGTATTCTGTGATGAAACATTCTGATTGTTGGCAACACAGCCAACAATTTCTATGACCATCATTAACATTGTTTAATGTACTGAGGCCAAGACCATTCAGTGCTACAAATCCATGTACTCGACTGCACTCAACCTGCTGGTACCAGCTTACATACAGTACATACTCGTTATTCACCACCAATGTAGTAATCAAGATCAGTTGTAGTCTTGAGACCAGTCTGAAAGCTGGAGGTCTCATCTGGTCCGCATTTTTACTTTTTACTCGGTCTCAAAGGTGATGCTACATTTTATTTCAAGACCGATCAGGACCACAACTGTGGGTATTTCACTAAATTGCCTGTGTACTGTCTGATGCGCATGTTAGCATCATTACTATGATTGGATGTCTCCTGCTTCAAATGAAACCAATAACTCATGACTCATTTATAAATTTTGGCTGTGTTGGAGGAGAAGTCAGCCAAACCTTCTGTATTTAAATATGGCTACCTAAACCATAAAGAGTTCATCTGCAAAACAGCATCCAAAACAGAACACAACAACACAGAAGTGTGTAAATACTCACCCCTGTGAGGATGGGTGAAGATTTCCAGTTCACAAAACACTCCCAGAGCTTCAGGACAAAACAGCATGTGTAGAGGCATGTTGTGTGCAGCATTCGAGTCCAAAACAAATTTTCCTATGGGGACAATAAAGTATATCGTATCGTATCGCATCGTATCATATCGTTGCAGCCAAATCCAGTATGATTGAAGTGAATGGTGATCAATTTTAAAACTGCGGCGCGACACAAGATATATGAGATCTCACAATACCTTCACATCTGTGTTTACATGCTACCTGGAAGAGACTCAGACAACAGAGAGAGACCTGCTCAGAAAGTGACTTGTTATGTGCACAGTTGACTTTGCAAACTTTCAACAAAGAAGAAAATGTCTGAGGACTTCAACAGAGAAGAAGAACATCATTTCTTCATCTAAAAAGTGATGTGTCAACTCTGGCAGTTACCAGCTATACTCTTCCATGTGGTTATTTTTTAATGTACCATAGGTTACTGATAAAGGCAAGACTGCATTTTCCTACTATGCACCATGGGCATGGAACAATCGACAAGAAGGTCTTAAATTAGACACTCATATCCAATGATAAATTTAAGGGTATCATAAAAAAAATGTGGTGATGTAGACATGTGCTTGCTTCTCTTGAGAGGCCACTATGTTTGATTAGCTGTTACTGTTTTATTGTGTGGGTTTTAGTTTTTATATATATGTTGTGATTGGCTGCTAACATGGCCGTGTCCTTGGTCTCCTTTGTAAAATAGATTTTTAATCTCAGTGGGACATCCTGGTTAAATAAAGGCAAAATGAATAAAATAACTGAATTAACTTTCCAGCAATTTGCACTGTAGTAGCTCTTCCGTAGGATTGGACCAGACGGCTAGCCTTCACTCCCCACACATATCAATGACTCTTGGCACCAAGTTGTCCTTCCTTTGACAACTCTTACAACCACTGCATGCTGGGAACACCCAACAAGTGGAGGTTTGCCGTTTTGGAGATGCTCTGACCCGATCATCTAGACATCAAACTCAGATCCTCACGCTGTCCATTTCCTGCTGCCAACACATCAACTTCAACAACTGACTGTTCATTTGCTGCCTTATACAGCCCAACCTTTGACAGCCATTGTAATGAGATGATCAGTGTTATTCACTTTATCTGTCGGTGTCTTTAAAGGGATAGTTCACCCAAAAATGAAAATCATTATCTACGACTGAAGGTCAGGTTTAGTTTTTCAGTCCACAAAACACTGCTGGAGATTCACAGGAAAACGGCGTTGCAGAAAGTGAATGGTGAAAGTGAAATACAAATTGAGCAAGATCGATGAAAATGTAGTAGACCGTACATCTTGTTTTAACAGATCTGTTTTCTGAGTCCAAAGAGCAACTTCTAAAGCTCTGTTTTAGCTGAAGGGGTATATCAACTCTGTGTGGGTGGAAGGCTGAAGTAGCAGCCACTGAAAGAGCTATTTTCAAATCAGTATCAGCATTAGTGTGGACACTACATGGACTCAGTATTAGGAGACTTTAATGGGAAGCTGTTTGCTCTTTTGGCAAGGACCCAGGTAGAAAAAAAGAACAAAACAAAAAGAAAACCCTCACAAAAGAAGCTCATTTCCTGGTTCAGGTTGTTTGACTTGCACTCAGACCCTTAAGTTAAACTTAGTTTGAAAGTTTGAATGATGTGTCAGAATCTGCCTGAGTAAATCACAGTGTCTGCAGAGAGTCGGTTTACTGGCTGGTTCTGGTGCATCATTAACCTCCTAACAACCAGGCCAGTCACACAGGTACTACAGGCAGTAATGGGAGATGGATGATGGATGTGGCCTCAGACATCAGCTGCTGCCGACCCCGGCATGCTGAGATGGCAGTGAAAAGAAGTGGCACCACCCTGTGATGGAGACAAGAGCGCGGGAGGGGGTGCTGGGTCGCTGTGATACTGTAGCAGGAAGTTTGCCAGTGACGGAATGAGGCCAAGCCCTCCTCTAGTGCATGTATACGTATTAATAATACAGCACACAGCAGCTGTATACAAGGAGAAGAGAAAATAAATACAATCCCTCTGAGACAGGGAAGAGACCAGCAGTGTGTACTGCTGTCTGTCCATGTGTGTATGTGCATGTCACTTTGTTTTGTCAGCCTGTCACAGTAACTCAGCATGACAAGTCTCATCTACATTAGGCTGTGTGTGGCTCTGTATGTGTGTGCATGAGAGCAGTGGTAATTTAAATCAGATGCAGGTGAGCAACCTTTTGATTTGGAAAACAGACTTCACTTTTGGAATAGAATTGGTCTGTTCAGTTGCACATAAATCTTTACAACAAATGGTCAGTATGCAGCAGGGGTATGCACAGACTTTTTTGACGAGGGTGAACCCAAGGGCACTAACTTGCAGGGGCGGCATGAATGCATGCACACATGCATATATATCCATTTTTATAGCTACTTCAACTACTAACATTACGATATAATGCAATTTCTTTCATTCCTTTTAATTTAAAAAATAATTACCCCCCCCCCCAAAAAAAAAAAAAACAAAAACAAAAAAACATCGAGAGTAATGCTGTGAAAGGCCTATACTGTAAGTCAGAATGATAAATGATTAATAATTGTCTCAATAAAAAAACTTTCAACTCTTGAATTGCAAAAAAACAAAATAATAATCCTACCAATCACAACACAAGAGAGTTGCACCAGAAAAATATAATTGAAAGTTTGCATAATTTATTCTTTCACTTCTAAAACAAGAAATTGTACCTCTTTCCCCAGACTCCTAAATTCATTCTCCACACTCCATGATGAAAAATATTTTTATTTTCATGATTTATTATTTAAGTAAATAACCTTGTACAAAAATAAAACTATGCTACATACAAAAGGAAACAATGCACATTTAAAAATGCGCATCAAACAGTTGGTCCAAACTAAGGTTTCTCCCCTTCACTGACCAGACAACCCATGATACTTGAGGATAATAAGGTGGCCCTTGGGGTGACCAATCATATTTCTGCTGCTGTCTGTAAAGAGATAGTATCCACTGCTATCTATCTGGATAGTATCCAGAGTTGTTGTACCACTAGGCTGTGAGACTCCTCAACTCCTCCACATTCCTCTATTAAAATTGTTTTATTTGTATAAATTGTAATTTATTCACTTATTTACTATATATGCTTTTTATATATATTGTATAGATTTTTGTTTTTATGAGTAGCATAAAGTGGGACTACAATCACCATCCCAATGTACAGCCATGTGTTGTAAATAGATACACAAATGAACCTTGTAACCTTCACTTTCACTTTTATGGTTATTCACATATGTTCCAATCAAATTTTGCATCTTTCATTTGGGTTTTTTTGGTCCCCTCATATTTTTCAGAGAGGATGATATTGGGAAGCACAGAGTTTAATCTAATATTTTGTCATTATTCAGCTCAAAATCGCTTGCAGCATTCCAGTATCCTTGGACATATCATCAGATGATGTCACAGTGACATCACACTATCTGTACATCAGATATTTTAGAAGACGAGAAATTTAAAGGGTAACCTAAAGGGACAGTTCACCCCAAAATCTTCTTCTCCTGAATATAGTGGAATTCAATAATGAAATCAGTGTCTCTTTCCAAAAATCATGATCTGGTTAATCAAGATAACCCACTGACCTTGTAAGCAGCTTTATAGGAACTACTTTGTTTCTAGTAGAAAGAGAGTAGTTTCAGCAGATTATGCTGCAGAATCAAAGTAGTTCCTATGTGAAACAACAGGGTCTGTGGATTATTTTGAATAACTGGCTCATGATTTCTGGAAAGAGACACTGGCTTTGAATTTTTCAAATGTATTTTTTGGTGCTGCACAAGCTGAGTGCCATGTAGTCCCACTATATTGGAGAGAAGGCAGACATCTCTCCGGCAGATATCTCTAAAACTCTGCAGCTCACACCAAAACTATCTAGATGGATAAATAGCACTACAGGCCAGAGGAAAAATATGTATTTTTGATTTTGGGGTGTACTGTCCCTGTCCCTTCAGGCGTTTTTTTTTATCTGTCATCACATCCAACATCACAGTGTTGTCAGAAATGTGTTTTGTTGTACCTGTACCCACAGCCAACACAGATGTCAGGGGGTTCTGTGGGAAACTTCACTGCAGAACGGTGAAGTAGTTTATTACTGGACCTCAGCAAAACTAGATTTTCACGGCGTGTTAAGTTATTTTTTTCAACAACATTGGCAATGTCAGTAACAAATGTTGTTATTGAATGCAATTCATGGTCTTGCATAATCATCCAATATCACACTTCTTATCTTAATCCTTGCTGATCACCACCTGGTGTCAACATGTCCTTCACTTCAGTGTGTGTGTTTATGGCCACTATGACCATCTGGGTGTGAGTGAATTATCTTGACGTGACATTGCCATTGGTTTGTGCAGGCTTTGATAAATGGGAAACATTAATAGTTTCCTGTAAATCAGTTCAAAAACAGTTCATCTAATTTTTTTAATTATTCTCTGTTTAGAACTGTGCCTTTGCTTTTGAAACACAGGACAGCTAATTTGAATAAGCTGCCACCTTTGAAACATTTGCATCTCATGGGGATTTTGGAAACACCGTCTGCACAGTAATGCTGGCATCCTTGCTTAATTTGTCATGCATTTGTATTGTGTACAAGCATTCTGTGACCTAAACTGAAATTGCAAGATGAAACTGATTATACACGCTCCTTTTATTTTGTTGTTTGTGTTTTTTTGTTCATTTCATTCCAGCTGAATTTTAACTTAGAGCATGCTGTGGGAAGAAGATTACAAGGAGGGCAGCAGCTTGAAAAGGTCACCAGTCCACCACAGTGTCCTTGCAATGAGTCGCCCTTACTCAAAGCAAGACTGTCAGTTAACAGCATGAAGTCCTCCAATAAACACAGAAAAACTTTTCTTTAATATTTAATGCGTCACAATTTTGTAAAAAAAAAAAAAAAAAAAACAGAAATCAGATCATAACACACATAAAACAGGCAAAAGGGGTCTCATGCAAGAACCCTTCATATGAACAGATATGTTCTAATAAGATTTGTAACTTTCTGCATTCACTAATTTTCTTGTTTTCCACACATGGTTGTATGTTTCCTTAGTTTGAAGCAATTTGGAGTTTGAAAATCCTAAAATTACACTTCATAATTATGCTGACAGTATCCTGTTTGAAATTAGAATTATAATATAATGATAAAAGTATTCATAGGCTGTAGACGAGTACCGAAAGTTAACAAACCACCATTGCTGCAGTGGCGTCTTCCTATAGGATGAGCACGAATAAATGTGACCCAACATAAGAAGTTTACAATTTTTATTTTAGTTTTAGTTTTAGTTTTATGCTTTTTATGTAAGGTTACTTTTGACAAGTAAACTCACCTAAGCAGCCTGTCAGGAGGTAAATGTAATTGCATTGTTTTTTCTTCTTTTTTTCTCCTCGTTTTTCCTTTGTGTATTCAATATATAGAACGTGTCAATCTAATTTCATTTCTTTTTTGTGTGTTTGCTTGTTTGTTTGTTTGATTGCTTGTTTGTTTGATTGTTTGTTTGTTTGGATTTTCTCTCCCCACATTTCTTTCCTTTACTCACTCCTTTGGTTGAGCTGGAGGAGGAGAGTATAAACGTAAGACACGCAAATACACACACACACACACACACACACACACACACACACACACACACACACACGCACACACTAACCACATGCACGCACCCACACACACACACTAACCACATGCACACCCCTACCACATATATCAGGACTGAATACAGCTTGAATACATCTTGTGTCCTCCAGTTGGTCTGTTTTATATTACTTACTCTTGTTTTCTTTTTTCTCCTTTTCTTTTTGTTGTTTGTCTTTGTCTTACTTGCATAAGAGCTTTTGGCTGTTACAGCATCTCTGTGCAACTGTCTGTCACTTATTTTGTATGCTCTTTCTCTTTTAACATTAAATAAAAATTTTAAAAAATAAATGAATAAATAAATGATATCTAGGAGGTCGGGAAGAACCTGTGCAGCTCAGCTGCTCCAACAGTTGCAAAAAATCGGAATACAAAATATACAAAGCTTTACTTGATGAGGAGTGTCCTTGTCTCTCTCTTACTCTGCAGAGATTCACTGAGTGTACGGAGGACCACCATGTGTCATAGTTGATCAAAAATATTAACTGAAAGGAACTTTGTTCTTGAACATCTTGAATACCTGATGAAAAATTTGAATTCATATATATATTTTAATACACATGCAGTACTTCATCACTTAAGTGTGGTAGAGGTGGTTCATTTCTTCTCTTCTCCATCATCCATTTCTGGGTGTTGTCACAACCAATGTCTAAAAACTTTGTAACATTTGAATGATTTTATCACCATCCTAAAAGGCACCTTCATGAGTTTCTGAGCTGTTTAATGTCGTCAGTCCAGTTATTCATGTTGTCATTGTTAGCAGGCAACAGCAGACAAGGTGTCTAGAAGGAAACCCCAGACCTGCAAGATCTCGCCAGAGTGAACATTCTGACTATCAAAAATCTCGCGAGAGTCTCACAAAGTTTGGTTTCCCTTCTAGACACAACCAGCAGACACAGAGAGTGATGGACACAATGTGCCATCACAGTAATGGCGGTGCCGCAAGATCGTGAAATACTCAAAGTGGTCACTGGATGCGTCTATAGTCTCACAATATCATCATCAATTTAAATGGGCTACTGTCAGGCCTGTTGGTTGTTGTTTAAAATACACCTTCACGTGGAGTTGTATCTCTGAAAGCAAGAGCTCAGTCACCAAACTTACAAAGTTGTTACTTTTACTATTTTTGTCATTTTCATAAGGGTACTCTTCATGACATATGGGGCAGGATGAATATGTATTATGTATTATGAATGTGTAGTGAATTACACACAGGCTGACCATTAACAATATCTAATGTTAGGATTTTTTGCTAAATCTGATGTGACATGTTCACATCATTTGAAAAATGTAAGATAAAGTTAAGATAAGAATATGAAAATGTTGTTGCACAAGGCCCACATAAGGACACAGCTGCCAGAAACATAAAATGCTGAGTCACTGGACAAGCAGTGCCAACCACCAACTCACAGCAAAACAAAAATACTGCAACTATATTTCAAAATGAATAGATAGAATGAACTTCTGTAGTGAAGCTTGATTATGTGGGTACAACACGTGATCCAGCTTTACTATGAGTCTCCATATCTCTTTCTGAGTGTGTATTTCTGATGTGTGTGCAGGAGGTGGGCTGTGATCGCCAGCTGGCCAGCGGTGCCAGGGAGGATAACTGCGGCGTCTGTGGCGGCGACGGCTCCACGTGTCGGCTGGTGCGAGGGCAGGCCCTGCCCCACCTTACACCAGAACAATGTAGGTATCTGATTGCCGGCGTTGCATCGCTGCAGTCCCCATCTGTGTTCTCATACATGTCTGAGTTATCCCTGTCACACACAGCCTGGAGGGGATCATGCAGTTGCTTCTGTGTGTGCATGAGTGTGTGCATGCATGATTTATGGACCTGCATTTTTAACCTGAAGGAGCTCTGTGATTCACAATGTTGGTAAAACTTGAAAAAAAACTTTTGTGTTTTTGTTTGTTTTCATCTCATCACATTCTTGTTAACACAATTTCTCCAGAACACTATGAGGGAAATTCTTTTAAATGATCACTTGGATGGAGGTCAACGGTGAAGGACACTCTGACCTTGTGTCTGTGCTGTTCTTGTGAATCTCAGGAACGCCTCCACGCCTTGAGGGAATTACATCACACTTGACAAAAATAATCATTTGGACTGAAAGATGAACTGATTACATTTTGTTGGTCAGAGATCATGATGACCTCACTAAAAACATTTTTGGCCATAACTCAAAATTGAATACACTAATTATGACAAAATTATGTACAAGTATCTAATAGGATAAAATGATGAGATTATGATATTTTATGTTCAAAAGGTCAAAGGTTAACTACACTGTGACATCATAATGTTCAGCTCTCTATCAGTCCTCTGTCCTCCTCGGTAAAAATAGTCTGTAAGTGAAGACAGCATGTTTCTACCTGGAAGTGATTCACTGGAATCACACATGTAGATTGAGAACTTCCATTTTGCCAAAAAATACGATTAAGTTACAGGTCAATATAGTGATAAGTTCCATATTAAGTTCCTTCAAAGTCTTCACTAAAGACATTATATGAGTGTGGACAGACATGGATGTAAACTGTAACTTCACTAACTTCTATTTTTTCACTGTTCTGTTTTATGTGACCATTGACAGCTGACTTCTCACTAAGGCTGGGAAATATGTTCCCAAAATAATATCATGGTATTTCAAGGTATTCTGCAATAACAATGTTCCTGACAATATCATAAAATACAGAAAAATATTTTTGGTTTTGAACTTGAAATAGCTGTTGATCTCTCTTTGTGAGGTTTTTGACGCAACTGGGTGCTTTTGCACTGTCCAGCACCTGGGGACCGACTCCAGATCAAAGCCAGCACCTTGGTCAGAGGTCCTGACTGGAGAAAAGTTTGTTGTATTGTCCTCTTTTCCAGTTAGTCTTCTTGCACTTCTTACATTCCTTATTACAATGACTTATTGTATATCTGGTCTTTTGTAACCAAACCATTTCTACACTACTTAAGTCACTTTTCTTTTTGAAGCTCCTCCACTGTAATATTGTCATTATCGCTATATCTTTTTTCTTTTAATCATGCAAAACATTATAATGATATATCATGAACAATAAAATATCACACATGTGATCAACAACTGCTTCCAGCATGAAAGCTTGTTTAAGCTCGAGACAACATATGTTGGGGTTGCTGCTTGCATCTGGTGGTTGTGGTGGCATTGCAGTAGGTGCTTCACTGTCTGTCTGTTGCCTGGTGGGGATCTGCTCTCTACTGAGTGACCTCTTCTAGTTAACTCTGGTTCTAAGCTTTGTGTTCTCCATGTTAATCCTTAATTCTTCACACAGTCGACACTCCATTCCCAGTGCAAATGTTACTAAGTCCGTCACCCTCGGGCCCTCCACAGATAGCTCAGCCCATGAGATTTCTGGGTCATTTTAAAGGAACACACCCTCAGTCAGGCCTGAAGTCTCTCTGCTGGTTTCATAACTGTAGACAAAACATCAGCAGCCCCTCCCTGCTGGGCTCCATGGGAGGGACACAACAAAGCTGGACATCTGTCCACTGGGACTTGGGGGGGCTCTCACCTGTCTTGGCGGCGTGTCAGTTCGTCGTGAGTTGGCCACTGGCCTTCAGCAGCTATCTCAGCTTTGGCCTGCTCCTCTCTCACTGCCTCCAGCATTTATTTATCAAGGCTGGACTATTAAAATGCCATCTGGCTGCAGCAACCCACCCACTGGCAGATGGAGCTACACCATTCACACATCAATGCCTTTTTTTTTTCTCGCAGGTTTTTAAATTTAACACCCAGAGATTAAATTCATAATCATGTTCTGGCCTATTGTGGTCTTTTTTAATGATTTTTTTTTTTTTTTTTTTGAGAGTTTGCTTGGAATTGGTTAAATCCAAAAAACACTGTGCATAACAAAAAAGCAGAATGTGTGTTTAGAAACCAAAATTTTAATTTCAGATCCCAAGTTATTTAAGAACAACAGAACTGTTCAGCACTGATCATTCAGTCTGCCAAGACAGATTAGATGAAAAACTGCTGACAAGCAGATCAGTATTCAGTACTTGTTGGAGTTTTCTGCAGTCTTGCTAAATAAACAAACCAACCAATACATACATAAATACTTAATGTTCACTTCTCCATAGTTTGATTTGGATAAAACTCTTCAGGTAAAAAGCAAATACACAAATGCATATGTGTCTGTCTGTATTGAAATGATGATTTCCAGAGGTGGGAAGTACAAATATTTCATTATTGCACTTCAGTAATGAGTTTTCAGGTAAGAGCACATTACTTGAGTGTTTCTTTTTCTTTTACTCCCTACATTTGAATACAAATATCTGTACTTTCTACTCCTTTCATTTTCAAAACAGGCTTGTTACTTTAGTTTAAATGCATTTAAGTGGAAATTATTTTAATTTTTTGACTATTTTTATTCAATCTAATGGGACAATAACACATTTAAAATACAATTCCTTGGTGAATCTATCATTTCATATTGCACACAAAAGACCTAACAAGACAAAAATGATGTGAAAGACGTAACAAGAAAAAAGATGTAAAGTACAAAAATAATGCAAAAAATGTAACAAGACAAAGAAAATGTAAGATAATAATGACATAAGACAAGACAAGACAAAAAGACAAAAATGCTGTAAAAGACTTAAAAAGACAAAAATATAACAAGACAATTAAAGTTTAACAAAACACATAACAAGACAACAAAAACAAAAGACAAAATAATGTAAAAGATGAAACACAGAGAGGAGAAAAGGTGGAGAAATCACATGAAGAAAAGGTGAGGTGAGGTGAGGTTAGCACTGCACAGAAACAGGCGGTAGAAATGTCCTTCAGTGGACGACTTTTTAATTTTATACTTACACATTTCAAGGGCTGTACTTTCACACTCGTATCTGAGTAGGGATGGTCAATCAATGCTTGTACTTTTACCAGAGTCTTTCTTTACACAAGAATCTGTACTTCTTTTCAAGTATAGAACCTGTGCACTTTGTACCCCCTCTCCCTGATAAATGTAGAGGCTCCAGCAGCACAAATAACAACTTTACTGTAGTGGAAATGTGAAAATGCAATTTCTCCTTGGGTAGGAGTTTGTTTTAATGTTCCCAGCACTGCTCAGCATTCTCCCAAGTTTTAACAGGTTAATGAAGTACATATTGGCAGCATATATATATATATATACATATATACTGTATATATATGCATACCAGAGTTATTGGCTCTCGAACTGGGGCATTGTATCAAATGTTTCAAATTAAATTGCTTTGGCATGCCTCAGGGCATGGAAATGAATATGGCTTCATTCCCTGAAAAAGACTGGTATTAGAAATCACTGCCAGTGACCATGTAAATATTTCTCTGGGTTTTAATACGTGGGGGATATTTAGAGAACAGCAGGGGTGAGTCACGACTGCACGGATGGTGTTCAATACTAGCATAAGCGGTCATATCAGTGGACTAAAACTGCAATGGCTTTATTAAAGTCTGTGTAAAGGAAAAGGGGAGTTTTTTTTCTAAACACATTATATATGTTAGAAAAGACTGAAAAGTATGTAGTACTGAATTATGGAGTTAGACCATTTAACTGTCGAATCTGAAACATGGCTCATTGATGTGCCAGGGCCATGGTCTCCCAGCACAATATAAAGTTACAAATGTACCTTGCAACCCTTTTTGTACAAATCAGCCTGGCAGTTCACTTCAGCTCACTTCAGTTCCGACACAGAACAAAAAAAAATACCAACCTGTCACCGTCCTCTGGCTCTGGTGGCTCAAACATGCCTGGACATGTCCAATAAAGCTGCTAGATGGAGCGAAATGTTTCAGGTTGTAGCGGTGTAGGTCATCTATACAAGAAGTTTGTCATTACCATTTGTATTTATTGTTAGCTTGTGACCTCTAGAGGGTGTAGTTAGTATAACAGGAGGAGGAGCAATAAAGTCTGCATATGGTGGAGGTGGGATAGATGGAGGGGACAAACAAACACAGGACTTTTATCCAGTAGACCAACAGAGTTTGAATCAAAAGTCAGCATTGACTTATTTAAAGTTTAAAGGTTCCTACATTGCATTATGTTATGTGACTTGCAACATGCGTATTTCAACCCAAACCACATTCTTTTCTTAATTGTAACCAAGAAGTTTTGGTGCCTAACCTAATCAAAGTGCTGCAGTTTCATGTTAACCACGTTTAACACCACATGATTTATGTAACATAGTTAAGGTCCAGTACATCTGTTGCTGGTTCTCTCCACCAGGCATATATATTGTTTTGGGAGTAATTGGCAATTGAGCTATTTTTTCTTTTAGGTACAAGGACATGATGTGATATGAGTAGACTTGGTCTTTTTGACCATGATAAAGGGTAAAGTACCTGAAATCTATACTCTTCTTCCATTTCCTGGATCAACATAAGGGTGTTGCCAGATAATATTTTCCAGCCCAATAATTGCTCAAAAGCCCCCCAGTTGATGAAAAAACAAAGAAACACCCAAATATTATCAGCAATAAACATAAATGAATTCATAGACAAAAGCAAAAGTACTGTGGTTCAACACATATTTTCAGTATAACACAATGAAATATTCAAGTTTTCCCAGGTGTAATAGAACACACGTAGAAGGCAATACAACTATAAAAGATTTTGCCCATTTCTGCTTAAAAAAAAAAAAAAAAAAAAAAAACTAAAGGGACAGTTCAAATGACAAATTTTTTTTTTTTTTTTAACTTGGTAAACTTCAACAAGTCCTTGATATTAGGGATGGGATGATACCAAAACCTAAGAATGAAAAATGTTGGTGTGCAAAAAAAGCATTTATTAAATAACAATTATGATATGTATAGCATTCTTATAAAATAAGAGTTATGTCATATCAGTGTTCTACTGAGTGGGTTTGCATGGTGAAGGATTACAATTTATAAATATATTTTTAATATATTGGAATTTTTAAAATATACTTAAAAACCAGGCCAACTCATGGTAAACCAGCCCAAATCAGGCCCACCCGCCCATTTTAATCTGCAAAATACAAAACTGCCCAATCTGCAACACTGGTGTTGAAAAAACATTTTTCATTTATGTTTTAATGTTACAAACATCGGACTTCTCAAATGTTAAAAGGTGCCTAAACCCAGGCGGAAATGCAACTTTACCTCAATTAAATGCTGGTTTGACAAATTGGAAAAAAAAATATAATTTAAATCAATAAGTATCTGATTATAGAAGTAAACAAGACTACACATGTGATCAGACATGCAATGGATACATTTTTGATGGTGATACTTTATTGTCAGAATGAATTAAGTGTCTCTTGTGTCAGAGCGCCTACATTTGCACTGAAAAGACAAAAATTAAAAAAAACAAGCAAACGTTTTTGTATTGAAGTTCTACAGACTAATTTTGCCTATACCAAAAAGCCCAACCAAAGATCTTTACTATCATGTTAAGCACCCTAAGCCTAATAGCACATTCCTCCATACCAGAGTCAGTGTCCCCTCCTGGCCAGTTACAAGGCTGCCTTTGTACCACTGGACTAATGTGGATCGACTGTGGCCATATGCAGTGGAAAAAGTCTCTGTATTGTTGTTGGAGAGCTCTGGTCTGCAGCATCAGGTTTTTCTGTGACTGCCAGTTGCACTTAAGTCATTTTCCCTCATCCAACAATCCTCCTCCCACACTCCAAAGCCCCCTCGGAAGTGAGAAAATGAAGACAAACTGGAGCTTTTGTAGCAGTGAGCAGGTGTAGGCATTTTCACAGCACAGTGCATCTAGGAAAAGGAATTCAGTCCAGGCAAAAAATGAGGAGCTCTCCAAGAAGTTACTGAGGCTGTGATGACATGTTACTTCCTGCCAGGTCCTTTACAGCAGCTGGCAGAGGACGGCCCACTTGACTATAATCAGTTGGGCTGTTCAGCTGTTGTGCAGCTCTGCAAGAGTACAGAGGCTGAAGAGTGGAAAAGGCTTGATGTTAGAGGAGAATGTTGATATCTACTCATCTATGTGTAGAAGCAGCTCTATATCCCTTATTAACGCCTTATTGTCTGCTATATTTTAATATACGCACTTTGAGAGAAACATAATGCCATCTGTATTAGGTTCTTTATTAAGACAATGAAACGTGTTCATGTTCTGATGGTGATGTCATTAGTTTCATGGTATATTTGTGCTAATAAACCAGAGCATGGACAAATGAAACATTTGACCCGATTGCACTGGATGAAGTATCAGGAATCCAAAACTTATGACATTGTATTTAAACCTCAAAACCAAATGTTTCAATTCATGGTCACACCAGAGGAAAAGTCAGAGGACCAGTAACATCAGTCATTACACTGAGTGGGATGTGTGGATTTCTGTAAAAAATGTTGTGCAAAACCAAATGTTCAGAAGTATTCAGTCAGGATTAGAATCAGCAAGTGGCTTATTTCTACTCATATTTCTGCTTGCCCTAGTTGCCTTACTGAATATAGTAAGTATAACAGTTTCGTGATGTAAGTGACTTCAGTCACATTACTTTCGTGACATGAGTGATGTCACTTCTGTCGTGTGACATACCTAACAAAGTTATTTTAATTCCAACCATTTTTTTTTAATGTAACCAAGTAGTTTTTATGGCTAAATTTAACCAAACTGCAATCATATTACAATGTAAGCGAAATAAGTAACCAGTAATGAATGTCCTTTTGGGAGTAATTGACTCTTCAGCCCGCCCTCCTTAGTTACTGTTACTACCGCTGTTAAGCTTTCCATCCCTGCACTGCACATATGCAGTTTACAGTGATAACGGTGTATGATTTTCTGCTAGATGTGATCAAACGAAAACCTTGTTAGATGATAGTCCTGAGTGTGATCATCTTTTCTCTTTACAGCTGTGGCAGATTTAACACTGAAATTGGGAGTCATTGTTTTAGCACTCAGTCCTTGATTCTGTGGAGAAGTAAACTGAAGCAGCTTCTCATTTATACCTCACGACTGTGGATTTTGTCAGCTAAAATTATTTTGCTAGCTAGCAGATTTCATTCAAGTGTCGCTAGCTAATGTAAGCTAATGCTCATGCTTAAACTCCTTGAGTCAGCTGAGAAGTCTGACTCAATGTTTCCATCTGACACATTTAAAACGAGGACCCTGGGAGCAGGTTACTAAAATTTGTAAAGTTAGTTGTGCCCAATATGACATTAATGCTAATTAATGAGGCTAAAGCTACTTTACATCACAGCTAACATTGGTTGGATTGTGATATGCGGCACATATATCTAGAGAATGTGCAGAAATTCACTCATTGACGAGGGAAAAGGAAGTGCAGGGACAAGATTAGGGCAGCGAACCTTGAGACAGTCACCCAGCCCACATCCTCCTCATCAAACACCCCCACAGAATAAACCACAATGTAACAGCTGCTGGGAGTAAGACACGAGTTAACACGGTCATATCTGACTCAAGTTTGGCTGGAGTTGTCATTACTGTAGCTAGCAAGCAAGCAGACGTTCCTTAGCCAGATATGCTAATGTTGACATGCTAACAGCTTACATTAGAGCAGATGAAGACAAAGTTTAATCCATTCTGCGCATGTGTGCTCTTGTGTTTTACATTGTTGAAAGACCAGAGTGCTACCATTCAGACAGAGAAATGCAAAGCTTGACCAGCCAATGTTGCCATCCCTGGTGCATTATTACACACACTTGACAAATTTCAGCATAATTTGTATAATATGAATATATACAGCACTCACTAATACTATGTTTCTGCAGGAGTAGTAGACTCAGTCTTGTCTGATGGGCAGGGGCAAAAAATAAAAAGGGCACCAGCTGTATACGATGGGGAAACAGCGTCCCAAATGTTGTGATGCATTTTATCATATCTTGTCAAGGGCACCCTTGAGGGCACTTTATCATGTGGTCTTAGAAATTGGGCCACTCTAGAGGGCACTTCATGTTTGGTTTACCGGAAGGACACCCTAGAGAGAACTTCACCATGTTCTTTCCACTGGAAGGGCCCTGGAGGGCACACTGGGCCACTCTAGAGAGCTCTTTAGAACATGTTCTCCTGTAGAGTCACCACACTACATCACTTTATCTGCTTTTTTGGACACTGGGCCACTCTGGAGAGCATTTATGATGTATTTATTGACCAGGGAGGCATCCAAGAGGGCACTTTTGCAATGTTTTTCTAAACATGGGGCACCGAGGGGGCAGTTGCCCGCTCTGCAGCCCCCTTGAGTCCACCAGTGTTTCGGAGCTCAGTTGGCACTGTGAAGTGGCCTGGAACGTGACACTCATTTTATCAGAGGCCAGTGGGGAACCTGCAAAACTGCTGTTATCTTTAGTGTCAAAGTTTCCTCTGTCCAGAGAGACTCTACCTGTCAGACTCATTTGTTCATTCTCCACTTAGTTCTGAAGTTTTTAGTCTCTCATGTCCTCTGTACCTGCCCTCAGCTTTAATGTCCCAGAACAGGAGAGCTGATACAGTAAATCAGTCATGACCACTGAGGCTTACCTTGGTTAGTGAGTTTATTTACCATTACAGACACACACAGAGTATCACCTTTATTCCTCTGCATCCATTATTCATGACTCCACTGTTTATCAGTCAGTGCATTTGGAAAATGAATTGGCTACAGTATTCCCTAAAGCTTCGGTTTACTGGTCCTGCAGACTCATGTAAGATGAGCTCATAACTGTTTATCTGTGTCTCATTTCCCTTATTTATTTTGAAGGTCACTTTTTTAATACTTGGCTTTACTTTTAATCTCCACTTAAGAATACAAAAAATAATGCAAATGGCTGCAGCTGAATTTATTTAATTGCAACCATAAATTTGGGACATTGCAGATGCAGCATAATTATGTTAGGGGTCAAAGCCCTGTGGCTCACAGCCAGAGCTGCTTATGTAGTTGTTTGAGCTTGGTGCTCGTTTGTTGCCTGAAGGAAAAGTAACTTTCATAAAATGTGGAAAATAGAATTAACACTCCATTTGTCTATAAAGATCTCGCCTCATTACTGCACCTCCTTTCTTAACCACAGAGGGAGAAACACTCCTAGTGTGAAAAGTCAGGAAGCATTTTTGCAGGCTGAAAAACAGAATTCCTTCCACAGCAGTAAATATTTTCAATAGTTCAGCTCTGTGCTGTTTGTGGACGCTGCGGAGAGTCTCATGATTGAGTAGTTAGCGAGGCTTACTGACAGAACAGCACACATGTGGATGTTATTTGGGTGTGCAGAGGTGTAATCGGTGCTTTTGTGCAGTTGTAAAGCAGCAGATTTAGAGATGGCAGCGACTTCAGTGTGGTGGTTCAGTCAGGGCAGTGAGAGGTCTTCACCACGAGCTGGGACTAACAGCGTAGGAGACATTTTCTTTTATGTAGGAGATTTTAATGTGAGTCATACACAGGCTGTGCTCTCTCTCCGATGCAGTGGAAAGACAAAATACAAGACAAAATCCTGATAATGTATTAGTGCCTGAAAGCTGCAATTTACCAGCTTTTTTTTTTCAAATGAAAGCTGCAGAAACAAAAGCTGCAATAATTGATATTGAATTTCACATTGGGACAGCATAAAAGCCTGAAAACAAAGCCTTTTTGGCTTTTTCTGTCACTTTTGTAAGTTTGAACAGTAACAGGAAATTTGTTCCACCATATATAGCCTAAACGGAAACCACACTGAAATTGTGTCAGGGGATTACAGCATATCTATGGAGCCTCAGCACACAGCTGCTGAGTAAACATATCTCAGAGAAATTACCTGTATATGCAGCTAATTTGCAACAGCAAAAAAATGTAATGCCAATCAAAATATGTTTCTATTAAAATGACATCTCACCCCAAAATCAAAATTACCTATCTCTTATAACTTTCCTGTGATGCTATTTATCCACGTGGACAGTTTTGGTGTGAGTTGCAGAGTTTTGGAGATATCACCCCTAAAGATGTCTGCCTTCTCTCTGATATAATGGAACTAAATGGCACACAGCTAATGGTGCTCAAAGCACCAAAAATACACTTAAAAAACTCAACAGCAATGTCTCTTTCCAAAAATCATGATCTGGTTACTCAGGATCTTTCATAGACCTTGTGAGCAGGCTTCATATAACTGCACGGAACAGAAGCTTCAACGGGAAAATATGCACCTCTCTGTGTCTCACACACACACACACACACACACACACACACACACACACACACACACACACACACACACACACACATACACCTCACAATCAGTGCACGTGCCACAGATTTTCACAGCACACTGTGTCCAGCAGTAGTGATATTCATAGGGCAGGTGGTCGCTCTATTGACAGTAATTATATTGATCAGTTGAAAATAACGGGCCAATCACCACTGATATCTGTCCAACATCAGATTCTCCCTCCTTTCTCGTGTCCTGAGGTATTATCACTGCCTCTCGGACGTTGTGTTTCTTTTGAAGGTTGGTAGGTAATCAAAAGGACATCTGGGGTAAACAGTGGGCATTGCTAGGAAACCTGACCACGTCAGCTGGAACTGATTGCTGCAATTCTGCGCAGTGCTCGTGATTCCACCAGCAGTGCGGCACGTCTGAGAGACAGTTCTTGAGGTAGGGAATCTCATCAATTTTCAAAATAAAAGACCCCCTGCAGAATCACACTCATAAAGACAGTCAGAAAATAAACTGTTTAACAATTTAACAGAAGCACAAAGTCAAGGAAAGAGGAGTAACTAAATCAGGCATCCAAAACGCTGCTCTGCTGAAACATTTCTGAAACACTGCAGGTGGGACCTGCAGGCATGTGGAGGACACATCCAAGCCATGGCACAAATGTGACGTGCCCACTTGAATCAACTGTTTCTATAGGGGTAAATATACTGTTTCAATGAGGGATGAAAACGACCCCTCAACGGTTCTAGTTATAAATGATCTTTTTTAATTCTTTTTATGCCTCATGCCCCACAGTCACTAGATTCTGACTAAATCCATTTTAGAAAAAGTAGTGAACCGAAGGTTTCAGGGGTTTTATTTTAACAGTTATATGCATCTGAAAATGCAAAAAATAAAAATGTAAAAATGACCCCTCGGCCCCCAAGCCTTTTATCCTGAAAGCAAAAGCCCACTGCTCTGAAAACACACTCTGAACTTTGAATAAAGTGGCTCACCTCCTGCCAAACTCCATTAACATTTTGCTCAATTTAACAGTCACAAATAACTACACCCTCAACATTGACCACATCAATGATGGTCTTAGACTCATAAACACTTACTCATTTGGCAAAAAAAATCTCCATTAATTTGAATTCTGATTAATGTGAAACAGGCATACAAAAGCAGTTATTCCAATTTGGAATAGAAATTTGAAAGTTCACCACAGCTGTAGCCTTCATGTCCAGTGAAGTCTTTTAAGTATTTTAATTTAATTTTTCCTTGATCTCTGATGATACAACATGGCAATTTCATTATTTATTTACTGCAAATATAATGCAGATTTCTCATAAATTACCTGCCATTAAACATGTGGCTGAATGTGATTCTAATGTTACTGGAAAATGATCCAATCTGGCACCAGTGAACTGACATGTTACCCCAGAAAATCAGTGGCTTGGTTTATTACTGGGTCTTGAAGAACAGCAGTCATTGCTAAAAATAGTCTAAAGCTGTTATAATTAGTGTGGTGTGTTTTTAGTAATTAAGAAAATTCCCAGATCTTTCCTTGGAAGAATTGCTGAAATATCAGCCACCAGAGTCTGTAAGTTAAACTCCGACACACTCAGTCCAAGTTTGGTGTGATTTCTCTTTTCAGTCAAATTAATGAAATGACACCCCGTGGTAACTTTCTCCAGTTCCCTCACCACTCATTAAGTCTTGTCTTATTAAGTCTTATAAAAAGTTCTTACATGTTCCAGACTCTGTGATGATGAAACAGAATTTGGTGTCTAAAATTGGACAACCAAAAATCTTCACTTGGGAGGTTTTTCCTTCAGTGTATGGTCCTCACACAGACAGACATTAATGAGCACACAGACACAAAAAACTGTAATACTGTAATATTTAATGCTCTGACTCCTCTGTTTTCACATTAACACAGTAAAAACTGGCAACATGGTGTATGTTGTACTTTTCTCCCTGTCTTTTAACAGTTAACTCTCCAAGGCCTAAAGTGTGCATAATGCATTAAAATGGTGCCTCTGCTCCCTGGACATATCTTCAGTTCTTTCATCTTCCCTCAAAATGACTAGTGCTTTACATTTGTCCTTTTCTTACCATCTAATTTTGCACATTGCATTGCACTGCAAAGATTCAAGGTCACAATAAACTGGCATGACTGCACACTCAACTGATGTCTGTTCAATTGTCAGTTATGATAACAGCAAATTATTCAGAAGCGTTGGGAGGGACATCAGTCTGCCAGCTACGAGCCGAAAACTAACAAATCCAAATGCAAATGTAAGCAGTGTCATTTCAGGCTGTGGTTGAACATGTCATTATTTTGAGAAAGTGCTTTCTGTTGACGTGCAGATATGATGACTTTTGCAGGATCCAAGAAGTGATCTCCATAATTTGCTACTGCTGCAACACAAGAAAAAAATGTATCATGTAGCTACTTCATTTTGGCGGAGACTGTCACTTTGATGAAGGACGGAGTGTGTTTGTATAGTCACAAGCATATGAACTGTACTGAATATGTAGATTTGGAGTAAATATGGGGATTTTATGGTGCTATTAGATGCTATAAGGATGCACATGAGCACACACATGTGATGCAATACAATCATTTCGCACTGTTCAACTGAGCAGTGGGTGGAAGTAATATGCTACACGTCCTCAAAACTAAATGACCAAACAGATCAGTTGTCAATAATTCCTAAAGTGCTACATATGACTGGATGGAAAGCACTGGCAGTGACCTTAAAAGAGCAATATGTATCTGTTTTGTGTGCAAAACTGAGTACAGCACTCCAAATAGTGGATTGGAGCCATAGACTGTATATTAAATAGGTTGTAAATTCTTTTTAATATACAGTTGAGACGAGTTGTTCTCTCAGCCCCCTCCGCCATCAGGCTCACTAGAGACAGGCAGGCAGCAGGAGCTCTGCAGGAGTGCAGGATGCACACAGCCTCATAAATTCACAATAACTAGCAGTGACACGTCCTCCACTGTAAGTTGATCAGCTGTTTATACCTGTCATTTCTCTGTCAATGTAAAGTTCAGCCTGTTATGGAGGAGCAAAAGCCCACTGCTCTGAAATAACACACTCTGGACTTGGAGTAAAGTGGCTGCCTGTCTCACTGTCTGCCAAACTCCATTAACATTTTTCTCAATTTAACAGTTATAAACATCTATGCCTTCTACAAGCTCATTAATGATTTCTTATGACTCATAAACAGACACTGACTCATTCTGGAAAAATTTAGCATTAATTTGAACTCTGATTAATGTGAAACAGACAAACAATTTTGTCATTTTGATCTGGAATAGAAGTTTCAAAGGAAGAAACCACAGCTGCAGTGTTCATGTCAGGTGAACTTAGTATTTTTTTTTAACTTAAAAAGTTTCCTTAATCTCTGACGACACATCATGGTAATTTTCTGGTTTATTGCAGTAAATATATTCCAGGTTTCTCCTTTAAGAATGTTACTTAAATCACATTACATAAAACATTAAAACTGTAAAACAGTTGCAGAGTGGTTAGGGTTAGGAAAAGATCATGGCTTGTGTTACAATAACTACGGAAAGTCACATTATGTTGCATTGTGTTACGCTACAAAGTGTGACGTAAATGATGGAAGTTGTGTAACAATATGTAACTTAACACTTGAAAGGCTGATGTTCTGTTGATTATGCTGCCATGTCAATGTCAAATACTACCATAGCACAAATTTGCACATGTCGGTCCATTAATTTTTGTTTTTGGCTTTCATATCCTTGCACCATTAGTGTTCCTTATGTACTCAATTCTCAACATTCAATCAACACTGACTTTTGGATTCACTCGAGACATGAACCCTGGTCTCCTGGTGGAATATCCTGTGTTTATTTGACCCATCCATCCACCCTGCCAGACTATCTTGCTCCTGTCATAATTACTGTGGTTACTAGAGGTCAATGCCTCACAATAACCATAAATATAGGTTGAAATAAGATGCTTACTCAGACCACCTATATGCCTGTTTTTCTTGTGAGAATGGGCTGGTTTTACACCAAGATCTGCTGCAGTGTGCCAGCACAGGAAGGGAAGAAGACTGCAAGCAAATAAACACGGATGTCAATGCCAGATTTAAATTTTATTTCTCTACAAGGCACCAAGCACCAGGGATGGAGCATCATTCTTCCAGAAATCTGAGCATGACCTCTGGACTGGACTGTAGGTTTAATTAAACCTTTCCAACTTTGTGTCTCCCTGCAGCTCTGAAGACGGTGCTGGAGGTGCCGGTGGGAAGCCGCTTTCTCCGACTCAATGCCAAAGGGCCTGATATGATCGGTGAGTGACTCCAGTCCATTCCACACCCTGAGTACAGAGGATCTTATTCTGTTGCACATTTCATGCATCCTGCATATGCACCTTTACATGCAATTTGCACAGTTCATTTTCTGTTGACTTAGTGTCTGATTCATGACTTCTGTTTATTATACTTCATACTATTAAAGGGATAGTTCATCCCAAACTCAAACACTGGCCTGTAATGCTGTTTATCATCTAGATAGTTTTGGTGTGAGTTGCAGAGTTTTGGAGATATCAGCTGTGGAGATGTCTCGTCTCCTTTCTCTCTAATATAATAACATGCTTGATTCTCACTACAGTAACTTGTGACTTGCTTGAGAAGTAAAGGTTAAGACTTGTGACTTGCACATTGGCAGCTTACTCCCACCTCTGCCAGCTCCTGATGTAGTGTTTGTGTGAGGAAGAAAATGAGTCATCTTGGACAAAAGCATCAGATGAATGTAAAGTCATGTTAAATGTTACCTTTAAATACATTTGGTGCAGTTTGTTTGTGGTGCAAACACACTAACAAACAAACCCCTAATTAGTTCTTCGTGGTTCTCACCTGCAGCTTGATTGGATGCTCTTTAATTGGTTAAGACAAAGTGGATCTGCTGACTTGCAGAGAATTTGTTGTGAGTTCATTCAGGAAATGAGGAGAAATAAACTGATTTGTGATGTCACACTTTTTAAATAATTTTGATCTGTGGATCTGTGTAAAGTGATGAAATTAAAATTGTTGTTTCTGGGTGGGGATTTAGCTGTCTCATAACAGAAAAGCTGACTTGCTCACCAGCTCACTGCTGTAGTCACAGCTGTTTCCCGCTCTGACACCGACCTCCAACTGTCTCACTCAGCCAAGAAAACTCTCTGTCACATCCCTGCCAGGCGGATGTACGACATACATCCCAGTGCTGATTCAGAAGGCCCTTCTTGTCCACACACATAACTTAGTTAAGCTTGAAACAAAGTTATCTGTCTATCTATACTGAGGAAGCTACTATAAACTTGAGAGATGCAACATTAGTGCAGTGACCATCAACTGCAGCTTCTTATTTTCCCTGTTCCGGAGGTCAAAAACAGGACAAAAGTCCTGCCTTTCAGCAACTCAGAGGGGACACATGACCTGGAATTCAGAAGATTCTTAACTCACAAAGTTACGATGGTAGAGGCCTCAGTGGATGATGGCTGTCAGCCATCAGTGATTGATCGGTGATCGGCCCAACTCTAATATCAAGTATTTTCGCATCAGAAGGCTCAAATCCAAGTGAAGACACATGTCATTTGTGTCCACTCTTTGATGTACAACATGGATCTAAAATGTCTTTGCAATAAATTAATTTTATCACTTTATCATTTGTTTTTTAATGATCACAAATCTTTATTTTTTCTTTCTTATTTTTTCAATAAAAATCATTTTTTTAACACTACCCCTCTAGGCCACAACATGGACCCTAGAAGACCCATATTCATTTCCTATGTGATTTCATGCATTGCAGAGTGATTCTTTGCTATATATTTGGAATAAATGGACTTTATCATTTAATATTCACTAAATATCTTGTTTTTCATCACCACAAGTCATTATTTTGTGTGGCACATGCTATTAGCACCTAGGTGTCAGTAGCAAATACTACTATTTGGCCATTTACACCCACAGGACAGCAACAAAACATCATTTCCCGAACATAACCAAGTAGTTTAGGTGCCTCAACATAAATCTAGAAGACACTGAGCCTCCACCTCCCCCTAGAAAAGAAGGGAGAGTTGAGTGCAGCACATGGGCTCTGACTGGATGGACCAGGCCCAGTATCCCCAGACTAGGACTCTACCCTCCCTCTGTGCTGCTTGCCATAATGTTTTTAGTTTGTATTCTACTTTATTCTCTGCAACCATTTGGTGACTACTAGATATGATCTCACGGCAACTTTAGGGGTCCCAGCACCATAGGCTGAGAAACACTGTTCTAAAACACAGTTACAAAATATATTTTATCCAAATTATTGTTATTAATTTCTTATTATTTTCAGAATCACACTTCCATACATGGGTCATTTTTGACCCATATGTAAAAACCTAATCATCTAATTTTGTGATGAAATAAGGAATTAAAATGAAAATAATGCCTTGTGTTGATCAAAAAAAAGATATTTAATGAATATTTAGGCCAGTGGTTCCCAAACTTTTTTCCTTGGAGGCCCCCTTCTTGTATCTAAGGGAAGTTGAGCCCCCCAGCCTTAACACAGACTTTTGTATAAATTGCAGGGGTCATACAGGTGCTGGAAATCCTTTTTAATATTTTCAAGGTTTGAAAAATGCTTGGATATTGGATAAAGTGCTTGAAATTGTAATCACATTACTTTTGTAATAAATTGCTGCCTGACTGAATTAATTAGTTAACTTTTTACATAAAGAAATAAATTAAGTCAGATATTTATTGAGCCAGGAAGTTAATGATTAATCATTAATTGATTAATTGCCAGAATTTAACTCATTAAACATATATAAATTGATAATTAATCAATAATCTAAAAACAGGAGTAACTGCACCTCATTTGATATTGTTTTGTCTGGTGGAGAGTTTGGATAAAGAAACTTAAAGTTAAACTGAAAATAAGAAAAAAAAACAAGAAAATTAGGGAAAAAATGACAACAAAAATGTGTTTTATATTTTATCAGTTGTCCATGATTCATGAAACTTTCATAGAATATAATTTGTTTGATAATAACACACTAACATGTGATTTAATGTGATGAAAAGGTGAAATAATCATTTTTTACATAAATATGTTATTTACCGCAGCTGTAAAGTGCTGGAAAAACCCTGAAATTGTGATTTTCATAGAGATGTGCAAATCTGATTTTGAGGACCTCAGAACAGACGGAGTCTTTGAGACCCTCTGAGATTTCTGGTGGACCCCAGGTCGAGAGCTAGTGGTTTAGGCTATCAAATGATGAAATAAAAAGATTTCAAAAGATAAACCAAAGAATTACTCAGCAGTGCGTGAAATCACATAGGAAATGAATGTGGGTCATTTTAGACCCCTGTTGTGCATTAAAAGGGGTTTGGATAACTTCTGCATGAAATGCTTAAAGTCCAAGCCTTTTTTTGATTTTGTTGAGACTAAAGTCAATTTGCAACTTGAGTCCACAATATGCTAGCAAGTCAGTGTGAACATGAAATGAACCAGAACTGGCAGGTATAGATATGTTTGGGTTTTTTTTCGTTTGTACCAAATGAAACAGACTGCAGGTGTGAAAGTGACCTTAGTGTTTTGAGGAATAGTAATTAATATGATTTAATGCTTTATAATATGGATTGGAATATGAAGCAAGGACGAATATTAAGTTTCTCCTTTACACCTTCCACTTGCTGGATGTGAAATAATAATAAAAAAAATCCTACATAGCCTGAACCCTGTGATTTACATCCTCAGAGCTTTTTGAGCATTTGTTTGTGTCATTTGGGTTTTCTTGACCTATTTTATTGTCGGTTTAAAGAAGTGCAACAGCCAGCGATGAATGCAGATAAACCCAGCACATGTCCTCACCCTGCTAATATACTCAAGTTCCGACGGCGTAATACCCCGAAGAGCTGCAGGATTTACTGGATGTGTGCTCCGTCAGATGTTTCAGAGTCGAGGAGTGACCTAAGAATTACTTTAGCAGATCATTCATCAACTACCAGGAGATCAGTGTGGCGGATGGAGAAGAAGCTGAAGGGGGGGAGAGACCACAGTAAAGGAGAGTAAATCAAACACACATTTACAGCTCAGCTAACTCAGCTCCTGAGTTCATGAACTCCTCTGAAACTAAATATTATCAAAAGTCTAATCATATTTTCAACACTGGCAACACGGGGCCCTCTTTACACAGGCTGCTTTGATTTCTTTACGTGATATGGCAGGACTAGATTGTTAATTGTTTCAAGTTGTGAAAGCTTTGGGGAAAAAGCTATAATTACTGTCAAAAGATAAGTGGATTTGTCAAAATTCTGTTTGATTTTTTTTTTTTTTTTTTATGGAAAATGAAATAAATACAAGATTTTTTTTAGATTGCTAATTATAAAGTGAAAGAAGTCCAAACAGAGAGAAGTCAGAAGTAGAAATGAAACGAGATCAATGGCTAACATTGTCTGCAAATGATTATCCCTCAGAAGAAGGATAACTATCTATTCAAAATCAGTTTTCTCACATGTCAGCCTCATTAATCTTGTCACACATTCTTAACAAAGACATCATTTGGTGTTTCCTCACGGTCTCATCATGAATTACTGAGTCCAGTATTTTTCCAGCACATCACAGCAAGGCCGCCGTTTACTTTCAGAGCACAGAGTCTGGATGACTGGAAGGACACAGGATGGATACATAAGTGATATACTGACCTTTTCTATTATCTTTGCCCTCCTGTGACAAAGATAACAAAAAGGAAAGATTCTTCTGACTCAGTACAATCAGTGTCTGTAGCCCAGTGCCAAAGGCACAGGTTTCATGGACAGAATGTCTGATGTGGTGGCTTTAAGATTACACTTTTTTCCTGCAGGTTGTACCAGATCCACTGACTCATGATCTCCAGCACTGCCTTAGACAGTTTGCAGCTGTGTTAAATCCCAAAATCAAAAATACATATTTTTACCCTGCCTGTAGAGCTGTTTATAGTATATAGTTTATATAATTTATAGCTATTATAGTTTATAATAACCCTTCAATTTCCCATTATTTCATGGGAAATATTTGAAATTGCTTAGAAATTACCCACAAATGACCTCCAAAACTTCAAATGTCATGGTTAATTATGTGATAATTATCGACTACCATTTTCATGTATTTGGTGGTATTTACAAAGCAACATATATCTCTAAATATATCTGGAAATTACTTAATTATGGTAAGTGCATATTTAAAAATTGTGTAATATAATTATTAAGTAATGTCAGTTTTTGATCATTTTGGGGATAATTTCTGAGAAACTTCAGTTATGATACTTACTAATTATTACATAGCGTGCATTACACCACGAGCTGAGTACCATTTACTCCCATTATATTGGAGAGAAGGCAGACATCCCTACAACAAATATGTCCAAAACTCTGCAACTCACACCAAAAAAATCTAGATGGAAAAACATACTGGGCATAAAAATATATATTTTTGATTTTGCAGTGAGCTGTCCTTTTTAAGCATTTGGAATGAGAGTCAGCACCTCAAAGTCTGAGAGCACAGCACTCCAGCTGAAAATGGAACTTCACTGTCTTGGGTTGAAAGTGTGTTGCATCCACATAAAGAAGTTCATGTATTTCAAGTTCAAGAGAGAGTGTAGACTGACAGGATGTTGGTGTGGCGTCAGCAGTAACGAGAGCTTTGTACCCTGACCATCATGATGAAGAGGGAGCTGAGCTTGACGGTGAAGCTTTTAATGTACCAGTCCATCTTCATTTGAACCCTCACCTATGATCGTGAGATGTGGTCAGTGACCAAATGAGTGAATCAAAGATAGAAGCTGACAAAATGAATCTCATTCCCAGGGCAGCTTGGCTTACCTTCAGAGATATGGAGAAAATATAACTAATGGTCCTGCCCATCGAAAATGAGTCTTCTGTTGGTTTGGGTATGTGACAGGATGCATCTCCTGGACACCTCTTTTTGGAGAATTTCTAGGGGCGTTCAAAATGAGACATAAGACAGACCTAGAAGACAGTGCAGGAATTATATATATATATATATATATATATATATATATATATATATATATATATATATATATAAAAATCTCATATCTCATAAATACTACAGTCACAAGAAGTCACCGTCTGACATTAGACATAAGGGTCAGGGTAAGGGTAATAAGCTGCTTGCACAAATGACCTGCACGGTCGTCTTTTTTGGTGGTAGACGGGCTGACATTGCTGGACCTGCTGCCACCATGATGTAGTCCTGGCTAAACAGAGTACAATGCATGGACTGGCTTAAGACACAATGCTGATTTGCTGCACATTTGCAATATTTGCCAAACACGTCTCATTACTTTGTTCAACACCACTGCTGTATGTGAAATTAGCAGATGCCGCTGCAGCACCATATAAGTGTAAAATCCTAAAGAAGAAGCCAAAGATGTGGCCTGCACACACTTTTCTCTGTTTTGTAAATTACTTTTTCCATCCTTCTCTTTGCTTTTTCTCCCCTGTCTGCGTCCTTGTCTTGATTTATTGATTCTTGACTTGAGTTGTGCTCTTGCAGAATTGTTTTATCTGCTTTGCCCTACCTTGTCTGATGGTATCTCTCCTGAAGAAATAGTGTTTTCTGCATTTACTGTTGTAGAAGTTTAAATCCCACGGCACAGCAGATCTCAAGTTAGAAGTGATTCTTCATTTCTGTATTGGATAACAGATTTTCATTTTTCTTTCGTTTTTTTATGAAATGTACAACACATTTCCATACAGGTTTGCTCACCATGCTTAATATTGAAACTTTCTGTTCATTATTAAATGTCCCTCTTGCTCTGTTTCTCCATCAGTTATTGAAGCCGTGTCTCTTCAAGGGTGGAAGGAGGAGACCAGTCTGTTGTCCACAGGCTCCTACATGATAGGAAACACCTCCTTGGACTTCCAGAGAGGGACGGACAGACAGACACTGAGGACACATGGACCACTCACTGCTGATTACAATATCAAGGTGAAGCAAATGGAAGGTGACAGGCTGCAGTTTATAGCAAAATAGCCTGAGGACTTTTAGCTTCTGATGTACATATTTTATTAAATATACCAGAGAAAGAATATTGCTTAATATTTAGCAATGCAGGGGATTTTTTAATGAGACTTAGGTTGACTGAGGTTGTTGCCAGAGGCACAACTCGTATTACTGTTGGAGAGGCCCGTTAAATCTAAATAGAAATAAATCTTCCTGTTAGTAGTGACTGTACTGTGTCACAACCCATTTTATGTTGCAGACATTACGAAGACTTAACATTTCCTCCACAGACAGATGGATACATCTGCTGATATTTTATATTTTTTTCCTCTTGTCAGTAAATGTCACACGCAGATGCAAAGCAACAGTGAATTGATCCTACAAACAAGTACAATGTGTGTATCTAAGCCTCTGCCACAGATCAATGCTTCAGTGAGGCACACAGTGGCACTAACATGTTCTCTCCAGTCCATTCTATTCAATGTGTAAAAAATACACTTTTAAACTGTGAGCAGTGCATACACCTGAGGCAGTGTTTGCATGAGAACGGTCTTGCTAAAAATGGAAAAGTTTTCCCTTAGCATTTTTTTTAAAAAGTTCAGTGTTTAGACAACAATGATGTGAAGACGATCCCTGTGCAAACGGATCCACAAAAATGACTGAAAACGCTGTAGTGTGCATCACAGGCCAGTCGCTGTCAGTGTAACTTTGTAGTGAAACATCGCAGAATGACAAAATGACAGTTGTGGAACGAGTACTGAAACTCTCTGCTCAAGAACAAGTATTGTTACATTACTAAAATTTTACTCAATTACAAGTAAAAGTACTGGTGCTAGAAGAATGTAAAGTAAAAGTATTTGGTCTCAAAAACTACTCAGAGTATCAGTTGCTTTTTAAACACTGATGTTTAATGCGATTGAATAATTGTTTGCAAATTTTGTGTATTTTCATAACCCATAGTTGTAAATGCTAACAACTGATTAATCATTAATAATTTGTAAGACACTAAAGACTTTTTTTAAATCTCATTTTCTGTTTTCAATTAATCAACTAATCATTAATCACTAACATCCTTACTCCAAACCTGTTTGCACCTCATTGTTTTCATTGGCCCGTTTATGATAAGATCACCTGATTGGCTACCAAAATGCAGATGAAAGGTTTGGATATTACTGGATATTAATTTAAATTGTACTCAGTACTCAATTATGATTTTAAAAGTAACTAAGTAGATCACATAGTGTAATGTATGCTTAAGTACGAGTAAAAGTACAGACTTGAAAATCTACTCAGAAAAGTAGAAGTACCCAAAAAACAACTTAATTACAGTAACTTGAGTATTTGCAGGCATGGAAGTAGCTAATTACAAATACTCAGATTACTGTTATAAGTAATTTTTCTGTGATACTAAATGGGTAGTAATTTTTTAGGTAGTTATTGCACCTCATTTGACATTGTTTTGTCTGGCGGAGTCATTTGTTCAATAAGGAAAATTAAAATTAGATTTAAAATTTGAAAAAAAACAACAAAAAAAATTAAAATGAGGAAAGAAACATATCTTGTTGATCTCATAGATTATTAATGATTAATTGATTGTTAGCATTTTAAAATTTGGAACTCTAGTTTGGAGAGGTGACTGTGACATCAACGGTTAAAAGTTACTAATACTCTAACACCAATACTTTTACTTATAATTAAGTAATATCTTAGCTATATAACAGTACTTGAGTACAGATTTTCAGCGGTCTTTCCACCACTGTGTATTTGTAATTAGTTACTTCCACCCCTGCAAGAAGATAACGCTGCATGCACGCTCAAAAACAGATCATTTTGTCTTGGACAGATGAAGTGGAGCATTAATAATCTCCATAGAGTCAGTAGTCCACTATTGTTTTATTTATTTATTTATTTATTTATTTATTGTCTTCCTACAGTTTCACAGGAACCACATTTTGCCAGTTTACACAGCAACAGTAAGGGTGACATTTTCAAAAGACTGGATTCTGGAAACTGGTCTAAAAAGTTTTCATTTTCAGGCCCCCAAGACACTGTTCCTGTGTAAAAGAATGGCTAAAACGCAAAAAAAAGTTTATTGTTTTATGTTGAAAACCTTTGTGTGCAGCTGATACACTGATCCATCCCATGAAAAAAACATCAGTTGACGAAGTATAAAGTATGGCTGCACAGTTAATCACAATAAATATGGTCAAGTGCAATATCCAGATTGCAGAACCAGAACCACATCACTTTTTTTGAAAAAGGAAAAATGTGTGAGAAATGTAAATTATAATGAGGTACTGTAGAGCTGCAGAGATGACCTGACCTAAAAATCTTGTTCTCCAGGCGAAAGAAAACATGTTTGTATGCTTCAGACCTCAACAATGATCACATTACAACTTTTATAGTGTCTTTTTCACTGAACTTGAAAATTGTTACGCAAAACGGTTAATTTCCAGTAATCATATCACAATTGCAATTTCAGTCGATATTATCACAATATGACTTATTTACTGAATCTTGCAGCCCTAGTCCAAAGAGTGAGAAAGACCATGTATGGAGGAGGTGTGGTGGGTGGGAGGGTCAAACAAACACAGGACTTTCACCCAGCAGCTGGGAATTTTAGTCCCACATGAAACCAAAAGTCAGTGTTATTTCAAATTTGTAACACACTTATTTCAATCTGAACCAAACTGGAGCCATTTCACATTGTTAACCACGTTTATTTTTTAGCATGACCATGAGGGTCACCTGACTCTTCTCAGCTCTTGATATTGATTGGAAGGACTGTCATATCACCTGCATGCAAAATTGGACTTTGGCATGTGCACCACATGATATTTGAAAGTGTAAAGTCATGTTATCTGTATGCAGTTTGGGTCCTACATTACCATGAATATTTAAGTCATTCCCACATGCACAGTCCTGCTGCTGGAAATACTCACCAGAGCCCCATATCTGCACAAGGCACTATTTACTCCTGTTTAAGTAATATTTGCTCAAAACTACAGTGTATTAATGGAATTGCTGAGGCTTTTATAAAGAATTAATTCCATATTTTGGGGAAATTATTTCATCCTGAACTCTGTACAGAGATCAAAACCAAGCCTTGCACTTTGTAACTGCCTCTGAAAATACAAAATATATGACAGGAATATAATTATAATATATAATATTATTGTCTGATAACAAGTTAGCCTCTGGGAGCAACAATGTTTTGAGGCTTTTTCATGTTTCCAGTTTTCTTTCAGATAAGATCACAATTTACGAGATCATCAATCAATAGTCTGGGAATAGAAACTGCACCTTATTTGATGTTGTTCTCTCTGGCAGAGCCATTGTTTGACAAAGGAAACTTAAAGTGATAGTTCACCCAAAAATGAACTTTAAGCCCACTTTAAGCAATGAACACATGTATAATATCATTGTGCAGTAACACTCAGGATTTGGAATGGCAGAGCAGTTACTGTTTCCTTTTCCCATCAGACAAGATGAGCTAAACCAAAAGTGGACTCTATTTTACGTACTGCAAGTCAGCAAGTCAGTAATCAGACTGCTTTGATTTAATAGATCGAGTGTGAGGAGTGTGATCCAAGTCTTTGACTGTCTACAGTTTGATCTGATGTGCAGATGTGCAAAGCATTCGTCCAGTTTCTGCTGGAATCAGAGGGCTCAGTATCCACTCGGTCTACAGCTTCACACCTCTCTGGTGGTGATCATAAATCTGAAGTGGATACAAGAGAAACATTTCAATAAGACGCTCCTTCTGGATGCAGTTCAAACACAGCTTGTGTGTGCACATGCTTAACAGTTGAAAATTATGTCACAGCTGCCACCATGCTTTGGGACTAACTGATACGGGAGGAGATGTTGTAACAGCAGTTAGTGGTTGTGCCGTGCGTGCTGGAGGGCAGAATTCTGCAGATTAAAGTCTCTGCACTGTACCGTTCAGATGTTTACTGGTATTTTAATTTGATGCAATCAGAGGCTAATCCAGTCCACACTTCCTCTCATTCGTTTCCTCTGCTTTTGCTTTTCCCCGATGATGACAGTCGTTGTCACTCAACCCTTAAATATGACACATTCCACTGTTTATCTGAAAGGTCAGTGCCCACAAGACACATTCAGTAGTGTCGTCCACAAGGCCGAAGCTGAAAGGCTGTGATGGATGACTTACACTCCAATTACATCATCAAAAGAAAAGGACAGCACACAATTTACTATGTAAGGCTGCTCTTTTGCTCTTTGAAGGATGAAGGTGTAACTCAAATTTAGTGAAAGATTTCAGTTTGAGTCGGGGTGATGTTTGACGGTGGCCTTTACTTGGATACTTTGCAAAATCTTGACAAAATACAGCCACTGTATAACTGAACACATCTGTTAGCTCTTTTCCACCAGTAGATCTTTGCAACATAAGTGCTACAGCAAAGCATCTGATAGAAGTAGGAGGGGAGGTCAAGTTACCTTTATTTAGGCATCTTTATAGTGATTACCAGATCATTTTACATAGTAGTTTAGGATTTTGCTCACCACCTTTGACAGACATGAGGACTTGGCTCCCAGTTGCATTTCAGATTTGTTAAACTGGTTGAGCTTGAAGGTGCAGTCTTGACTTTGAATTGTGATATTTGGCAAAATAAACTTTCTGGAGTTTTCAGCTGCACCTCACTGTCCCCATCAAACTCTGCTGATGAAGACCCTGAGATGCAGTTAAAGTCTTCAGAAAAAGTTCATTAATGGACCTTGAGTTAAGGGAGAATATCATTCAGACCTGTGTTCGCTTTTAAATTTCTACTTAAATCAAATTTTACATACATGCCTTCACTAAAAAATCTTCTCTGTCTTGTTTTATTTTTTTATTTGCTTGTATTTACTTTGTGTTACTGTTGCTTGTATTGTACATTGCACAGATCGACTGACTGAGCTGAAGCCTGTTCTAGTGATGCGTTTTTACAGGAGAGGAACGCATTTAACGTTAAAGTAAACCTTCATTGTCTTAAGTAAGGGATAATGTGTAGTGAGCAGGTCATTATAGTGAAATAAACCCTGACACGGTGATGCAGGACCACGATGTGAAGCAGAGGAGTCTTAGATCATCTTGAAGAGGATTATTTCACATTATTACATGGCTTCACTAAATACTCAATGGTGATTGGTCAATTGCAGTATTGTAAGGTCTGTTATTTCTGTATAAAAGGTTGTTTTTATGAGGATTTATTTCAAAATAATGACCTCCTCACTGTACATTAGCCCTTATATAGCTGTTTGCTGTACATTAACACACTTGCACAGTTACTTCCCAAAATCAATAATTTTACACAAAATATCGATTTAAAAATTATTCTATGGCTCCTCCAGAGCCTATGATCAAAACTCCATCCATGGCAACAGTCTGTTCTTCATAGCAACAGTCTATTATACAAAGCAATGTTACATATACAGAAATAACAGACCTTAGAAGTCTGGAATAATATTAATAAATGGAAATTAATTCTGTCAGGGCTGGTTTTAATGCGTACCGTCATGATGAAGCAGCAGTGAAAATGTTAACTCACCTTCACACACTCTCATAATAGTGCTCAGGCAACATGTGATTTGATTTGGATTTCACATAATATGTAAGTCCAGGAAAAAAAATGTGTGAAAAAGTGGCCACTGCAAGCAAAGCAACAGTTCCAGCATGCAACTCCCTTTAAAACAACAAACTGTGATTTTTACATTGTGTGTGGATTAAACAAATGTGAGACACAGGTGTTAGGGTTGGGCTTTTTTTTATTTACTTTTGACAAAGCAAGGCTCATTGTTTCCCTGTGCTTCCACCCTACTGTACAGTTTTGGAAAAGAAAGTGGATATATTTCCCAAAATGTTTACTGATTCCAAAGTACGTCAGGATTTAGTAAAGCAATTCAGAACAGGTGGGGACTTACAAGAAGACTCATTTATAAAGAATGGTCCAAAGTAGTACAGAAGACATGGACCTATCCTGATTTCTCAGCCTTTATTTTTCAGTTCTTACTCCCAGGTCATCAAATAGTGTCTGTATGAGACACAGCAAACTTTACTTTTAAGTAACATGAACATAATATAAAGAGCAAGAAACATTTTTCAAGTTGAAGTGGTTGATGGATGTTTCAAACAAACACAGGACTGTCACCCAGGAGACTGGGGTTTGTGTTTCATGTGAAACCAAAAGTCATCATTATCTAAAGTTTCAAGTTACAAGACATTATGTGTGTTCTGTGAGTCTGAATCTAGACAACTAATTTTGTTTCCTAAAGTTGAACAAACTGTGACTATTTAACAGCATTAACCACATGTTATAAAGGTTTTCTGGCAGAGTCTCATACAGACAAAAAAGGATAGCTTGTGCATTAGTATCAGACGCCGAAGCGCCTGACAAAGCAGCATCAGAAATTAATGACCTAAGATAAGAATGGACAGGACTTTTATGCGTTAGCATAGGTCAAGCTTTAAAAACATCCATGTTTTTCAATCTCCAGCCCTGTAACTCATTTTTTTTGCAATAAAAATGTGACAGATAACATCAAGCCAAGATCATTTACACAAAGTCACTTTGTTAGTTTTCTCAGACTTAGAATCCCAACTGTCCTCACAGGCGGACTAGTCATAGTATCTATGAGTGATACTTGTTCACTGACTGGGACAAATTTAGTGAAGTGTCCCATTAACATGATTCTTCTCCTTGCACAGATGAAGTATGGAGGCTCCAAGGACACAGTTGTCCAGTTTCTCTTCTACCAGCCAATCAGGTACCAGTGGAGAGAGACAGACTTCTTCCCCTGCTCGGTCACCTGTGGAGGAGGTGAGCTGGCAGTCAATTGATTTGTTTGAATAATGACTTAACATGATTTTAGATTTCATCGATCCTCAGATGTTGCATACGTAGCTTCATCTTTTGCAGCTCTTTCCAGTAATGTACAATTAAACAGAGTGTGTCCACATCCTTCCCCCAGGCTATCAGCTCAACTCTGCAGAGTGCACAGACATCCGATCAAACCAGACCCTGCCGGAGCACCACTGTAACAGCTACCCTGAAAACACCAAACCCACACCGAAACTCAAGGAGTGCAACATGGACCCCTGCCCAGAGAGGTAAGGTTGTCTTTTACATCATTAATGTCACTAAAACCAACATTTCAGGAACATTCCCATACCATAGTACCACTTTTTGCTTTCTTTCATTCTGCTTACTTGACAGGGACAGTGCTGATAAATAAACATTACTGGAACTGTTCCAGAGTTGGTGACAAAGTTTACTTTTCATCTGTGGTTCCTGACTGGATGTTATATTATAATTGCTCCTCAGCATGGATAGCAAATACTAACAGCTAAATACACAGGCAGACAAAAAAGTCAAAAAAGACAAAACTATGTACTAGATCTGCTGTTGATTAGATGAATTAAAAAGTAAAATCAGAATATTTAAGCAGATGTTTTGACAGTTTTGAGTAAGCATCATGAAACATAAGCGTGCATGAGTGCAGTTTGCAATTTGACTGGGCTGTTAATTCTCAATTAGAATGGCAGTAATATCACACATTTTACATTACAGGGAGGCATCATAACATCCATTATGTCTGAAACAAATAATTGAACATTTTAAGAAGCATGTTTATTCATTTTGTTTTAGAGAGTGAGTTGAGAAGATTGATACCACTCTTGAGTACAGAGATAGAGGATGTGGTTAGAATGTGGTTTCTGATTTATTACCAGAATATCTTTTCAGTGATTTTCACACATGCAGCCACATTCAGGAACATTTCTGTCTTGCACTTTTCACACATGCCAGGGAGATGCCAGATGTCAACCACCACGAACCTCTGCAGAAGAAAAAGAAAATGTGTGCAAGGAGACATTTATGTCCAATGTGCTTGTAATGTGTTGAATATTGCGAAATAAGTAATGTATTTTTGTGATCTACATAAATCAGAAAAACACAGTCCATACACTAAAAGGAACCTCAGAAGAGTGCTGGATGTTTGGAGTCATTGTGGGAGTCTTGTGATTGGTTCATTCACTCTGTGTGAAAGTGTCTTTCATCAGACGGGCATTATTCTTTACGTGGCTGACCCAAATAGTTTGGTTCAGCAGAAAGGTCTTTATTTAAAATTATTAAGTGAGTTAGACTGAGATGCAAGTTAGATATAAGTCAGACATAGGTTGCATGTGGGGGATGGGCTAAAAGGTACAATGTGTTAAAGGGATAGTTCACCCAGGAATAAAAATTCTGTCATTATCTACTCACCCTCATGCTGATTGAAGATCAGGTTTAGTGTTTTAGTCCACAAAACACTGCTGGAGTTTCACAGGAAAACAGTGCTGCAGAATCTCCCAAACAATGGAGGTGAATGGTGACCAGTTTTCAAATGGAAAAAACAACTGAAAAAAATATAAAATGCCTCCATACTGCTTGTGATGTTGGCACATCGTCACACCACACACACCCAGTTCAGACAGTGTGCACGTGACTATGGCTCCAAGCTAAGAATCTACAGTGAAGATTCAGACTGAAAACAAGGTGTAAATAACATTTTTAGTTAACTTGGCATGTTGGGGCTTCAGGAGACAAGCAGTATGGAGTTTTTATTCTGATGTTTTTTTATGTCGGAAAACTGGTCACCATTCACTTCATTGTTTGGGAGATTCTGCAACACTGTTTTCCTGTGAAACTCCAGCAGTGCTGTGTGGATTAGAAAACTAAACCTGACCTTCAATCAGCATGAGGGTGAGGAGATAATAACTGAATTTTCTTTTATGTTATGGTGCTTTTCTTGTCTTTATTTGATAGTACAGCTGAAGAGTAGACAGGAAAGGGGGGTGATGAGAGAGGGGATGACACACAGCAAAGGGCCACAGGTGGGAGTTGAACCAGCAGCTGTTGCAGAGGATTGACAGCCTTCATACATGGGGCGGACGCTCTACCAATTGAGATAAACAGCCACCCCCTGAGTTTTCATTTTTGAGTGAACTATCCCTTTAACTAGTGAGCTTAGAGTGGTTGGTAGGTTTTTTTTTTTTACCTTGGACCAAGTGAAGCTGGATGACATTAGATTTACCCCATTATATTGAACCATTCTAACTGGCTCCTAGTCCAGCTGAACTATCAGCAGTCATCAAACTTACTTTTAAAAAAAGTAATGAGAGTTTTGCATGAGGACTACTTGACAGGACTTCATTGTGAGAACTTTATGCAAGAGCCTAATGCAGCATGACCAAGTTCAACCTGCTGTTACCTCGGCAGGCTTTGTTTGACAGTCCTGGAGGAACTTTGCTGAAGATCTGAGCGGGCAGAGCTCAGATTTTCACGCTAAGCAAAATCAATACAGTTTTCACACCTGCAAGAGAAAAATACAAGTTTATCCTCTTAGCATGTCTCAATGCTTCTTTTATGAAAGGCTGGATCGATCAAGAAGGACTGAATCAATAGGCTAAAGAGCAGAAATGCTAATTTGGCAGTGCAAAGCAGTTTCTATCGACACTCTTTTACCACTTTATTAGAACCTTGAAGGCCAAACTGTTGTTAATGAGCACTCTGGTTGGGCTTAGCATTTGAGTGATATGCATTCCTAAGCTGCTATCTAAATATGATAAAACTTACATGATATTTTGTCTCCTCCAGTGATGGATTCAAAGAGGTGATGCCATATGATCACTTCCAACCTCTGCCTCGGTGAGTAAACCATCCGATCAGATATTTCAAAAGTTATAAGAAACTGCTGCCTTTCTTCTGTTTCCAGTTTTTGGACAGGGTGTTGGGTGAGATGTAACTCAGGAAGTGAGTGGGCAAAAATGTTGAGAGATCTGATATGATTGCTGTTAGAATACACCCTGAAGTAACCACGAGTAGAAAGAGCAGCAAAACTGACATGAATAACACATTAAATGTCCCTCTTGGAAAGAAATGTTGTAAATCCTTCACCTGAGGTGCCTTGGGAAATTTATCTAGACGAAAAAGTGACATGAAAACCTTCTAGAGCCATTAGCCTTGCAGCTTCGTATGCTGAGTCAGAAATACAGACTTATTTTAAATGTTTGATTTTATTTATTTGCAGTTACTTCACATCCCTGAAAAATAAACCCTGTACCACTCTACTGAAATGATTTAGGTCGGGAGCACTGTAAAAAAAAAATATATATATGTTTGAACTTATCTGGTCAGTAACTTGTCTGGTCAAATAAACTTGATATTAATTCAGTTGTACCTTAGAAAATGTGTTCGATAAGCTTAAGATATTAAGTTGAGCCAACACCTCTCAGCATCAGTGTTTTCATTATTGTGAAAACTAGCAGCAATGACTTATATGTTATACATATATTTTCTTCATACTGTAAAGATGAAGGGTATCTGGAGAGTTCTTCAAACAATGCATGCTGGGAAGTCTGCTAATATTCTGATGTATTTCATGATTCTTTTAAAATTTAATTTAATGAGTTGATTGAACTCTGTACACTACATTCTTTCAACTCATTTCAAGTTAAAAGACTTCAAGTTAGAAGAACTCGTGTTTATAAGTTCTGAAGCGTTCTGAAAATAAATACTGTAAATTTAATGTTTAATTGAATTTAATAAATACAACTTGTATATTTATGTTTAGTTGATAAGAGATGATTAACTGATTCCACCAAGTTCCTGTATAATTCTTTGCAGTGAGGTGGGCTGAACCTCATGTTTCAGTTTTAAAAAACTGAAACACAAGCTTGTCCCCAGCATAACTATAGAATGTAAAACGATTGTGATGGTGTGTCCTAATTAAAACCTCAGTATCTGAATGGAACAACAATTTTCACTGCCACCAATGCACACATCAAAGCTGAAACTTAGTATGACAAGCATAAATAAATATTGAATATTCCAGTGAAATTCTATTAAGGCTAATAAAAAGTGATAAAGTCAATGGATTGCATGACCTCTCTTATGTGAGAGGTTTTGCTTGTACTGATGAACCTGCATAGAACTACCAGTCTGTAGCATTATAACATTTTTCAGCTCACTGCTCTCATCAACTTTCCTTCCAGCAGCAGGTAGCTGCTGTTTTTAGTGAAAAAGCAGATAGACATAGTTTGATTTTTAAGCTTGTTAAGACACTTTTGAAGTGAATTAAATGAAAAGAAATTCACCAAAAAATGGAATTAGAGAGTTAGTATTTATCAAGTCTTTTTTGGAAGGACATATTTTGTCCCAATTCTGAAGACTGGGTGATATGCAGTAAGTGCTGTGTTTACAGCTTCTTCTTTTCTGCAGCCCCAAACTGACTAACAAATAAAATATTGTTGGTCTAATTTAGCTGCTTTAATTGAACTTCTTCTGTTTCCTGTAATGGTACAACTGTTGTCAAAGATCATTAATAAAGACCCCTGAGTGTTAAAACAACACAGACATGTAGTTTGTGAAATAGTCACAAAAGTTAATCTATAGCTTCAACATGGACACAAATTTTCCATTTAAAAAAAAATGTTTTAGGTTAGTCCTTATGATTTAAAAAGTTGAGCTGACTGTCATGAAAAATCTTAACAATTTCTGTCCATATACAAAAAAAGTCTTTACATTACGGGTAAGGGTTATCGTAAGCAACAGGACTTGCACAGGTTCTTGAAGACATTTCGTCTCTCATCTAAGCTTCTTCTCCACTAGCCAGTTAGAACTGAAGAAGCCTCTTTGATGAGAGAAACATCTTCAAGACTAGATCCTTGTTTGCTTCCTTGATATAGGTCACGTCTGCTAAATGACATTGTAAATTGCAGATTTTAAGAACCTAAGTGAGTCCATTTGCATATGATACTGAGTGGTTAAAACTAGTGGTTAGTACTGATTCAGAGTGTCATCCACTGTTGTCCTTTAATACGGTGAGCTCCTTCCTGAACAGTGGAGATTTGTTTGTTTTTTATCAATAAATCACAGGGAAGGCCGTGATAAAAAGTGAAATATAATCTGAATTGTGAACAAAATTAAAGGCATTTCCTGCTTTTCCCTAAAAGTATTCACTATCCTCCATAAAGGAAAAAATAAAACACCTACCCCCATCCCGTCACTACTTTACACGGAGGAGGAGCAGAATGTGAAAATGTCACCTTCACTTCATTTCATCGTGTCTTAGAAACAGTTCCTTCTACACAGCAGCTCTCTCCCACAGTAAAGCGTTACCCATCAATCAACGCCTCCTCTTCAGTCTGACTTTATCTATTCATTGGGGAGGGAGCACTCCAGTTTTGTGTATGAACTTTTTTTTCCTCCATCCTTCCAAAAGCAGTTTGACTGTGTGCTCGTAGATGTGGTGTTTTCAGCTGTGTGAGCTCAGTGGTCCCACTGGGTGTGATCAGTCGTGACGGCCTCACACTCTGTCACAAGGAGGGAACCGTAATGAGCCAGCGCTTCCTTTAGACTCGCCTTGTGTAGCGCTGGAGCACACTACTGCACACAAGTGTTGGTTAGAATGTGTGTGAAATCAGCACTGAGAGAGAGTTCACTGAGGTGTGTACATCAGTACTATAAGTGTGAGGTTTTTTCTCAGAATGCCTTCTTGACTTTAATCTAAATAACCGTGTGTGTATGTTTATGTTATAATTTATGCACAGCATAGCACTGAATACACCTTTATTGTGTAGTTTGTCATTTGATACTATAGTAGAGTGTTGTATTGTAGCCATAATCATTGTGTCTCTGGTATTTTTCAGCCTGGACTCTACATTCCCATGTTTTATGTCTAATACGTGACTAATGGGGACAACAATGTTTGAAATTGGTCCAGCATTGAGGGAGAGCACTGCAGCTGGCAGGAACAGAACTGAGCTACAGCCTAATCCCTCTGGGCAACTGTGCACAGTCAGAGTCCATCCACTAAAAGTATTTGTTTTTGTCTCTGACAGCCTCAGATTGTTATTCTAAGTGTCTGACAGCATTATGGAAAGGATCCCTACAGAGATAGAGCTTTTTTAAAGTGTATGTTTTATTTGACCAGAAACTGCTTTGTTATTTCTGTCTCTAAACTAACCAGACTCCCTTTACAAAACATTCATTTTAACATCGGTGTCGTCATCTTCATTCAGAATCGACAGAAGAAAAATAAAACTCACTTGGTTCGTCTTTCCTCTGCTCCAACAATCACCACTCCTGGTTGTGTGGTCCCAATAAACCCTTAGGTCATCGAGTTAGACATGAAAATATTCTGGATCTACATGCCGTCTTCTTGTTGCTTTACTGATGTCCAACCACTCCTGATGTTTTTTGTTTTATGTGTAGATTTTCAAGTCTGTACTTTTACTTGTACTTAAGTATGCACTACAAGCTGTAATCTACTTAGTTACTTTTAAAATCATAGTTGAGTTGTGAGTACAATTTTGAATTAATATCTAAACCTGTCATCTGTTTTTTAGTAGCCAATCAGGTGATTTGATCACAAACGGGCCAATGAAAACTATGACATACAAATGATAAACAAAACAAAACGCTGCAGCAGGGCACATTTGCAGTGAGGATGTTAATTATTAATCATCAATAAAGTAACTGTCAATAAGAATTTAACCAATTATTATATATATGTGTATATATATATATATATATACATATATATGTATATGTATATATATTTAATCAATAGTCATGCAGTAACAGCACCTCATTTGACATGGTGTTGTCTGGTGGAGCATTTGTTGAATAAGAAAAATTAAACTTAGACTTAAAAAAAAAAAAAAGATCTACTGTACATGCAGTGTGTGCTCCAAGCAGACTCCAGAAAGTAATGTCAACAAAACTAGCAGCTGCGCTGGCCACAACTGTACATGAACACATCTGTTGGGGATATAATAGAGCCCTTAGAATAACAATCTGAACCTGTCAGTTGTAAAACAAGCACTTTTAGTGGATGGACTTTGATGGTGTGCTGCTGGCCAGAAGGATTACGTTGTAGCTTAGTTTCACTTCTGACTGCTGCCGTGCTCTTCCATAATACTGACCCAAATTCAAAAATGATTTTCTTTATTAGTCACTTAGACACTAAAACATGGGAGAAGAGGGTCCAGGTTTAAAAATATCAATGTTACGCTTTAAAAGAGAAATCTTTTATGTAATTAATTTAATTTGACCACAATGTGTCATCAGAGTTTAAAGAAACACACTAAGTTGAAATATTCGCTTCACTTTACATGAATGCTGTAGCTGCAGTGTCCCCCTTTGAAATTTCTTTTCAAGGCTGGAATAACTGTTTTCTATTTTCCATTTCACATTAATTAGAGTTCATGTTAATGGCAAATTTTTGTTAAGATAAGAAATCTTTAATAATCTTGTAGAAGACATAGATATTGATTTCATATCTTTATCCAGAGTGTGTTATTTCAGAGCAGTGGGCTTTTGTTTTCAGGATTAGAGACTTAACTTTACATTGACAGACATCTGACAGTCAAAAACAGCTGATCAACTTACAGTGGAGGACTCGTTACTTATTATTGTCAGTTTACCAGGCTCCATGCATCCTGCACTACTATGGAGCTCCTCACTTCAACCATAAATCATATATTAAGCAGAGTTGCAGCCTATTTAAATATACAGTCTGTGGCTCCAACTCACTATTTAGACAGCTGTTCTCATTTTTGCATGTGCAATGGCCACATATTACTCCTTTAATTAAGTAAATGACCTCATCTGAATTTAAGACGAATCACCAGTATGACAGCACTCTGATTAATTGATTGGTATTGAAGGGTGCCTGCCTGAAACCTCGATGCATTTTAAAATCTTTTAATTGGAGTGCTGTCTTACTGGTAATTTAATGCCCCTGTATATGAGGAAGTGGCACTCTGAAAATAATATTGGAGTTGAGCATGCTGATCCATTATTATTCACATTTACATTAAATGAACCACCAAAGAATCAACATGAAAATACAGTTTGAGAACCAGCTGGCCTGAAATAACATGAACTCCCTATGATATCTTAACAAATAATTCTGTTTACATAAAATGATCATATAATATTCAGAGATATAATTATATATGGTGGTAGAAGATTGTGAGAGTCAGGAGACATCATGTTTGATTCATCTTGAAATGACCTGAGAAAGCATGAATTGAGCTTGGCCCCTGTTTTGTCCGCTGTGTATGTGTGTGTGTGTGTGTGTGTGTGTGTGTGTGTGTGTGTGTGTGTGTGTGTGCAGCTGGGAGCAGGGACCCTGGACGCAGTGCTCGGTGTCCTGCGGCGAGGGTGGCGGCTGGCAGGATCGCAGCGTGCTGTGTGTGGAAGAGGACACCCACGGACAGTTCTCCCAGGTGGAGGAGTGGAAGTGCACCCACTCCCCTCGGCCAATCACCAGACAGATCTGCAACACCTTCGCCTGCCCCCAGTGGGTGGCCATGGAGTGGTCTCAGGTCAGTAAAGTGTCTGTTTACCGCAGACAGCTACTCTAGCAGGGGGTAAACTCATCTGAACTTGGTCAACATGGCATCAAAGGGCTTTTATCTGCAGGTGTAACATTCACTTTTACTTTTATCTCTCTTTGTTCCTCACCTTCTTTCTTTGGTGAAGCACACTGTGTGTCTTGAAAGGTGTAATATAAATGAAGTTATTTACCATGGACGTATTAATTATTTAGGTCAATTATGGCATAGAGGCCAAACATTGCAGTTTAAACATTTAACCTCAGGCTCTGGGAAACCGTGAAGAGCATTCCTCTACTTTCTGGAAATTTTCTGACTGATTGATTAATCTCTTAGGGCCCTATCTTATGCTGATCTAAAGCATGAGGTGCAATGGATTTCATCTATTACAAGAGTGTCCAGATCCACCTTTGCTGTCTTGCGTCAGGTTGCAGGGGTGTCCTGCCCTGTGCTGCCCCTTGCACCAGGAGCGCACAGCGGGATACACCTATCAGCTGTGCCCGAGTGCCCTGATTAATTCATGGATGAGTTTAGGGCTGAGACTGAACATGCAATAAACCAATCAGAAAGTGGGCTCTCATCACCTTTAAGAAGCAGGTGTGCCAGGAGAACAAGTGGTGAGAACAAGCATGACGGCAGATTCAACCAGAGGGAACAAAGACATGAGATTTTCAAGTGAGAAGACAGATTTCCTGGTTTGAGCAGTGAAAGTGTGACAGCGCGCAATATATGGAGACGACAGTACGTCAAAGCAGCTTCATGTGTAAATTAATTTTCATTAACACTTGCAAAAAGTAATACAGTACATGAACTGTAAAAGTCATGCAGATATGTAACTGGTTATGTTTTACACTGAAGCACCTTGAAATTATGTTATATTTTATAATTCATTATTATCATCATCATTATTATGCAGCTCTGCTGGATGAAGATCTGGGGAGAGACGGTGTAGTCGAGCGGAGAGGTGAAACAACCCTCTTGGTGTACATGTGTACAAAACTGCATACAGCTATATCCACCCAGCATCAGTCTCTGACAGACACACATATACCTGGTTTCATGGTCAGATATAATGTCTTGCTCATTCAGATCATAACAATCTCACTAAACACGTAGACACAAACACTCCAGGTGCTCCAGCTGTCATGTGACTGATCTGTTAAGGACGATCTGACAGCTGTGATTCTGTCCTGTGCGCACTTTGCAGGTCTGTTCAGATTTATTGGGCTTTATATTTATAGTTTCCTTTTCTTTATTAGTGAGATTACGTACATGCGTTCACAGCTGTTTAACATAAATAAGTGTTTTATGATTGTGGAGATGTGTGTGTACACACACCTGCACGCTCTTAGCTTCAACATTTACACATTATTACTGATAGAAAATATGTTGAAAGGACACTTTACTAATCCACACTCCTGTGTGCGGAAAAGACTGAACATAAATGAAGGTGTTTTGTGATTTTGGTGGTGTGTGCTTCAGCCAAACGCGTTGATTGCTATCTTGTGCAGACGGACCAATTGTGGCACAGACTTTGTACTTCGACCAGGTTTTAGCTGGTCTAAGGCACAAGTGGTTTTGACTCCAATGCACCGAGCACAAGACAACAAACACTCCTGGCCACACTTTAGTTTGCCTTCATTTATAGACCTCCCACCCCTGCCAGCACCACCAGTGCAATAGCTTTGTACCGGGTATGAATCCAGTGCCCCAGTTCAAGGAGGCAACAGGTCAATGTGAGGGCTCATGAGCAGGGGTGACAGTAATCTAGTCAAAGCTTTTATTGTCATATACTCAGTTAAAAACGTAAAAGTTTCCTTGTTCAATGAAATGATATCAGAAGAGGTAAAGAGAAATAACATAAATAAGAAACCAAGGAACATTATGTAGTAGTGGCAGTAGTAGGCAGGTGCAGTCAAAACTGACACACAACACGTCACAACCACGTCCAACAACATTAGGTCAACATAAACAGCTAGTTTTCTTATAAACTGCTTCTAAATTGTTCCAGTGTGTTTGTGCCCAGTACAGCTGTGGGGTTTTAATCTGTGCTGGAGGGAACCCCGCTGCCTTTACAAATCTGTTTAGTTACTGCTGCCTAACAGCAACTTAAGCTGCAGCTGACTGTCTGATATGGAGGCTGTGGGTTTTGGAAAACAGTAATTTCTTGTAAAAATCTGCCAAGTAAAATGAGAGACAAAATAAGTTGTGATGTTTCATGATGTTCAGTTTTATTCTAACAAGGTGCACAGTTGGACAAACGTGCAGCTTCCATGGTTTGTTCTGTAACTCTGGAATAAAAGCAGTCCAGATGCACATCTTTGCTTCCTAAACACACAGAGTGCCTTAAGGGGTCCGTTTGATTTATTGTTCCCATGCGTTTTACTTTCCTCACTGAAGTTATCTTCCTTTTTAATGTACATGTAAGAGGCATTTTGAGACATTTCACTCATCATTTCATTTATGTGCCCAATATTCTGAAAAATGGCATTAAAAAATGGAATATGTGTGTTCAGGGGTTCATGAAGCTGGAGGTATATGGAGAAGAATATGAAGCGGTGAAGGCTGGAGGGTCAAGAAGTTCAATCTTCTTTCACCCCTGGTCATTAGATGATTAATATGGGAGGAAAGCAGAAAAAAGCTAAAGTTAGTAAAGCAGAGTTTTCAGGTATCTTTACTTTACTTGAGTATTTATTTTTGTGGCAACTTTTTACTTTTACTCCCTACATTTAAACACAAATATCGGTATTTTCTACTCTGATATTTTCAAAGCAGGCTTATCATTTTAGTTTCAAAGCATTTGATGGGAGTTATTGATTGTTTGCATCACTGTGCGCTGCCTTACAACATCAAGACTGATTCAACCTTAAAAGATGGAACAGTAACATAAAAAAGATGATTCCTTCATGTGTCCATCGGTGCATATAACAGATGATGGAACAAGACAAAAAATATAATAACACAAAATATGACATAAGACAAAAACAACGTAAAAGACACTTGAATTGTTTAAAAAGAATATAATAATATATTATATTTATATTATAATAATAATGTGTGTGTGTTGCCTTCCCACTGCAGTGCACAGTGACATGTGGGCGTGGCCTGCGCTACCGGGTGGTTCTGTGCATCGACCATCGTGGGCAGCACATCGGAGGCTGTGAGGCGTCACTCAAGCCTCACGTTAAAGAAGACTGTCTGGTCCCTATTGCCTGCCACAAGCCCCGAGGTAGGATGCCAAGAACTGACACAGAGTGTGTGTGTGTGTGTGTGTGTGTGTGTGTGTGTGGTCAGGAAGCCGACATCTTTATTTTTTGTATATTTTATTGTATAAACATTCTCCTACAGCACTATTTCAAAATCTTTTCCCTTCTGAGCCCACACACCCACACACACATACCAAAAGAATAAATGATTAATTCCAAAGCTATATTGTCAAAAATTAACATCAGTTATGATTGTTTCCACTTATAAAACCTTTGTATCTTTGTCTGTACCTTTGTCTTCCATTATAAGCTTAACATTTTTTCTCTAAACACTCACTCACATTCTTACCAAAATGACAATAATAATAATTCATTATCTCACAGAGCTGAGAGGTTACAGAGCTTTGGGATATTAAGTGGTGCACTATTTTTGACTGAGAACAAAAAAGAATCTATATAAATAGTTTTGTATAGAGATTTTTATATAAATTTTAGGTAACATGCAAACCTAAATTTGACAACCTCAGAGTCAACAAATCCTTGGGGACACCCACTCATACAATCTCATCAATCTCATTACTGTGTCTGTGATTTATCCAGTCCTCCAATAAAATATGATAACTTAGCATCCCACTAAATGTGTTGTGCACTCTTAGGAATAAAGGTTCCAAAAGAGTCCTTCCTGAAGGCCTAAGGTTCTGCTCAGAGCCACTTGAATCTAAAGAACCCTTTTTCTTAGTTCATAGGGGTCTTTGTAAGACTAAGGCTGGAAATATACTTGCTTTTAACTACACGTTTGCATACACACCCCTACACATCCTGATGCTTCATGGGTGCCTTGTGTATCCTGCATCCATTTGGAGTGATGGTTGTGCACGTCCTCAGAAATTAACGCTATGCATACGCAAACACAAACGTATGGTATAACAGCTAGTATATCTAGGGCTGAAGGGTTCCTTGTGTAAACCTTTTCATCCAGAGAACACTTTGTGGAAGAAAGAGTTCTTCAAGGGTTGTTGAAACTCTTGACTCCAACTCTTTAGTCAGGTTCTTTGTACCATAATATAAAACAGTTGTCTGTGGAACCCCCTGGGTGGGTTCTAGATAAAACCCTTAGAATATTGAATGGTTCTTGGTGGAACTCCCTGGGTAGGTTTGAGATTAAACAGTTGGAATATGAAAAGAATTCTCAGTAGTATAAGTACAGGGTTCTCCTTTAAAACCTCTCATAGGGGGTTCTGGATGATTGGAAACTTCTATGCGGAACCAAAAAATATTTTCCTATGGGGACAAGCAGAGAAACTCTTTATGGTTCTCTATTTCTAGGAGCGTATTATCTGCACTCTTAAAAATACATGACAGCATTACATAAACTTGTTGTGTACATTGAGGTACAACCTGCATCTATTGACCCTGCAGTAATAAAACACTGCATGTACAAACAACATACTGATCCAAGGTCAGTAGAACCCCATAGCTTTTCTAAATACTTAATTCTGATTGGTCAATTACAGCATTCTAAGGTCTGTTATTTCTGTATAGCTGCTATGTGTAAAAGACCGTTGCTATGGATACAGTTCTCATCATAGACTCTGCAGTAACAATAAAATCATTGTTAAATCACTAAAATCATTTTGAAATTAATACATTGTGTCAAATTATTAATTTTTTGTACATAATCATGTAACAATCAGGATAATGTAGCAAGTCACTATTAGTAAAATCATTTTAAAATGAAAATTTTGTGTTTGCATTTTTGGGTAAGTAATTGTTTAGTAAGTAGAATAATGTACAGTGAGCAGGTCAGTATTGTGAAATAATGACCTTCATCATCCTGTTTGGATTTATTTCACAATACTGATCTGCTTGCTGTACATTATTCCCTACATACAGCACAGATGTTATATAAAAGATCTTAATGCGTTTCTTTTTTCATGGTTCTGTGTGCATGTTTGATATATGGTGGGCTGAACAGCAGTGCAGTTGTGTGACTCCAGGCTCTTTGCCAGTCACACTGTGCGCATTAGCTGTGTGTGTGTGTGTGTGTGTGTGTGTTTTTTCCTTAATGCCCACAGTCACCACCTTCACCATAAAAACAACAGGCTGCATTTGCATCATCTTCCATCATGTGGCTTTAATTTATGATTCATCTCCCACCATAAACGAGCATCCCCACTCATTAAACTGCTGCAGCTTTTTAAAAGCTGTTAATTCTCCCAAAGCAGCTCATAGTGTTACATGAACATGTACTGTGCATCTCTAAATGCCTCAATTACTGACATTTCCAGGCGTCATGCATAACAAAACAAATTTGCCACAACGTCAAGGATTGTGCATCTTTGTTTGAAGTAATGATATGCAAGCTGATTTGCATAAATTCATTTATTGGATGGGAAATCATTGAATTTGCTTGTTACTGAAGGTACACAACTGTACATTTCTGTCTCGCCAAATGACCCCAGTGCACCGCACGCTCTTATTACCTTTCTCACTGACTTTAATGTTCGGATGAGCAGATTCCGCAATCCGAATTCCTTTAATTGGACCAAAGACAGAAAGAGAGAAACTGCAGTCAGACATCAGTTATCAATTTTGATGACAGCTTAAATTAATTAAAAAGTTAGACCTTTTTTTTTTTTTTTTTTTTTAGACGTTTAAGAGAGATGCAGGAATATTCACTCACACTTTTATTACAATCAGTTTAGACCAGTGTTCCCAAACTTTTTTGTGGGGACCCATTCATCAACCCTAAAGTTGATTTGTGCATAAATGAAGATTCGTGACCATTTTACTGCCGTTTCCACATCACCTTATATTATCTTGACTCATGTATATACACATGTTAAATACTTAAATGAGGAATAAATCTATTTCGGCTGAGTTAACAGGAAATCTTACTGTTGTTTTTGTTTCCACTCATTAAGAAAACAAACCTAAAAAAAAGTTGAGACAACTCAAATTTCAAGGCAACTTACAGACAGACTTTTGAGTTTTGACTCAAATTCTTAAATTTTGAAATACATTTTAAAAAGTTTTGCTGATCTCATTGAGATAATTTACCTTTCTCATTTAGATAAACTTGACTTTTTGAAGTTTAGAAACTAAAAAAAAAAGATTTGTCAACATTAAAATAGATTTTGCTGAAAATATTAAAATATTAACAATTTACTCAGTATTTTTTCAGATACATTTTTGGGGTTTTCTAAAACTCAAAGATTCACATTACCTTTGGTACTTTGAGTTGAGTTCAAAACTCCAAACTCTATTAAAGTAAATTGCCTTCATCATTAGGACATTTTAACCTACTTCATAAATAAGATAAGATAAGTACACTTTGTTTTCTCCTCTGATCAGTAAAACAATCTACACATTTAAAATGTTTTTTAAAGGGTTTGCTGTGGATATACATTTTTGCAGAATTTATTTATTTGGTGACCCAAATAAAATCTCCTGTGACCCCCCTGAGGGTCACGACCCAGTGACAGTGCAGACTACTGCGATTCCCTTTTTACTGGTTTACTCAAAAAGTCAATAAGAAAACTTTAACCAAAACCAACAAAATGGCTCACATGAACACACTGCTTCAAACACTCCAGTGGCTACCTGTGTCTTTTAGAACTGATGTTTTTACTTGTTTAAAGAGTATTGAATGAACTCACTCATCCAGATCACTGAAGTCCTGCACCGCTTTTCTTTTAAATGATCCTGATGTGTCCCATAAAAGTGAGAGTACCTTCTGTTATTATGACCCTAAACTGTGGAGCTCACTGCCTTTAGACATGGCTAGCTCTCTCTGTAGTTTTAGGAAAAAAGAAAGAAAAGACTTATCTTTTTAATCTGGCTTTTCATTTTTAATTGGGAGTAATGTTATAACCTCACTCTGTTAAGCTTCAGTCATTGGTTTTTATGTTATTTTATTCTTAGTTTTTATTTTACTTCATTCTTCTGACTTTCATTTGTTAGTGTTTTAAAAACACAACAAAAATTGCATTTTTTTAAATTTATTTATATTTTCATTATTGTTTGTTTGTTGTGCATTTGTTGTTTTAATTTTGCCATGTAAATCTGTGTGTATATGAAAGGTGCTATATAAATAAAGCAGTGCTGAGTGTTACGTACAATGAGCATGTTCTTTGTCCATGGATCACATGCTGCTGGTGAACTGGTACTTCTTGGAGTAGATACAGTAGGACATTTACATAATGCATTTTGATCCAATCAGCATCTTTCTTTTTCCATCACTCACTCTACCAGGACAGCTCTAAATGAGGACTGCACAATATGGCAAAAAAAATAGTCATACTGTGATTATTTGACTGAAATTGTGACTGCAATATGCAAATCATATTTTTTTCATTACAGTTTTCATTTTGACTGAAAAAACACCTATTAAAATCTTGAGAATATGATATTTTGCTTTTCCAAACAAATGTGATGTGGTTCTGGCTCTGCAATTTGAATATTGCACTTGGTCATATTGTGATTTTGATCATTTTGCGATTAAATGTGCAGCCCTGCTCTAAATCCTGACATGAGGACTTTCCTTTTGCTTAATAAAGTTGACAGAATGCTTTAATTTTTTCATGTCTAAAAGTATAAACAATGTACATCACTTTTGGTCAACTTAGGACCAACTCTACTTTGAGGTGCTTGATAAATTCGGGCCCTGATTGCTGGTGTCAGACTGGGATGACTGGGCTCAAACTCATTTTTTGTCTCTCTGTCAGAATCTCTGCCAGTGGAGGCCAAGGTTCCCTGGTTAAAACAAGCCCACGAGCTGGAGGAACACCAGACTGCTACAGAGGACCCCACGTGAGTACACACACTCACTCAGACACACACAAGTTCATTTATTTATTATTCTGCAACAGACTTCAAACAATTTTCAAAAGACTGATTATCAAAGTCTGTGTTTGCATGAGAGCCACTGTGAGGAAAAAATGCTATCATGTAGCTTGATCTGATTTGAGAAGAATCTCCTCAACAAAATTACCAACAAATTTCATGGTTAATTAAGGAGTACCATTTTCATGTAGTGTGGGAATAATAAAATAACATTATTTGAAATTTCTTTTTTTTTTTTTTTTTTTACCACAAATTACCACCAAATATCATGGATAATTAATAATTAGCAAGTAGTGTTTTCCTTCCTGTAGATAATCACCTAGTAACATATTCAATTTGCAGTTCATTTCAAAGAAAGTTAAAATATGTGAAATAGTAATTACCACCCACTTGCATAAAAACAACACTGATTTTCAGCAGGGAATTTGCAGGTAAATTCAGAGAAATGTCAAATATGTTGCTTTGTAATTACCAATTACAAGATGAAAACAGTACTTGCTAATTAATATTATATAATATTATAAATTATAATTAATCATGAAAATTGGGGGTAATTTCTAAGAAATGTAGAGGGGTGGAAGTAACTAATTTCAAATACTCAAGTATTTAAATATGTATTACACTCTGTAATCTACTTAGTTACTTTTACAATTAAAGTTGAGTACTGAGTACAATTTGAATTAATATCCCAAACTTTCATCTGTGTTTTAGTATCCAATCAGGTGATACAAACAAAAAACCCTGCAGCAGCACATATTTGGAGTAAGGATGTTACTGATTAATGATTGTTTGATTAGTTGCAGTTAAGAATTCAATCAATTTCAATTATATTAATAGATATTTAATCAAATGATTGCATCTCATTTGACATGGTTTTGTTCTGTGGAGCCATTTGTTGAATAAGGAAACTTATCAAACTTTAGATGAGAAAGAAAATGACAAACCCCCCCAGAAGACAGTGAAAAAAACGTGTCGATGGTTGAAAGTAACTAATACTCTGAGTAGTTCTTGAGACAAATACTTTGATACTGTTTGAAAAGTACTTAAGTAAAAGTACAATACTTAAGTACTTTTCAAACCAGTACTTTTACTTGCAATGGAGCACAGATTGTCTGTACTCTTTCCACCACTGGAAACTTCATCTTACTTGGTAATGATCACTTATTTATCAGTCCCTTCAGGATTTCACAGACTGTTTTTGGGATTGTTGCGGCCTAAAATGCCTGATATCATGGCAGCTTTTCTAAAAAAAAATGCAATGCATGTAGCAGCATTTTAGGTGGTTTTTGGCAATGGAATTGCAGGGAGTGAAAACTGCAAAAGAAAGTCACAATTATTTTTGTATAATTGATTAAAATCAAAGGCAACTTGTTCCAGGGAGAATAAAACCACGCTGTATTCTGGGTGATCTAAGTCACCTCACCAAAAAGGCTCAGGATTAGAAAAACTGTAACAAAATATGCTTTATTTGTAGATGAAGAAGTGCACCTGCAGGCACAAAATTGATCAAATAAAACATATATGCAAAAAGTAGTGAATAATTAAAACAAAATGTTGAGTTGGTTCTTTGAGATGTACATGTGTGATGTTTGCGTGAGGGACAGTGATTGGTCAGATTTGCAGGAGTCTGGACAAAATTGCAAGGTCACACAGAATTCATGCGGATTGGTTGAATTTGCATGAACTGTTGAAACCACAACATCGCAGGTTCCTGGAGAGACTGATTTACCGTGAGATTATGAGAACTGGACACTGAAGGATTACCAAGGATTTCAAACAGACTCTTTCACAGTGTTTCTTGGTTTATTCAGCTGATTTCATTTTCTGTGATGATGAGAGATGAAGACTGAGATATTACATGTATTGCAGTGATGTTAGAAGGCAGAGTGAGAGGTGCAGTTAGTCTCTCTCACTCTCGGCGTGTTCAACCTCATGCTGCTGCAGCCTTTACATTAATCACATGCCATTCATTTCCAACCTGAGTGCTGAACTAAAAGTGATACAGAAATAGTACACAGGTATATGGCTATACTTTATCACTATATGCAGTATATATGCTCTCTTTATTCATGATTAATGAAATTTTTCCTGCACACAGCCCTACAGACACACTGACGCTCACACACCCAGCGTGTGCGGGGCTGTGTGAATCCATCTGGCTCTGTTTCCTCTCTTTCCCCTGCTGATGATAAGCATGTGATTATTGCCTGCTGCTCCGGGCCTGGTCAGCTCTGATAGCCTCCCCGGGATCCATCAGCTCTCAGAGCTCGCACACACCTCAAACACTTGGCAGACACACATATGCTTGTCAAACTCTTTGCAAACATGCTCTTCAAACACTTCCTGTGCGCACGCGCACACACACACATACACCACAGACACTGTGCACGCACACACCTATAGTACAGCAGGTCCCAGAAAAATCTGCATCATGTGCAGCCGAGCTAATCTTATGTAAAGCACGCTGATGAGCAAAAAATGTATTAAAGGGATATTCAAGCAAAAATCTATCTTTTGACCATCAAAAACACACCCCTTGTAGGTTTGAAGGTTGTTTGAAGGTTGAATTTAAAAGAGGCTGTGCCAAACAGAGAAATGTACACATCAGTAAGTCATCAGTCAGTTGTTACTGAAAATGTGCACTACTGTTCAATTTTTTAGAATCACATATTGATGTTTTTCTTCTTTCCTTCAGTAATGGCTGTTTTAACATAAGTAAAATATTATAATTCAGACATAAAATGTATTGTGCCCCCAAAGACAAAGAGTTAAAGGGACGTTTCTCCCCCAAATCTTTTTGTTCCCTGGTCTGTGGTGTGATTTAGCCGTCTAGATTTTTGTGTGAGTTGTAGAGTTTTGGTGATATCAGCCTTCTCTTCAATACAGTGGAACTAAATGGCACTCGGTTGCTCAAAGCAGGGGATTTTTTGAGTAGCATGGTCCTGATTTCTAAAAAGAGACACTGCTTTTGAAATTTTTCAAATGTCTGTTGGTGCTTTGAGCACCACAAGCTGAGTGCCATTTAGTCCCATTATACTGGAGAGAAGGCAGACATCTCTACAGCTGATATCTCCAAAACCCCGAGGCTCACACCAAAAAAAACTACATGGATAAATAGCACTACAGGCCAGGGGAAAAATATGGATTCTTGATTTGGAATACATACTGTCTCTTTAAATGATTAAAACCTCCATTTAGTTGATGTTCCCACAGTGGATGATGGGAGAATCATCTGTTGTACTCATTTCTCCCAAACACTGTTCAATTTTGAGTTTATTTTCCAGTCCAAAAAAGCAAAAGTAACCATAAGTCATTTTCATTTCATTTCCAGCACTGTAACTGGGCTCTAAATATTCTGAGAACCAAATGATTTGTCACAAGTGTTGTCATGATTTGTAATTTGTCACAGCATAGTATGTTCAGCTGGTATTCTGTGATGCAGTTCTAATAGTGCTGATTCCCAGACAAACCTTCTATTTCTGAAGTTTTAAGAATAGCTTCGCTAAAACAACCCATCTGTTAATTATAGCTTTTTAGAGTTATTATTGTGCACTTGACACACAAACAGGAACCTGTTCCTGTTTAAATCTGCACAGGTTTTGATGTTAAGCTTCTAATTTCTTTTGCCAGTGCTGCTGACCTCTTATATTTTCATTTCACTATTGCCCAGATGGATCTTTTTTCTCTTTCTGCCCTTTCATGTGTTAGTCTGATTGAACCATTGTGCATGTTTGTTACACATGTTTTGTTATCCATGTATAACACAAAACCTTCATGCAAAATAATCTACTTGTAAAGAGGACTTTTTGTGGCGTTAAGTCCCAAATTTTTGACCAGTTGTGTTTGTGTAAGTGATGGAAGAATGTATTACAGAACCCATTTAAACCTGATAAATGCATACAGAGTACACTACAAAAACAATGCAGTCAAATCAGCCAGAGCACATCTGGAGCTGGTCACACTGTGATCAGGTGTAAATAGCATCTGTACAATTTGGCTACATTCTTGGCTAACATGCTAACTCAAAGTCTTTCTGCTACAGACGAGCAAAGTAAAATTAGCTCTTCCAACAACATCGCCTCAGGAATCTGTCAAGCGAATGCATCAACGTGCAAGATGGTGCTTCTTTGATTGTCGGGATGTTAATAAGTGTCAGTATACTTTTTATGTTATTTTGGATGTCACATGACCACAGATTCTACAATAAGTAGTGGATGGAGCAGCCATGAAATCACCCACGTATGGACTGCTGTTTTGAAGCATTGAGTTTGGCGTTATGGCAGTTGCCATCTTGGCCATATTTAAATGACAGGGTGGGACTGGGAACTGTCCTGACTGGATCTGACCGAGACTCCAGGACGAACCCTAAAGTCCTACCCTAAAGCATACCCTGCTGTATGTATTTACATTTTACTGTAAATGGGACCATCATTTACAAAATGAACATCATGCTGCATTGAAGAAGACTGAAAACTAGCAACTAAGACCATAAACTCATTAGGAAACTGTTTGCTAAGGTCAGAAATCAAGCCAGGGTTATTTTCTCATATCAATCAGACTTTGCAACCAATGGAGTCGCCCTCTGCTGGCCATTAGAAGGCTTTGGCTTCACTTTTGGAAGCTCCATCTATATATTTTGTCCCCATTCTAGAGAATTGGGACAAATCATGTCCTATGGAAAAAAAAAAAAAAAAAACTTTAAAAATAATAAACACCAACACTCATTACAAAACTTAACTACATTACTACATTAACTACATTTTTGATTCTGTAAGAATTTTTATATATGTAATTTATGAAATGATTTGGTGTGTGAATTAATATTTTTGATTTCTAAACCTGCTCTATGCCAGAAAACAGCCTTGTTCCAGGTAAGAATTCACAACTACAAACAATTTAAAATCTAAAACCTAAAATCTAGCAATACCCACTGACAACATAGGTACAAAAATGTGTGATTACAATCATCTTTGTTTCAGAATATGTTTTTGATGAAAATGTTGGCCTTTTAAATGTATGTGTCCTCCATCAGATTTTTACAAAAATCTGATTTAATCAGGCATAAAAAGGGTTAGCGATACACTCACTTACTGGTTTAAAAAAAGGCAGCAATACTGTTCAAGCACTGGTAAACTTTATATTTTTAGACAAAGTCATCAAATAATATTTTTATTAGATGTGTCTCAACCCTAAGAGGTTGGCCCATTACAAAGTTTAATAGACAAAATTCTGGCTTTTTAAAATATATTTTCCAGCATAACTGAGAAGTGGAAAACAAAACCCACTTGAAATATATTTTTTTGACCCAGTTCTCTAGAATGAGTGATATACATGTCTCATCGTTTTCTGCCTCACTTCTGTTGACCTGAAATGCAGCTTGTATGTTGATAATTCCACTATCTGCCTAATTTGCATATTAAAATCTGATCATTATGCAGGCAGAATAAAGATGATGAGGGTGAAGAGTGCTGTCTTACACGTAACGTCAAAATCTCCCGTAGGACTTAATTTTTGTTGAGATCTGGTGACTGTGAAGTCAATAGCGTATGACTCTACTTTCACTTTTCATTTGTTTCTGCACTCTTTTCTCTTCAGGTTTTCACTTTAATTTCCCATAAGTGTGTGTCACTGAGTTTGAACGTACCTTCCAGTGACAGGACTGTCTGTCTTAACATATTCCACCTCCCCTCAGGAGAGCCCCACAGAAAGTCTGACCTCCAGGGGACCCGTCTCTCTGCTGTAACGAGCTCACTGTCACACATTACCTCTGGTTCATCTGACAGACAGCAGATTTAGGATTTCACTGCATGAAACAGCTGAAGTTATTCATCTCAGCTCTGTCAAGTGTTCCTGCTATTCAAATTACTTTCATTTTTTTCTGGATCCAATTCTCACCAGCTAATAGTAATTAATGTGCCGGTATCTCAAAGTGTACTACATCCAAGGTGCAATCCATTCCCATCTGTATACAACAGATAATATGACTAAGATGAAAAACTTAATTTGCTTCAGTTGGAGTTTAAAGTCCACTGAAGCTAAAGTAAATAATTGAAACAAACAGACATGATGCCAAATCCAAATGCAGATTCATTCTCTGCTCTAGTGAGTATTTCCAGCAGCAGGACAGTGTGTGTTGGATTGAGTCAAAATAAACTACAGTGTGTGCTGATGCTAATGAAGTAACATGTCAACCAGTGCAACAGTGTGGCTCATTGAGTTTGTGGACAACAATAGAGCTCTGTGGTGCAGAGGATCAGAGTATCAAGGTTTGAAACCAAACACTTTGTGAGCAGGATCAGTTCATTGTTGGTCTGGGTCTCTTCTAGCCTGGTCTCACACAGCCAGGCCTCTCTCCACAGTGTGCAGTGCTAGAGAAAGATCTGGCTCTACACACACTGACATTCTGCCCTGCCTCGTATTTCTCTAAACTAATCGTCTAAGCCCCTGCAATGACCACTTTCCCTGTAAAATATTGTTGGAGGGAACGTGTTTTGGTGGAACATTTGCACATCAGAGTGAGCGTTAAACTTATAAATCCATGAAAAAGAAAAACTAACAGCTGCTAGCTTGTTTTGTGTACAATTAGTGTCCCAGGTGCTAATTTGTCACTTTCAGTGTGTAAATTGTAGCCCGGAGATTGTTGTTGGTTCCCAGGAACTTTGAAAATGTAGATAGAGGATGCTGCCATGCCAAGCAACCAATGGCAGGATTATGCCCACAGTGTGCATCCCGTAAGTCAGACTAGTTTTCACCTGGCATCCTGTCAGTTAATTTTCAATTCCCAAGGGACATTATCAACGCACACTGACCATATTGCCTCTGGATAGACCTGCAACCAATCAGAGCAACCACACATGACCTACGACCAGTTGTTGCAACAGAACGTGTGACGTAGCAGTGCTCATCCGTTTCCAGGCAGGGCGCAGAGTGGCAGCCACCTGGTTACAACCTTTCACATATTACAGCTAAACAGTACACTAAAATATGTTTCTGAAAACATTTGGGAGCCTGAGATGTTGCACTGGATGGACCTGCTGACTGGACACAATCAGCCAAACCTACAACCAAGCAGAGCGGCGAAACACGCAACGTGTGTCTCATCAAATCTGGACCGTTGACCCTCCTCTGTCAATGATCATATCGAACCTGTCCAGTGTAAAATAAATGGTTTTGATTAGCTCAATCGCATCAAAGGCTGGTGGAATTCTGTTTGACTGGATGAACCGACAGACTTATCTGCCAGAGACAATGAAAATGGTTTTAGTTGAAAATAAGAAAAATAGATAATCACAAAATGTATTTTTTAAAAAATGTCATTTAGTTGTAATCAAAGTGTTTAAACATTGGAATAAATCAAATTGGGATGGACCGTTTAGCTTCATATAATTTTGTTGCATGCCATTCTCCGACTCCTCTCATTTCGCGTCTGTATCTGTATCTGTACTTTTACAGTCAAACAAAGGTGGGAAATGCCAGAGAGAAAGCATGCATTTCATACAATTGTATGCATTTCATTTATGCTTGAATCCACAAATCCTTTTGTAGTTTTACATTCTGTGCAATATGTGGACAGAAGCCTGGGCAATTTTCCATAAAAATGCTGACTCAAGACCCCGTAGAGTGTCCGGAAAGTGAACAAAAGCAGCAACACTTTCCACCAAATGATTTTCAGTAACAGGAATTCCTATCTCTGGCATTGCACTGGGGAGAGCCGCTTATTGAAAAGTATAGGAGAGGAATCCATCTGTGAATATCATTCACTTCTTTGAAGGTATTTCTGTATTGTTGGCCGCATTGACTGTTATTGACAAAGCTTTAAGTGGGGCCAACACTGAGAAGGAAACTCAAAGCATGCATGTAATGACATTACTTATACAGCACACACATATGAGAGCGTATTAACAGCAAACAGATGGCTCATGACTACAAGCAGTAATAATAATAGATTCTGACATGTTTACATAAGTACAGCAGTAATAGAAGCCACAGGAACACAGTGTCTGGCCATTTGCTGTGTTCAAGAAAAAGTATATCAAGAATAATACCAAACTTTTAGTGGTCAGTCACAGTTGGAGATTAATTAGCAGCCTCTCACAAAATTGTAAGGTCACACCTTGACCTGAGATCTGTACAGTGTGCCGTATTGCACATAAAGATGGAAAGAACAAAAAGACAAGGTAATGTGAATAAGATAGAGATTGCACCTTGTCAAGCTCCGGCACAAGTCTCTGTAATAGACATATCTTGTGCAGTGTAAGTTCAAGTTGAAGTGCTGTCAAAATGCTGCCTTAAATGTCAGGATCCATTTCAAATAAAGGTTTTCTCCAATTATCTTTCATCACTGTCTGGCTTGTTAGCCATCGCACTGTGACAAATACGACCGGGTTTTATGGGCATTCTTGAAAACTAAGAGTGATACAAGTTTTGGGGAACAACTGACTTAAAGTCAGTCAATATCTACCCTGTGCCGATGTGAGGATGGGTGAAGATCTCCAGTTCACATAATACTCAACGGAAAACAGCGTGGCAGCCAAATCCTGTACAATTGAGGTGAATGGTGACCTGTTTTAAAATGTAAAAAAAAGAACACAAACCCCCTCCCCCACAAAATGTCTCCATACTGCTCGTGTGGTGTAATCCAAGTGTCCGTAAGCTGTGACATTAAAATTTGACCCAGAAAGACGGCATTTACACCATGTCTTTAGCCTAAATGTCAACTGTAGCCTCTCAGACCGGTGTTGTATCCCTTCTGGTTTTCAGTTTAACTGGTTATCATCGGAGTGTGTGTGTTGTGTTCAGCAGCTGTGTGTGTGCTCCTGTCACCAGATTTGTCACACATTCACAAATATATTTACTCATGATTTTCATGTCACATCTCATATCTACTGCGCCAAAAATTATTGTATAAGCAAGCACTACATAAAAAACACCTATGAAAACACCAATTTAAGAAAATATAATATTTACAAGATCATACTGCTGGGCTCAGAGTAAAAGTAATAATGTTTTCAGGTCCAGCGCTCTGCACCAGGAGACACTCAAGCTCTCACACTGTTGTGTGGTAAACCTGTATTGATGAACTGTGTCAGCATCCAGGTAGCATGTTGTTTCGTTGATCCAAAACAACTGGTTCCCTTTAGTTTATGTTGCAAAATAACCTGCACGTGCTCATTAATGGTGTTTTCTTGAGGCTGTGGCCAAACAGACCACTACATTACAGCTCCATACAATATGATGACAAAGACATACTTTTAAACAGCGATTATCTAACTCAGATTATATTGTCAAAGTACATGAAATGATTGCAACATGGAGCCATGGGAAGAGTGCAGGATAAATGGGAAGGTTTTACACACAACACAATACTGAAGGCATGGACTTGTTGAGTTACAGTCATTCTCCTACCATTTGTGTATATTGTGTAGTAAAATACACACCCATTGGCTCAGACTGTGAGAAAATGCTGTTAATTAGCAGAGTAGTAATGTTTTCAGGTGCAGCACTCTGCAGCAGGAGACACTCAAGCTCTCACACTGTTGTGTGGTAAACCTGTATTGATGAACTATGTCAGCATCCAGGTAACATGTTGTTTTGGTTGATCCAAAACAACTGGTTCCCCTTAGTTTATCTTGCAAAATAACCCAAATGTGCTAATTAACAGCATTTTCTTGAGGATGCAGCCAAATAGACCACTACATTACAGCCCCATACAACACTACATATGATGACAACGACATACTTCTAAACAGTGATGATCTGATGCAGATTCAGCCAAGATGTTTCTGAAGTTGTAATGTGATTGTGAGGGGTGCTGCTTCACTGTTGTCTGTGGGTTCATTGTTGTTGGATGTTTGGAAATACCGAGAAAGACAAGCGTCACTGAAGATCAGTAAGCTCACTTAACAATTGAAATATTACTTTGCAGTGATGGGCTTTGATTTCCAAACTTTACAACACCTGGGACAGAATCATTTGTTAAAGACACGCTGCGCTTGGCTCACTTGGATTAAATATATTGATGAGCCCTTGAAGACAATTAAAGCGGTCTGAGCCAGTGCGTCTGTATTTTACTATACAATATACACAAATAGTAGGAGAATGACTGTAACTCAACAAGTCCATGCCTTCAGTATTGTGTTGTGTGTAAAACCTTCCCATTTATCCTGCACTCTTCCCATGGCTCCATGTTGCAATCATTTAATATGATCTGAGTTAGACCATCGCTGTTTAAAAGTATGTCTTTGTCATCATATTGTATGGGGCTGTAATGTAGTGGTCTATTTGGCCACAGCCTCAAGAAAACGCCATTAATGAGCACGTGAAGGTTATTTTGCAAGATAAACTAAAGGGAACCAGTTGTTTTGGATCAACCAAACAACATGCTACCTGGATGCTGACACAGTTCATCAATACAGGTTTACCACACAACAGTGTGAGAGCTTGAGTGTCTCCTGGTGCAGAGCGCTGCATCAGTAAATATGTTTGTGAATGTGTGAGGAAGCTGGTGACAGGAACACACACACACACCGACGGTAACCAGTCAGACTGGAAACCAGAAGAGGAATAACACCGGAGCCGCATGCACACAACTGAAGCGGGTACACAGGCTCTCGAACAAGCGGCGCGATACGAGATATACGAGATCTCGCGATACCTCCACAACAGTGTTTACATGCTACCAGGAAGCGACTCACAGAACAGAGAGAGACCTGCTCGGCAATAGTGACTTGCTACGCGTACAGTTGACTTCGGAAACTTTCAACAAAGAAGAATATGTCCGAGGACTTCGACATAAAAGAGGAATGTAATTTCTTTGCTCAGCCATATTTGTTTGAGCCGGAATATACTGACGAGGAACTCAGACAAATGGACGAAGCAGCCGCAGCTCAAACAGAGCCACATGCAGCAGCGGACCACAGAGCGAGAGCTACGGAAGCCTGGTGTAGTTGTACAAAATGCAAACCAATGCCAACAGAAGAAGAGAACCTTTGCTGCAGCGACTGGGATTTGTTGGTGCCACCACTGGAGAATGCTGAGGTTTGTACAACATGCATTACAGATAATCCAGAGTTTCCACCATTACTAACCCGTGGTGTTCTGGAGATGGTGTTCCATCTGCCGAACTGGAAGGAACGACCAAGACCCGCAGGACCAGGCGGCACACTCTCGGTAGAGTAAGTACCATTTTCTAACATGCTAAATATACCTTCATTTGTTTGGTAGCTACTTCAATTAATGCTGTTGTAGTATGTGCTGTACCCGGTGCAAAATCACAGCATACGTTTTTCTTTTTCTTTTACAGTCAGTGCAGGTTGATGGCATACCGGGTTGTGTTAGAGTGGGTCTTGAAAGGTCTGAGACTCGGCAGAGACAAGAGGAAAGTTTTGCCATCCTGTGTGGTTGGAGCCATCCGTGACAACTACCCTTCATCCACCGGAGTGTACATGGGATTCCAAGAGTTAGAACAAGCTTTTGAAATCATTTAATGACATTATAATAGACTGTTTTATTTTATTCATTTTTTTTATTTATTTTACCACACTCGTTTTTATATTGTTACATAATATTAATGTAGAACTGGTTCAATAACTGTAACCTACATAGAACTGCGTTATGACAAATGATCATGCAAACATGGACATGGAAAGCTGCTGCATAAGAATCACTTTCACTGAAATAATATCTAAATCAACATTTTGTTTGTTGCAATGTGTGTTTTGTGCAATATAAATAAAGTCAAAGCAAATTAGTTACTAAGTTGTATTCAATCAAAGAACACAATATTGCAGGAGTTACACAAACATTTAAAAAATGGGGAATGCTAAATAGTATTTTTTTAATTTAATACAGTACCTTGAAAAATACAGAATATGGATAATAGAATAAAAATGATATTCAGTCCCATTTCTGATACCACAGAGAAAATTCACTCAAAATTCAGGACATCAAATAGTTTTTTATTAAAAGACAACCAGAACAAGGCTGTGACATGACAACGGATATTCAACTTGAGCAAATGAGCTGAGTGACAAGAACAAATCATTCACACAGTGATGAGTGTCAGAGAAGTCAGCTGGAACCAGAGTATTAATAAAGAGAAAAATGAGTATTGAAAGGATTTCAAATATTCTGTATGAATATATTGACATTTTTGACAACACTACTAAATATAGTGGTATTATAGTTAACCAAAAAATACACAACAAACTAGGGCTGGGCGGTATACTGGTTCATACCGAAAACCGGTCTTTATTTTTGTTATGATATGAATTTTTCATATACCACCATACCGGTGAATAGCCCAAACAACGTCTGGAACGTGCGCGGCTGGAAAGTGTTTCAGCGGGGACCCATTTTACTGCTTTACACCAACACCACAGGCATGCTAGGGATGTTCCTGGCAACTAATTTCTCTGTTGATTAGACGCAAAATTTAATTTAGACTAGTCACTAAGAAAACACAAGGCAGAATTTATTAATTCATAATGTTAAACACTGTCCGAAAAAATACTGTGTGTATTAAGAGCCATTTGAAGCCGTTAATCACAGTCTACAATCGCCAAATTGTACTTGAAATGCCGCTGAAATGCGCGCTACTTTGCGCTGTGCAATACAAACCTTACATGCTTATGCTTCACCTTTTCAGGCTGAAGAGGGTCACAGTGTCTGCGGGTAAAGGACCCAGAGCTAACATTAGCTGTCAGCCTGACACACAGTGTGGCTAACGTTAGCAGCTGGTAGTAGTAGCAGCAGCAGCTCCGCTTGCAGGTTTATGTCTGTGTCTGTGCTTAATGTGGTCACGTTTCTCCAGTCGAGTGAATATATATCAGCTTATTCTGTCACAGTCTACATTCATCTGTCCGACTTCTCTGATGTAAACATCCGGTGTTGCCATGGCGATCGGTTCATATACGCTGGGTGAGAGGGGCTGCCTTCTGACAGAGCCGCAGCCCTGACTAGTGCCGTGTGGCAACAGATAACTGGCATCATGCATGAATGAAATATTGACAAATATTTCATTTTTAAATATTTTAAACGGCTAGTATTTCTGGTGCCGACTAGCGTGGGTGGGGATGTTTAATTGTATAGTCGTCCATGTGATGGTAACCATACTTTGAAGGGGACATGAAAAAAAAACATGATGCAGTCCTTATGACAGTAAAATGGGCTGTTTAAAGACAATCAACTGCAGTAATTCTGTTCTCAGTAGAAGAAAATGTGGGTAAGAACACTGTTGCATGAAAAAAAAAAAACATCAAACACCGTGAAACCGATATGATTTTTTAAAAAACCGTGATACGAAAATTTTGTCATACCGCCCAGTCCTACAACAAACTAAAACTAGGTGTGGAAAAAACAACCTACAACAAACAAACAATCAAAAAAAAGCTTAGTCTTTTTTGGGCTATGTGGGGTGGTAGTGTGGGAATGGACACGTGTGAGTGCTTGTCCTAGAGTTTGTCGGTGTGGTCCAGGCGTCGCTGCAGAACTTGTAGCACAAGATTTTGCCGGAATGTTGTGGTTGTTGGTACATAGATCTTTCCGCCTGCCCACTCTTTCGTCTGTTTTGGGTGAACCGCATTGGATCTAGGATTGCCTGAAGAAAAAAAAAAAAACACAAACAAAAACAAAACAACAATAAGAATCAGTCACAAACAAAACTGTAATGAATATATAATAAGTACATATTATCTACTATTGATGTTTAATAACTCCTGCTTTTATGTCACTCAGAACATAAAGTTTACATCCACATAATTATGAACCATACATTAATTTACAGAGCATGCTACACATTTTCATATCCCCAGTTATACTTTTAAATATTCAGAAACACCCACCACCTAAGCACAGGTGTGTGACCAAGCAAACATTTTTTTTTCCTAATTTCATACTTTCACAAATAAAACTAAGACCAAAAAAAAAAATTACAAAATGTATTCTATCATGTTTATAAAGTAATACCAATTAACACATCCAATGGAAGGTACTTGCCCTGGGTACAGTACTTAACAAGAGGCAAAAAGTTTTTTAAAGATATTCCAAAAACAAAAGATTTACTAACAACATAACGAGAAGTGTCAACTCTTAATGTGTTTTTCAGAAAATCTTGCAGCTGTTTTGCTGGGATCTCACCGGTGGAGGTGGAGGCCTGTTCACGTCGAACATTTTCATTGTGGTCCATGATGGCGAGCTGGGTGCAAGCTCTCATGGAGGGGTAGACGGCGTGCGGTCTTTTCTGTGTGTACTTCAGCAGTGATGAACTGAACACTTCAAGCATGCCTGAGAACACAGGATATAGATTCATTGCATACTTGTGAACGGGTAGTTGCCATACTAATGACATTTTGATTTGGAATGGGGCTGTACAAACACTTTGCTTATGTCTTGCAAACCTGTGTGTTTGAAGAGGGCCATTTGTTTCAGGTCCTTCATGAGGCCTTCATCCAGGGCAATAGCTGACAGGGCTTGGAAGGCAGGAGAGTCTTTCTGCAGCCACTTCTTTCGCCTCTGTTGCTCTGGACTAAGGTCATCATGCTGACATTTCTTCTCTTCTCCATCTTCCTCCCAATGGTGTACACCACAAATATGATGAAGTAGCGATTTCCACTTTTTTATCAAATTCTGGGATACAAAAGACAGAATGTAAGACGGATAGAGTGTCACAAGCAAATACAGTAATTTGGCAGTACTATTTCTTCATTTCACAATTTGCTACAGCGCTCATTTCAAAATTCTAAGAATGTACTGTTACTCACATCTGGGTCACCTTCACAAGTTGCACAAGCGTAACACAAGTGGTTGCAGATGGATTTGATCCAGGGTTGAAGTTCTTGGTTGTCCTTTTGCTTGGACGCTGTCAGTAAGTTCTTCATGAGCCCTGCAATAAACAACAGCACAAAATCAATTATACTAAGATGATGTCATCAGTGTGGCATTGTGGATAGTCTTTCTTTTATGTTCAAGTTTGAATCAGTCTACCGTTGACTTACCCTTGACTACATGCCAGATGTCAAACTCATGATGAATGCCTGGGTAATCTTCCTGCATGATCTTCCTAATAGATGGTGATCTGTCAGTAGTCACCACCCCTACATCAACACCTTGCTCCAGGAGATAATCCAGTCCTCTCCGAAATCCTACTGGCTCTATAGCAGCAGGGCTGGTTGCATCCGTCACCTATATCAAAAAATACTCTCAGTATGCATTCCATGAGTAACATACATATTTAATGTGCAATGCATGTCACAGTCAGGTCGAAACTTAACACAAAAACAATGTAGCTACATTAAACTTGCATGCCCAATAACTGTTCTCATGGTGTGATTACATGATATAATGATCTTAGGGCTGGGCAATATAATGATATTATATTGTATTGTGATATGACACTAGATATCTTGAAAGATTTTGGATATTGTTATATTGTGATATGTCAGAAGTGTTGTCTTTTCCTGGTTTTAAAGGCTTCATTACAGTTAAGTGATGTCATTTTGAGAATTTACCAGACTGTCCCAGCTGATCTATTATTTGACTTTACTCACTTAGGCATTATATCCACATTACTGATGATTATTTATAGAATAATCTCACATTTTGTGAAAGCATCATCATCATCCCTGTAATATTGTTGCAATATAATACAACAAACTTATTTTATCCCCTCAGCCACTTCCATCCTTCAGAGTACACAACGTATCAGTCACAACTTACACGATCAATAATTATCGATATCCACCAATATGAAACTTCATTATCATGATAGGTTTTTTGGGTATATCGCCCAGGCCTAAATGATCTACTGCTACACTTGCCTGTACTAACTCGAAGAGGATAATCTGATCAGTTGCATCATCCATGAAGCTGTAGGCCGTGTAGCCTGGGCTGTAAAGAGTCAAGGATCAAGTATTTATCAAACCAACATTACAGCAAATATCTCTAACATGCTACAATCTAGAGAGACAACTCCTCGTAAACTAATAAATAAAATATATTAACCTGCTTGAACTCCCATCTCCAGACACATGCACTCCCCTCTTGAGCACATTTTGTGTCTGCAGCAGCCGTTCCATGATGGCCTTCTGTTGCAGTTTATATTCAGTGTCAATGACAGGGATTAGGTAGGATGACTGGATGGAATAAAATGTTGTCCTTTTTGGCAATTGGAGGTTGAGCATGTCAGCCCATTCAGCAATTACTGTATGTGTTGCACCAGTGAACAGTGTAGATGCCGTTACAAGAATATTGTTTTCTGGCATTCCTCGAACATCAGGACAGGAACTCCACTGCCCACTATGTCCACGTGTGCATTCCCAGTTTATGCGGATGAGGCTCCCAGTAGTGCTGACACTTGGTTTCAATATTCGCCTTCCACATTGATGGCAAGTCTTGAAGAGTTGCATCAACTTGGACTCGTTGACCAGCCATTTCCTTTCATGCCACGTCCCCAATTCTTCATTTTCCTCTGATATTGGAGTTGAAGTTGAAGCTGAGCTAGGAGGAACAAAGCCGAGGTCTGAAGGGACATCAACTGAGACCATGCTGACGTCTTGCTTAACACTATGCTCCAAACTTTCTTGTCCAGTCTGTGCTTGCATGTCCTGCATTAAACAAAATGACCATCAGACTAGATATAATTTATGTTTTGTTAGTTTCAGGTTATCTTGGGTAATGCATACAAATTGATCTACTACAAAAGAGATATTTAAAAGCTATTACTCTGCTGACCAACTCCATCAAATGTGTCAAATGTGGTGATAAATGATTTACTAATTGATTCACATTGTCAATAAGTGGTTATAGTTGTTAAATTATGTGACAATATACATATGAGTACTTACAGTTTGATATGACCATGTGGGGGGGAAGGCGAAGTAGCTTCCAGATGTGGATGGACATGTCCTTTCTCCCGTTGTGTCTGGACTTGTTAGCACCACCTGTATTCTACCATATGGCTGTCCAGGTTGATTGGTACTGTCTGTGGATGATGTGGAATGTGACACACCAGCAAAAAGAGCCTCAGGGTCATCTAGTGTCTCCACTTTCATGGCCTGGTCTGCTGCAGCGGGATGAGGTGAAGGACTACTGTGCGAGTCCTAGAAACATGCATTATGATATGAGGTTAGTTAGATATAATCATACACTGATTATGATATCATAATTTTGCAAATGGGTGTAAATATGTGATTCGTAATCACATGTTTGACTTAACTTTAAGTTGGATAGTTACATGAAAGTGCAGACCCTGTCTGGTAACAATTTTTAGCTGAATTAATCAATGTCGTAAGTTACGTTTTTGTTTAAAGTGCCAATAATTATAGACATATATATGAAGTACATACCTCTGCCCATTGTAGAAACGCGGTCGGCACAGCTGTAGACTTCAACAGAGGTTTGTCTGTTTTTCTTCCCGGGACATTTGGACGGTAATCCTCCGGTGAAAAATGTTCACTGCAGACCCGGACTGATCTGAGCTTTTCAACGGAGGTGTTGACATCCAGACGAAGAGCCATTAGCCACCGCCGTAGTCTGTATGGGTCATGTAGCGGCAGTCTGTGGAAATTTACCGTTCTCACATGCTTCTCTTGGTTGAAGCATCGAGGATAAGCACATACTCGAACCATCTTTTTAAATATTTGCGCCAAGGAAATCAGCTACAACGGTTTCTTGCCAGATAAGTGGTCTAAAATGTTATTTTAGAACCGACAAAGGCACGTGTAGCTTACTGAAAATCCTTCAGATCTCTCTCTGAAGTGTGAGTCGCTTCCGGGTTGCATGTAAACACAGGTCTGAAGGCATCGCGAGATCTCATATATCTCCTGTCGCGCCGCTTGAGCTAGAGCTTATATATCCCCTTCAGGCGTGTGCTCGCGCACATGCATACGGCTGCAGTCTGAGAGGCTACAGTTGACATTTAGGCTAAAAACATGGCGTAAATGGCATCTTTTTGGGTCAAATTTAAATGTCACAGCTTACGGACACTTGGATTACACCCCAGGCGCAGTATGGAGACGTGTACATTTTAAAACTGGTTACCATTCACTTCAGTTGTACTGGATTTGGCTTCATCAGACCTGCATGTCCAACATTCCTGTTATATTTACCATGCAGGGGTAAATAATAATCCTAAGTATGTTTTCATTTGTGTATAATCACCTGAAAATAAGAATTGTTGTGATTTCATCATCTCAGAATGAGCCATTTATATCTACATCACATATACTGTAACAAGAATACTGTACAGTAACTTACTGGCAGCTAACTAATAAGTTGCTGTAATACACTTCACAGTATGCTTACTGTAAAATCTAATCACAGTACCACTGTATTACTGTTATTGCAGTAATAATCAGCATGCTGTATTTTTTTAATAATATAAATTAGTAGTGTAAAATAATTACATACTGAGGAATTTTATTGCTCTTGAAATAAAATTATGCAGAAAAAAGTAGGTGGCCAACAGTACAAAACTGTATACTCCCATCATTTGGGTGACAATAACCTGGACTGGAGGAAAATCAGGTCCTCTTCTGTCTTCTTAATAACAAAAACTAGAAACCATTTGTGTATCAAATCATGTAAAATGCACCAACAGCAAAAGCAGATCATTATGTGGCTGCTGGAAAAATAATCATGCTTAAAAATGACTATATTTAGATTTGCAGTAATAATGTATGATATATGATATGTATACAGCAACTTGCTGTATAGATATTAAACAGCAAGCATTTCTTCATTTTACAGTAATCATGCTGTAAAAACTACAGAAATTTCTGTAATAATTTCTTCATTTTACAGTAATAATGTTGTGAAAACAACAGTAATTTCTTACAGTGTATATTTCTATTCTAAAGTAGCCTTGAGCAGACAAACCAAACACTGGCTCTACAGAGGGCCTTTTGCATTTTTATGCCTCCATGCTGGCAGCAGCCGTTGCTTGAGGCAGGATTGTGCTGATGGACAATGCAATCATCCATCATGATGGCTGACAGTCGTCTACCATCATCATGATTTAAAAGCCTTCTGTATTTGTGTCCCCTCAGAGTTGCCATAGAGTTGTTGCCTAAATTCTGTTTTTGACATGTGGGAAAGAAAATATAGTAAGGAAGCTGTTGCTGCTGTTCATTGCACCACGTCTCCATGTTGTGTTTGTTAGTTTCTTTTTAAACACAAGCAAGTAGCAAAGATATGGTGCGGAGACAAAGACCCTTTTAGACCAAGCAATGGAATCACTGTCCATCATGAAATTTCACCGTGGACATTATCATTTGCCAGTTCAGGAGACATCGCCCAGCCCTGGCTGCAGTATGTTTCTCATAAACGTGATATCTCAGGAACACCTGGACATATTTTCTACAAACATCCCCTTGAACTCAAGGATGAACTGATTAAAATTTGATCGTCAGAGTTCACTGTGACCTCCAACTTTCTCACTGGAAATTATTCACTGGAATCAAACATGTCAGTAGTCCATTTTGCCAAAAAAAATACACTTAATACCTTTTATTAAAATCCTTCAAAGTCTTAACCACAGAGATTATATGAGTCTGGACAGACATGGATGTGAACTGCAGCTTGACTGGTTGGTGGAGATAAACAACCAGGAGTTGGTAATTATAGTTATATTGAAGTGGCAACTTGAATTTTGGTTGTACACCTGAAGGCCACAGTAGGGATGGTGAGGTGAGAGGCATTCAGTTGGTTTAATATGTTTTCTCACATGCCACTAAATCCTGCAGACTGGTCCTTTAAATGACAGCTTTTTTTGTATTCTGTGTTTCTCCCTCTGTGTTCAGGTTCGTACCCGGGCCCTGGTCACCCTGCAGCGCCACCTGCGGGCCTGGCAAGCAAACTCGGGAGGTGAAGTGCCGGGTGCTGCTCTCGTTCACCAAGACGGAGGTGGACCTTCCAGAGGAGGAGTGTGGGGAGGACAGACCCCAGCTTGAGAGGCCCTGCAGCCAGGGGCCATGTACCAAAGCTCCAGGCGTCTCCTCAAGTCTCGAGGACCATGGGGCCCCTTATATCCAGACAGAGGAGCAGTACAGCTGGGCCTACAGGGGCTTCACTGCCTGCTCAGCCACCTGTGCTGCTGGTGAGGTTTCTGGGATGGCTGTTGGCAGTTCAAATGGACTGTTTTGTCCACACCTGTTGTCCTTTCATGTCCAACTGTGTGTTGCCTATGTCCTCTGCCCAGGGAAGCAGAAAGCAGTGGTGCGGTGTGTTAACAGGAGGGGTGAGGAGGTGGACGACTCTCTGTGTGACTCATCCAGCAGGCCACCAGTAATGATCCGCATCTGTGACCCCGAACCGTGCCCCCCAAGGTGAGACACCACAAGGTCACTGAGGACACATAGAAAGCTCACAGAGCCAGAAGAAGCACAGAACAGTTAGAGACAGCTCTGTAGTGATCTGTATCTGTGTGCATTATGACTGGAATGTGATGGGATCTGGTTGGCCACATCTGGACGTAGTCTGGTTCACACTGTGTTTGGAGGTTAGGGTTGGGTAGTTAGGCAGGTGTAAATGCAATGTGTCCTACATGCTGGTGTCCGTACGTAACATTCAATACAGATTTAAGCCAATGTAAAATATAGGTTGTTCAAATGTAGAAGTGAGAAAGCCAGTGGACTGAAAGAGACACAAAACAGACAGTGTACACACAGATTAAAGTTCTCATTTGGATTCCAGAGAGGACATGTATGGGATCCATAGGAGGCAAGAAAGGAGAGAGACAGGTTGCACTACCAGATGATAGGTAGATCATTCATATAGGCATTATAGCTACTTGAATGATAAGATAATCACTCAGTCTACCTGTATAGTCATTATTGATGATCTTTGTGAAAAAAAGCATTTATATTATAATATAATTATTAATACAGACACTCTAATTTGTTTTTTTGAAAATATATTCTTTAAGGATTTATATATATATGTATGTGAAATACATGTAACTGAAATGATTTGGTCTTCTTTTTGAAATTCTTGAATTTCTAAACTTGCTCCGTGCCAGAAAACAGCCTTGTCTTTGACCAGAATCCACAAATTCAACAATTAAAAATGATTTAAAAGCCTTCAATATATAAAACTAACAATACATATTGATAACATAGATATAAAATTGTGTTATTATATTCATATTTGTGTTTCAACATTTTATTGGAAGTGGGGTGCAGTATGCACAATTCATGAATAGATTTACAGATATAGGGATCAGTGATGTATAAATAAAGATTTAATGTACAGATAATCAGTAAAAATATACAAAAATTAAAGAGGCACCATTCTCTTTACAAAACTAATAGAAAATAAAACATAATCATCTTTGTTTATGAAAATGTTGGCCCTTTAAAGTCGTGTCCCAGATGTTAGGGTTAGCCTGTCTAAAATCTAAAACTAACAATACCTACTGATAATACAAGTGTAAAAATGTGCTACTATAATCATCTTTGTTTTTTCTTTGTTTGGATTTTTTATGAAAATTGTCCCTTTAAAATTGTGTTCAACATTTCCAGTCAACTTTGCCAGATTTTTCCAGATTTCTCACTTGGCTCAAAAAAGGCAGGAATGCTGCTCAAGCACTGGTAAACTTTCTATTTTTAGACAAATTGATTACAAAATATTGCTATCAGATGTGTCTCAACCATAACATGTCAACTCTGTAGTCCTTCTAAATCAAAGCTAAATAAGAATTATGGTTTAAAAATGTGTATTTTGATTAACATTAAGAGAACTCTGAGACACTTTGGTCATTGATGCGATCATCAGTTTTACATGTGTATGGGAGGTATCAAAGTTTGAAATGGGGGGATGTGTGGTGGTCACAGCTGCTGGTGCATGGTGTCATAGTAGATGACAGCTTTTTTAACACATAGATACAAAAAACAGTAGATTGATTTGATTCGATTTTTTTTGCAATAATTACGATTGTCACTGACATTTTAAAATTCAGGACAGTTCAGAGTTGAGTCTCAAGCTATGCTGAATTACAAAACATGAACAGTGAACTGTATAGAGATGTAGGGATTTAGTGGTGTTCTTGGGTGCTGCACCACAATCTGTGTGTGTGCGTCAAAGATTCTACTTTGTTTGCCAACACTCAGTGAGCAGGGAGCAGGAGCTCAGGTTTCTTTGCCACAACTTAATGAGATTTGAAAGGAGGAGGGAGGAAAAAGGCCTCAGAACATCAAAGCTGATGTCAGTGGTTTAGACCCAGAAACCAGGCGATAAGGATCAGCCAACCAGTCCCTAAATTACTGTTACAATCCTGAGAATTAGACCCAGTCATTTGTAGCATACACACCAAGCAGGTGGTTCCAATATTGCCAGCAAACTCCTCTGTACTTGAGTGTCCTTTAAAACAACCTTCAGGCCTTCTGCACGCACAGAGAGCAGGGACGTTGCTGTGCTGAGAACGAGACCCACATTTTAAATCATTTTTCTGACCACGTTAAAATAACTTGGAAATGAAGTTCATTGATGGAGTTTAGAGGGAAACTAAACAGAGCTGCCTGCATTAGTTAGAATAAACACTGGGATTACAGCTGGGAGTGCAGTCAGAGGGGTTGGGACCACTGCAGAGAGCTGTTCTCTCTACACTGATTTATAAGCCATATTTGGCGTCCAAAACAGGTACCTGACAGAATAAACACAGTAAGACATGCACTCAGGCCAGGCCCAGTGAAACGGTTTGGCTGGTAAGGAAACACAAGTGGGTCCTGGGCACAGAGAGAAGGTTTTACAGTCAGTATGACGCAACACAAATGTTTTGGCTGAAATAAAAACGGTTACAGCTATGGACAGTTCAGGCAGGAGGCAGGTTTATTTCTAATAAGTGAAGTAGCTCAGGTCATATCTCCTTATTGTTTTACACTGTTTGGTGGTAGCAGGTTTGGTGAACAAATAGCCACTGCTCGAAATATTCTCCTCCTGATCTGCACTTCTCTTCATAATACTTCCAGTTCTGCACCACAATTTCAGTGTTTTTGATGCATTAATTTAAAGTCTCTACATTTTATCTCCTCCTATTATCTGCCATCACAGTTTAGCTCATAACAACTTGTAATCACAGGTGAGGTTTATGTGTGTTCATGATTGTGATAGGTTGAAACAAAAATACAGGAAAGACAAAACTTATTTGAATTACATTTCAATCATCTCATATTTTTTATGTATTTTATTTCAGAATTTTGTATTATTTTAATAGCATAGCATATGCTTTCATTTCTATATGACATTCCATCAAGTACCACTAGAGGGAGCTTGTGTACCACCGGTGGTACCACAGTTTGAAAATATAGGGTCTACAGTAATTGATAGGTCCTCAAAAGTCATGCAGCTGGGATACATACATATATAAATGGACACAGTCAGCAGGTTACATTACTAGATGAACCTGATGATGTAACACATCCAGAACTGTCTGGAGCTGGATAAGAAAGTCTGTAACATCTGCACACCAGCCTTAGTGAATGGAGAAACAGATTCTGTTTTCCCTGGGTCTGCTCAGAGCAGGTGGAATCCTATACTGAGTGTGAGTCAACATCAGTCTGTCCTAAACTTTTTTTTTTCTCTGGGGACCCATTTTAAAAAAAAATGACAAACCATCATGACCCAATTCACAATAGGCCTTATCAATAAATCTTGGCAAGACTTAATTTGTGCATAAATGAACATTCCTGACCATTTTTCCCAGTATTTCCACATCACCTTATATTATTTTGACTGAAGCTGCAACAATTAATCAGTTAAAGTTGATTATTAAATTAATCACCAACTATTTTGATAACTGATGAATCAGTGAGTTATTTGAGTCAAAAAGACATCATGAAGATGTCATCTTGGACTTTAGGGGACACTGATCAATATTTTTCACTATTATTTGAACCAAACAACTATTTGATGAATTGAAGAAAGAGAAACAGATTAATCAGCAATGAAAATTTATTTGCAGCCCTAATCTTGATGCATGTTTTTGAAAACATATACACATGTTAAATACTTTATAAATGAGAAATAAGTGCATATAAACTGAGTTAAAAGGGCCTGTCATTGTTTTTACTTCCTCTCACCAGGAAAACAGTATGGAACATTTCAGCCTCCTTCATAAATAAGTCAAAATTATTAACAAAATCTTGTGTTTTAATTTCATCAGTAAAACAATACATAGATTTTAAACCCTTCATAAAAAGGTAATGGCAGACATAAATCTTAAATTTGCTGAATTTCTTCCAGTATTATATTTATTTGGCAAACCAAGTCAAATCTGTAAACTGAGATCAAGTCATGACCAAGACCAGGGTGTATCGAGACTGAGACAAGACCAAGAGCAGTCACATGTATAGCTCTCTCACCCAAGTGAGGGAGTGGTACCTTGACATCAGCCTGGTCGTACTCCTGACTCGTCAGCCCCTCGGTGACTCATAAAGAAGCCGACATTACCCATTCACAGCGAAAACCGACCCACCAGGCTTTTCAAGTGACTTCAATGTAAACCCGTCTATGACTTTATGAGACATCCCTGGTTGCTGACGTAGTGTAAAGAGTCCATACATGGAGGAGTTGGGCAGGACGGATGACTCAAACAAGCACAGGACTTTCACACAGGAGACTGGAGTTAGAGCACCATGTGAAACCAAAATGTTAACAGAAGTTCTTTTCGTGTCGTGAGCATAGAGTGACACATAGTTACGTATGTAATATGACTTTTGTCACGTTGTGAGTCGCTGTAGCAACACGAGGCTTTGAAGTCATGGTAACCCCGGTATGGTTTTTGTGTCTAAATCAAACTAACCAAACTGCGACCCTCTCACAGTGTTCATACATGTTTAAATGCCATTTCACAGTGCTAATTAAAAATGGCAGATACAGCAGCTCAAGAGTACCTTCTGCCTCAGTATCAGATGCCAAGAGGTGGTGACATCAGTATGAGACAAGTTGGGATGAGGAAGCGTTGGTGGTATGTAGCCTTTAGGTTGACTGGAAAAAGAAATAAAAATGAGTGAGTAAAAATGCAGTTGATTCTGTGACAAGACTGAGAACTTCAAAAAATGTTTTTTATACCAGTCTTGAGGCCAAGACTGATCTTGAGTACCACAACTCATGATGTCCAGGATGTGCTCACCAAAGCCTTTTCTTTTGGAAAAGGACAGGGCAGCAGATCTGGAAAAAAAATCCATGTTTGCTCTGGGTGAGCACCTTGGACTGAGTTTAACTTTGTCTCAAGGCAAATACTGCAGAGCAGATAACACCTGAGGCGCTAACATTTAGAATTCTGCAGCTTCCTTATAAAACCCTTCAGGTGTCAAACCACAGGACTACTGCAGTGCCTATTCAACAGGCCATTACAATTCAGGTCCAGTGGTGTGATAAATAAAGTGGTGGACGCTCTATGAGTTATAACTGGTGACCATTATGAGGCAAACAATCAGCCAATTTGATAGTATAGCCAAAAATAAAATCTTGTTTTTTTCTTTTTAAGCTTGGGGGCATGCTCAAATTGAATCTTTTTATTTTTTCCCAAAGACTCAATATCATATATATATTTTTGGACACCTGCAGTGAAGTATTTGTTATGCACTTTTAAGTAGATTTTGAAATCTGGTTGCATGACACACAGAAGGAGAAACTTCACAGATTCTCTTGTCTCTAATCTCAAACACCCACACACTAGATTTGAAAATAATGGCACACCACACAGTACGGGATATTATCAAGATTTTGGTACCAGAGGAGAGCATGATGAATGAAGCACAAGCACTCAGAAAATGTGATCTTGCGTGATTTCACATAATGGAACACCTCGCTGTAGTAACTTTAATGCTTTGCAGTGGAAAAAATCTACAGCAAGAAATTAAATAAGTCTGGATGAGAAAATGTTTGGGGGAAATGTATGCAAGTTAGCCACAAGGGCTAAAATGTTTACCGTTGCTTGGCGACACCTCTCTTTCACTTCTGTGCTGTCTAATGCTGTGTTCAAGTGGAACTCATGAACATGTAATTATGTCACAGAAGTCGAAAACAGAACCTCATGAACTCGGAACTAACAGAAAAATTCCAGATCACGATGCGGTAAACACGACATGAGGGGGGCGTTTAAATGGGCTCATCTCATAAATACGGCAGACACAACTCCATTTGAGCTCACCAATAATCATCCAGATTTTAAACTGTACAATTTTAAATCATGAATATCAAACATGCCAAACATCGGCACTGACCGAGGTCCAGTCCTGATCTCTTATCCTAATTTTGGGATGGCTGAATCTGAGAATGATCGGCCTAAAACTCATGTAGTGTAGTAGCTTTCCCTCTTATATATGCAGTCATTAGTGGAACAACAAGATAACCAGAGGTTGTTACTTTTGACTGTATCTATTCTTTTTCAGCCAAACGTTTTTTCTGTGAATGGCGGGGAAGTGAAGAGTGCAGTGGGTCTGATGTAGTTGCTGAACGATACCGGTGATTCGATAATTACTTGGCCAGATGATAGATGCCTGGCTTTTAAAACTTTCCAGCTCTGAAATGGAACAAGAACTCCTCAGCCACACGCTCCCAGTGTAATAAGAGTTTGAGTTTAGGTGGATTTACCCACCTCTGTCCCTTTGATGAAACCAGCCTGGTCAGACTTGTAGCCAGCAGGCAGGTCAGTGGGTGTATTAGCAGCAGACTCAGAGCAGACTTTCTTATTTTGGCCTTTTGTCCCTCTGGCAGCACTGGAGACAGGCTGGATTCTCTTCTTGCTATGGGAAAAGGATCACCATGCAGCTAATAATATGCAAGCTCCTACATTAAGCAGCACACACAAGTGAATGGCTTAATGTAGCGCTGCAGTCATTTTAAAACTTGATCCTATTTTCCCATGTTTTCCTTTGATTGACACCAGCTAGAATGTCTTCATTTGCTTTGCTGTGGCTACTTGCTTCTCGCTTGCCTCGGTGCTGCAAAACAGTCCTAACAAGCCGATCGATCTTCCAGAAATCAGTCACCAAAGCAGCCAAAGCCTCTTGTCGTCCTGTCCTTTCAACAGAAGTCTTTACAACACACTGATTGTTCACTTTGATCTGAGACAAAAATGAAAAGACATCGAAAGGCAGATGGAAACTGATTCAAAATCAGACCTCTCAGCCTTTGCTGTGCCCTCCCAAAGTCAGCAGCTGCCATAAGCTGTCGCTGTCGTCTATAATGAGGAAAAAAAAATTAAAAAAGAGAGAATGAAAGAAAATCAGCAGAGAAACATCACTTGATCTTCATGTGACAAACTGGTGGCTGGAGAAACTTGAAATGAACTACAATATCAAATAGCAGTCCAATATTTTCTGATCTTTTGTTAGTGCCTTCCAACTTTGTAACAGAAGACCTGTGATGATGACAGACTGGCTCTATTCTTAATGGCTGCCTCTGGGATGGAGTCTCCTTGAAATCAGATGAAATGAGCCTGTGTTATCATTTTCATAGGCAAAGTTACAGTGAGTGGCATGTTAACCAGTTAAAAATAAGCAGGAGGAAATTTTTGTTTGGATAATTTTATTTTTGATGTTATATTTTGTGGTTATTACTGTGGAAACGCTGCCAATTTTGTCCACAGGGGCCTCCAAAATTAACTCAATATCAAAGTTCCTTGTTGTAGCTTTAACCTCCTGAGAACTGAGCTTTAGTTTGGTATGCATTTTTAATTTCCCTCAGGAGCGTCAGCATTGTCTTTGAACAGGAAGTAGTTTTTGAAATAAATGACATATCCTCATATGGGGACTGGGTTTATTTTACTGTAGAACACAATAAAGCCACCAGAGTGTAACAAAGTATAAAGCAGTTTTTTTTCATTTACTGAACAAGGCTTTTTATAAAAACAAAATTGCAAACAATGCTACACAATCTTTGTCCCTTTTTAAAATTTTATCTTTGCTCCAAACGCCAAATTATTATTGTTGCATTCAGCAATCTTTCTGCTCTTGACAGAAATGCCTTGAAAATGTATCACATAAAATATAAAATCAATGTAGACTAATTTGTAACTCATGCAAAAACTATTTATATCCTTGTAAGTGCTTGGTTAGTTCCCAAATCTGTGTTTCCTTACTTTTAAATGTTCACTCTGCATGAACAATAAGTATTAGAAAATCCCAATGTCCTCAACAAGGATTTCCTAAGTAGCAACTTCCTAGCTTGTTACTATGGCCAAAATTAGTCTGATGTGTTGCTACATCAAACTACAGATCAACATTTCTGATCACCAAACATTTCAACCATAACATTTGTACCTGCTCTTCTTTTATCTCATTTCAACTGTAGACTGTTTTCACAGAGATCGGGGTCATCTTGTGTTTACACTGATAAGTGTTTTGTGTTGTGGCTCCCAGTAGAGGGCACAATAGTGTCCACTGATGAGGTCAACAAATCTCAGTTAAGCAGAATGTGGACTCAGGTCTCAGGCGAATTCTAGTCAGGTAGTTGATCCTCCACTTTGGTGCCAACAGAAGTATCACAACCAAAAAAAAAAACTTATTAGCAAATGTTTGCATGCTAGCAGGCTAAAGTACATTGGTTACCATGGGAGATGGTAGAAGATTGTTTCTGCTCAACATCAGTGTGATAACATTGCCATTTCCACGCTTGTTGTATGTGGTACAACCTCACATGGCTGTGTAGACTCATAGGGCTCTGTTTTTGTGAACCCGGAGCTCTGACACCTGTCATTCTTGGATACGGATGGGAACAGATTATTATAGTTTATAGGTAGGTGTGTAACAGGACAATCACATTCGCTATTTTACTCCTCTCAACACCAGGGCTCTCCACCGTCATGATGACAGTTTGGGAATCCTGTGGAGAGTTTTCTTCACTGGAAACTTAGGGTAATCCGGATCGACATGAATATATGAACATGTAGCACGTCAAATATATATATGCCAAGAGCAGAGGTGTTACTAGTTGAAGTCACTTTTCTGGACATGTTGAAGATCTGATGGTCACTGTGTTTTCTGTGCATAATAGTAGAGATTAGTTGTCTGGTTGCTTAAACATCGCCCCCCTTGCCGGTCAGCACCAGAAATACTAGTAGGTTAAACTATTTAGCAATATTTTATTAATGTACAGCATCAGTTAACCGTTGCATAAATGTTACATAGCCACCTGCCACTAGTCAGGGCTGCAGTGCCAATAGATGGCAGCCCTCCTCTTCCCTCTCCCCACGCTAGTTCCTAAATGGTGCCGAATATTTTTATCAGCAAAGTGGAACAGATGAAATCTCATAAACAGCGATCAGGATATGAAAATAAGGTTGTGTGTAGGCTGTTTCAGATTAAACTAACATTTGGTGTGTTCCAATACCTATATCACCCATACTATTTAGTATGCCAGAAGACCATTTAGTATGTCAAATGCAGAGTGCCAAAACTACCAGGATGTCCTACTGCAACCAGGCACATTTTGTAGTATGCAAGTCAGCATGCTTTTCTAGCTATTCTGACCCACAGTCCTGGGTGTGTGAGCAGAAGGGTAAAAGTTCAAGGCGCAATGTGATGAGGAAGTAGTGTGTCCCAATTGTATGCATACTACATGCAACAGTACGTATTTTGTAAGGGGAACTGCAGTACATACTAGCCTGTGGACGTTAACCTGCAGCCTGCAGCTGCTAACAGTGCTAATGTTAGCCACACTGTGTGGCAGCTAGATAGTCTTACATAGTTAGACTTCTCTCCACAGACCAGCAACTAAAATCCCACTAGGTCTGAAAAAATAACCAATTTTGAAAGTAGTTATTGGTAGTTTGTAGGATAATATGCAATGGTTTCACACATTTCAGCTACATTTAAAATATGATTTGCTCATTGGAAGTGTAATTAATGGCTTCAAATGGCTCTTAATACATACAATATTTTTTCAGACAGTGTTTAACATTAACATTTAATAAGTTCTACTCAATTATGTCATTTTTTTAGTGTTTTCTTGCTTTCATGTAAATAAAACTTAATGTTTAATTGACAGGGAAATGAGTCACTGGGAATATTTCTACTTAATAGTGCATGATTTTATGAGGCATCACAATGCTGAGCTGTCGACCTGCACTGAGCAGGCAGGCAGTGTGAGATGCACTCATAACTGGCACCAAGATTTCAGTATATCAAACCTACGCACTTGAGCAAATAACCTCAGTTCACCCCAGGAAAATGCCAGTTTGCACGCTGCAGTACAGCCCTCAGTCTTGTTAATCTGTCTCTTTTAAGTCCCCTAACTTTATGGAAATGCAAAACTAAGTAACTGGAGAAGCCAATGGACCTTTTTCCCGGCAGCCACATTGATATGAAGTAGTCGGGTAAACACAGGTGTTACCAATGATACCAAGAGCCAGCATGCACAATAGCAACAGCTTGACTGGAACAGGACCCTAACTAGTATCACTGGTAACACCTGTGTTTACTCTACTGTTTCATGTCAAAATGGATGCTGTCAAAAAAGTCTATTTAATCCACAACAACTGCATCTGACATCATCTTCAGTTGTCGATGGTCAAGTCAGGTCAAGTCAATTTTATGTGTATAGCACCAAATCACCACAGACGTTATCTCTGGGCACTTTTCATAAAGTCTAAACTCTTTGATGGATGGATTTTTTTTTGTTGTGGAGGAAAATCTTTTGAAAAACTGTCATTATCTGAGCACAGCTGGGTAACTGTGGTTATAAAAGCAAAAGATCAGTCCAGGACAGCTTTGGTCCAGAAGTCAACAGCAGAGCGTGCCACTGTGATGCTGTGCAGTACACACACCTCTGTCCCCGGTGTATATTTAAGAAACAAACGCTGATCGATTCATTTGACACACACACACACACACACACACACACACACACACACACACACAGGGGAGACTGTCCCAGACAGCAGGACAGTTGTCAGTATATTGTATAGTGAGGAGAAACTGATTTTGATGAGTAAATCAATTTATTTAATAAGACCTGTGTCCTGCCAAGCCACATAGCAGCACATATGGTAAACTACCACATTATTTCAATGCAGTATATATAGTATTTTATTGTTGTCCTTCTTACTACATGTGTATTTTTAGTTATGAAATGTCTTACTGTACATGATTGTGTCTTGTTTCAAGGGAGTAACTAGTGCATGGAATAGGATAGAATCCTTAGTTTTAAAAACAAAGAAGTGTAGAAAAAGTACAAAAATACAGTATATTATAGATTAAAAAGTGTAAGAATGGAAAATATGTTTTTGTTTTAACCAGTAGAACAGTAGATATCAAGATGTTGTGCTTATAGCTGTTGCACATTTGGTGGATTTTTAGTGGTGCTACAATTTACAAGCATTGAGGCTGCAATAAATACAGGAATATAGGCTATACACTATGTATACATGGCATATCAACATATATATATGAGTGTAAACATTTGTGCAGTGTTATTTATATACATATGTGGCCAGGCCCAGTAATTTAATTTAATTTATAAATTTACAATGTGTTAAATGCCCCCTAGGTATTACCAGAGTGTAGGACTCTGAAAGGCTCACAGGTTCTAAAGAAACAATCAGGGGAGCAGAGTTTAAACCCGAACAGGAGAGTAAAACTCAGTCTCAATTGAAATGATTATAATTAAAAACAATTAACAAAGGATGTAACCACATAAAAGCACATTGTTGAATTATTAAATTAATAATACTCATAAAATGCGGCCCAGGCTTGTCAAAAAACACTACAACGACTGCTTAGCAGCTAAGTTAAAACCACATTAAATTTCCAGTCTAATCCAGCAGCTCTGTGTCCATGTCCTCTCTCTGTTACACCATTGCCAGACTTGCACGCCTCTCACGCCGACACCGAGGTGCTACAAGCCATCATATCTGCTGGAGAGTAGAGACACAGGGCTAATAGTGTGTTCCCCACTGTTACACTATCTCCAGATATGTCTACACCCAGCCTGCCTCACTGTGCTCACCTCCCAGTATTTCAAAGGGTCTTCCTGGGCAGAAGATATCCAGCTGCCAACCCAGGCCTGCATGAAATGGGGTTGGCGGACACTAGCTGCTGTGTGTCTCCTCACTGCAACTTCTCTGGGCTTTGGCTGTAGCTGGTGACTCTCAGGAGGACCGCTTCTCTCTGGACGGCTTCTCTGGCGTCTGCTGTCATCTGCGTGCTCCTTTTCTCCTCTGCTCTGTCTCAGTAACAGCCTGTCCAATCGTGCATCCCTGCATCTGTCACTCATCTGATAATTAGGTGGTCTCTCCCAGGCAGTGGTGGACAAAGTACTCAACCCCAGTACTTGAGTCAAAGTACAGATACTCCTGGTCAAATATTACTCAACTACAAGTGAAAGTTGCTCAGTCAAAATTTTACTTGAGTTAAAGTACTAGAGTTCTTGCTTTTAAAAATACTTAAGTATTCAAAAGTACGTTTTTAAAAATGCTTAAATATTCCATAGTACAAATTACAAAGTACATTTTCTAATATCAATACATGCTGTATTGTTTTCATGATGCATTTACAGAAGCTTGTAACTCTCTGAAACCATCTGATGATGCACTAATACTTGTAGAATCACTCTGCTACAAAAAGTCTATGGAAACACCTATAAAAAATTTAGCATAGAAATATAATCAAAAACAAAAAGGACAGTTATTGTCATTTTCTGATGTAACTGTATTAAAATCACATCATAACATTAGATTGAAGATAACTGTAAGAAGTTCTCCAAGTCTGTTAAATAACTGAGATTTCTTTCTGTCTTCAGAGGCAGTATATACATGAATCATGCTGTATTTTTCACCCTGATAAAAACAATCCAACTTTAAAAGCTACCTGGAATAATTAATAATTGTAATAACATCTTGAGATTTAATTTTGTCTTTCTCCTGCTGTCACCATTACCACTTTTTGTTTGAATGAAAGAGGGAGAGTTTGCTTGTGCTTGTTACAGAGAGCCTGGACATATTTCTGCTTTTACATCAGTCCCATTTGAGAGGAGCTACTGTGATTGGTTTCCTTCTGTGAGGAACACAGCATGTGACCAATTGCAGCTGACTTCAAAGCTTAGTCAAAAAGTAACAACAACCTTCCTAGAAATGTAGTGGAGTCAAAAGTACAATATTTGTCTTTGAAATGTAGTGGAGTGAAAGTAATACGTTTCCAAAAAACCAAATACTCAAGTAAAGTACAGATACTCAAAAAATGTACTTAAGTACAGAACTCAAGTAAATGTACTTCACTACTGTCCACCACTGCTCCCAGGTTCACAGTTCAAAACAGTCCACTGTTTAATATAAATATATAAAAATATATATAAAAGCACACAAAGTAGAATAGAAACACTTTACTCTGATAAAAAATGTGAATGCAAATGAAGAATAAACACAGTTAAATATGGCATGCACATGCACATTTTTTCTGACCCTGTCACACATACAAAGTTGTAATCGGAGGGACGTGTAAACATATAAATAAGGTGTAGTTGGAATTTGGACATCTTGTGCTGCATTCTGAATGTAAACAGTTAAGTGTGTGGTAGTAACACATGTCTCAGACAGTCAGTGTCAGTGTTTGACAGTGTTCAATTCTTATATCTTGTAGTTGTAAAGAAAGACAACAGAAACCATTTAGGTAAGACCCAAACAGAATGTAAAACTCCTCTAATCAAGCATACTCATAATGTTTGATGTCAGCTTTGCCTGTTATAATATAATATAAATATACAGTCTAGACCAGTGCTTTCCAAACTTTTTTTCTGGAGACCCACTTTTTAAAAATGACCAAAATCACAATACGTACATTCGTGTGCTCCACCTGTTTTAGCATGTTTGGACCTATTTTTCAACTTGTGATGAATCTGACAATAATTTTTCCACTAATGAATTAGTTGTTTGGTCCTTAAAATATCAGAAAACGGTGAAAAATTAATCCTGTCTCAATCAGGTGGAGTGTACATCTGTGTGGTCCACCTGTTTTTGCATGTTTCAACCCATGTTTCAACTTGTGATCGGTTCGGCAATAATTTTTCCACCGATCAGTTAGTTGTTTCATCCATAAAAATGTTGATCAAAGTCCAAGGTGACGTCCTCAAATGTCTTGTTTTGTCTACAACTCAAAGATACTCAGTTTACTATCAGAGAGGAGTAAAGAAACCAGAAAATATTCCCATTTAAGAAGCTGAAATCAGAGAATTTAGACTTTTGTTTTCTTAAAAAGTTACTCAAACCCATTAATTGATTGTCACAATAGTTAAATTAAATGTAGAATTAAATTTAATACTCGATTAATAATTGAACAATCATTGCAGCTCCAGTGTTAACAGGCCATCTCTCTGTTTTTATTTCCTCTCTGCAGATATAAATCTTAAACCTGCAGAATTTCTTGCATAATCTTTTATTCATTTGGCAGCTCAAATAAAAGCTCCTGTGACCCAGCTGTGGGTCACGACCCAGTGTTTGGGATGATGCAGCCCTGACCTATGCAGTGAGCCAAAATACAGACCTAGTCCCTGCAATGTAAGTTATTTTGCAGATGTAGAGATATCTATCAGTATCTGTTTGATCAGATCTGTTAACATGCCACTCTGAATGTTGTTGAAATCTAGACTGGATTGATAGAATTTCATTGTGCTAAATAAAGCGTGCAAGCCAGGAGACGTCTTGATGAGTACAATACATCTCCAGTGTTCGGTAACATTACAAACTACAAAAGTGCTCAGGCTTTTCAAATCACATAGACTCACCCAACCAGTGTTCTCTCTAGTTTATTCTTTTATAACACAGGGGAAGTCAAAACGTGTTGGACAGTCTGTTAATCTGATGAGAGTTCCAAGGCTGAAAAACCTCTCCACAGATGCTCTGGATGGTGTTTGATCATGGGGAATTTGTTCAATGCATAAATACTGAGATTTGACTTGAGATACTCCTTGATTTCAGCGTCCGCCAGCATTGTAGGCTGTGTCTTTCCCCCTGTTTGTCTCAAACGCAAAAAAGTAACCCTCAGAGTCTCCTCTGTTGACAGGTGTGGGTGGTAGTAGTTCTTGCAGTGGTGGATATATGGTAGAATTTGAACAGTAATGGATTTCTTATTAGCAAACATAACTAAATAAATGACAACTTGAATTGTAAAACGTTACTCCTTCAAATAAAAAAGTGCTTTAACGAGTTACCCTATAGTGGATTACCCCCCAACACTGTTGATAACAATATTTGGATCAAAATATACGTGTCAGTCCTGCTACTTGACCTGAATGTGATAAAGATAAACATAAGAAAATGAGTTTCACTCTACAGCAGGGGTGTTTCCTGACACTTTCCCTATGAGTATGAAGTCCTAAGGTTAATTCTTGTTTAACAAAAAAAAAAAAAAATGCATTCCAAATGTGGACTGTGCTGCACCACAAGACTGGAGATATAACACGTACATTAACCAAGGTGTAACCAGGTACTGTTGGCTGGTGCTGCCCCCAACTAAAGATTGTCCCAGTCGACAAGTAGTCTGCAATTTAAGCCAATAGTCGTTGCACATTTATGATACAAATTTAATTATTTATTTTTATATATATTTGTGGGACACAGAGCAAGTCACCTGTTAACAGTGCTATAAGTTATGACTCTGAATGCAGGAGACTGAACATTTTGTTTATTTCAACATAGTATAACCTCACAACTCTTGTTGTTTAAAACACAGGAATAAATAACTTCCAACGTCACAAAAACAAACACCCATGGACTTAACACTGTAGGCGATGTGTACTTACAAATACAGTTGATCAGTTACAAACTTTTTTTTCTTCTGTCTAACGAATCAATGAAAACATGGTCGACTAAGACTAATTATATTTACTGGGTCAAATGTTAGCATACTATGTACTGTAATATAGACCTGCCCAGTATAATGCACATGTATTATTCTACAATTGCAATTTCAAAAAAGTTGGAACATTGTGTAAAACATAAATAAATACAGAATGTATTGATTTTCAAATTTTTGACTCGTATTCAATTGATTACAGTCCAAAGATGACAAGTTATTTAATGTTCAAGCTGATTACCTTTATCGCTTTTTGTATATATACACTCATTCTGAATTTGATGTCTGCAGCATGTTCCAGAAAAGTTTGGACAGAAGCAACAAAATACTGAAAGTTGCAGAATGCTCAAAAAGTACCTGTTTCCACAGGTAATTGGTAACAGGTAAAGGCTCAGTCATTAACAAGCATGGATGAGGTGAGGTTCACCACTTTTTGTGAAAATGCAAATAGTCCAACAGTTTAAGAACAAAGTTTCTCAACACAAAACTACAGGAATTTAGAGATCTGCAATCCATAATATCATTAAATGATTCAGCGAATCCAGAGAAATATAAGGGGCAAGGATGGTTTGTGATCTTTAACCCCTCAGGCAGCACTGCATTAAAAACTGCATTAAAAACCCACATCATTGTATAAAGGACACTACATGGGCCCAGGAACACTTTGGAAAACCGTTGTCAGTTTGTCTCTGCATCTACAAATGCAAGTTAAGACTCTACCATGCAAAGAGAAAGACATATATCAACAACATCCAGAAACACTGCAGACTTCTCTTGACCTGAGCTCATCTGAGATGGACTGACGCAAAGTGGAAAAGTGTGCTGTGGTCTGATGAGTCCACATTTCAGATTGTTTTCACTAATCATGGACGTTGTGTCCTCTGGGCTAAAGAGGAAAAGGACCATCCAGATTGTTACCAGCACTAACTTCAAAAGACAGCAGCTGTGATGGTATGGAGGTGTGTTAGTGCCCTGTGTCTTTTTCAGTTACGTCTCTGCTCCTTTCAGCGGGACAATGCCAAGACACATTGTGGACATTTTCCAACAGTGTGTCTTCACAGTAAAAGAGTTCAAGTACTAGACTGACCTGCCTGCAGTCCAGACCTGTCTCACGGTGAAAATGTGTGGTGCATTATGAAGCACAAAATATGACACAGAGACCCTGGACTGTTGAGCAGCTGACGTTGTATATCAAGCAAGAATGAGAAAGAATTTCACTCTTAAAACTTCAATAAGTAGTGTCCTCAGTTCCCAAACACTGACTGAGTGTTGTTAAAAGAAAAGATGATACATTACAGTGGAAAACATGCCCCTGTCTCAACAGTGTATATTTACAAAAAACAATAAGGTTAACCACAGATTATCAATTTTGGTATCTTGAGACTAAACTTGATATTGGTCAAAATATAAAGTCAAAATTTTGGTATTATGACAGCACTATAATCTAGGGTAGCCATGTCCTTGACTAGACCTCTGTTTAACATGAAACTGGTACCTTCTTTTCTTCTCACTCAGAAAAAAAATCTGAGCAATTTTCTAAGAAGTCGAGCTCATGTAGCTCACATCACTTTGACCTCAGTTAATGAAGGACGATGTCAGTGAGGACGTACGTCAGATTGTAACAATCACAAGACCGGAATATGTTACTTCACCATCAGTGTGTGTGTGTGTGTGTGTGTGTGTGTGTGTGTGTGCTTTAAGTCACTGCATTTCCAGGCAGCAGATGGATATTTACCCATCTAGTACTCCTGCAAACTGGAGGCCTCTGTTCACACACAGTGATTTACCACTCTGTCCTCCTCTAATGGACATTTACAGGAAGCAGCTGCAGAGAGCAGGGACTTACACACACACACACACACACACACACACACACACACACACACACACACACACAGGATGTAGTGTGCTGCTGAGACTTTGGGAGACCAACAGTGAGAACTCAGTGAGGTTTATAAACTCCCATATTCCCTCCTCTGCTCTGTCTGTCTATAACTCTCTCCCACTCACCCTGTCTCCCTCCCTGAGTGATCCTTCATCTGAGGGACTCGGCTCTTTCCCTGTATTTTCCAGTGCCACCACTAGTCACATCCTCAGATCAGACATTCAAGAAAGACTTTATATCTAAAATCAATTAGTTTTTTAGCAGTGGTATTGTATTTTTTTTTCTCTTACACATTAATTTGCTTAGAAGCTTGTTGTTGACTGACTGTCACTTTCATTCAGTGTGTAACTCATCATCGTGTTGTTTGTCATTGTATTTCTTCTTATATTTCAAGTCTACAGGAACCTGGATAAGGTGGTCACATGGTAATAGGCTTGTGTCATGCAGCAGATGCTTTTCCTTGAAACCCTTTGTTTCACCAAAGAACCATCTACAACAATTACTATAAATATACTGATTCATTTAAAACAAAAACAAAAAAAGAAAGAAAATGAGTGAACATTTGAAAATCATTAAAAAGTGAAAAATAACCTATAACATTTTTATGGCAGATTTAACACAAATCTGACTCTGCACAAAAATGAATAATGCATAAAAATTGTTGTTGCTATTCACTGACACATCCCAGACTGTGATGATCCACACCCCCACTTCAGGGAAAATAATACATTTTTGATTTTTTTTTTTTTTTTTTTTTGTGTGTGTGTGTGTGTGTGTGTGTGTGTGTGTGTGTGTTTTCTATAAAACAAACAAACAGTGGTACTATGTAAACAAACTGACATTTACAGGCTTCAAATCCTGAAAATAAATGGACATTTTATATTTGTTATCAGGTTAAAAAAAATAACCAATTAATTAAAATGATCTAAGTAATTATTGTAATAAATAATATCAATATATAATAATATTGATATATGATATTTTTATTTTTATGACAGTTTTAACACAGACATTTTGTTCTCTAAGAACAGGACATTCAATTTGCATTTAGTTTATGAAAAAAAAAAATAATAATTATAATAATGTTTGTGGGTTTTTCTTTTTTTTCCCATAAAAAACATAAATATTATGTCAACAAACTGGCATTTAAAGGTTTGAAATCCTGAAAATAAATCAACATTTTATGGTTATTATCAGGACAGGTTTGTTGAAAAACTAACTATTTGAACTATAACTATTTTCTCATATTTTTTGGCATTTTTTTAGCACAGACATTTTTGTCCTCAAAGGACCCTAGTGCAAGTTTTTTAAAGAGATCCACAAGGGTTAAAAGTCATTCTAAGTCCGCACCACAACTATAACAACAATGGCAATAACCACTCAAAATCCATCCAAATTTACATTTACTGCACTGGAGGCATGTGGTCATCAATTAGGTTAATTTTAACAACAATTTTCTCTCGATTTATGACACATCTTCACACCTTTTAATCTTTGAACCTGTGTCTGGCGCTGTACACTGTGTGTGTAAACCACAAGTCTCCTACAATACAGCTACAGAAAATGTCACTTCCTGGCATGCATGTAAGACAGACTTCACATTTCTTGAAGGAAATTGTAAAGGAATTTTGTAATGCGTTTTGTAAAATCTGCTGGGTCAGTTTTCTCTCCCTTAAGGAACAGGGTCAAAACATTAATGAATTAATGAAAACTGAGGAATATTAGTTTATGCCAGCGACTTACACAAGGTCACGCCTGAGGGCCAAATTATTCTGCAGCCTTTCGTGATAGTTTAAAGGAAAATGAAAAGCGTTCAACATGATATGTTGTTGCAGTATATTTATTACCTTATTTTCATTCACCAACATGCAGGAAACAAAGTCTCTGAAACTCACACTTTGGTTTTGAAATCTTCCCTATTTCTGAGGTCTCAGCATTGACAAGGACATCAGCCAGTCTTGGCTTTTGAGGTATATAACTTATTAAACATTTGTATGATATAGGTGACAAATTGTACATAAATATTGTTTTACTTGAGACATACTGTCAAACAGGTTTGGCACTTATTGGGTCTCTAAAGTTGGTTTGGTCCTGATGTCCTTGTTGTCAGGATACCATCAAATTGATGCTGACTCATACAGAAGTATGAATAAAATTTGTCGTCAAAAGGTGACAACTCTCGTAACTCCACTTGTCTTTGGAGAATTTTGTGAACCCACATCCTTCCAGTTTTCTTTTTGTTAATCCATTTTCCCAAGCTGCCACCATCATCAGTGTGGATGCTCACATCAGTATCGTCGTGCATCATGACCTGGTCGTAAGCTGCTTCTCTTAACTGGAGTTTCCACTCAACCATCAGATTAACAAATCTGATACCAGTACGGCTATTGTAAGCTTAAAGTTCAATACCTTTTCTTTCATTTTGCTGGCATCTGGACACAGTTTGCTGTCAACTCGCTGTAGCTCAGGTCTTGAGCCAATCACACATTGCATTAAATCGAAGAACATTTGCGGTGATTGGTTATGAGCAAAACCACATGAATAAACATGTTTCTCTAGACCTTAGTGTGAAAAAGATTGAATGCAGGTATTGTTTGACTGTAGAAGTTTCTATACTACTTGGTGCTGGGTCATTTCAGTAAAGGTACTGAGTACTGATACTATGGCTGAACAATTAGTTGAAAGTTTTACTGAAATCGCAGAATGACAGACTGCAATTTTCAAATCATAGGAGGTGTGATATTTCTGAAAGGCAAAATGTGAAAATACCATTTTAGATTAAATATTCTCATATTGTCACATGTCCTGGCTCTGCAGACTTAAGAAAGCATCTTTATTGGTACCTATCCCTGCAAAAATCACACCATATTTTAATGTTTTACAATGAATATGAGGATAATGTAAAAATTATCATTCCCTGCAAATCATATCGCATTGCAATATCAGTCAAAATAATCGCAGTTTAGTCTATTTTTCAGAATTGCTCAGCCTTAACCGATACCAGCCGTGATTCACATGAGAGAGGCAAAAGTCTTTAACAAACTATTATGAAAAGGTAGTGCACTTAAAGTACAGCTCTCCCTGCAGCTAAAGCACAAAATAAAACTCTAGATAATTTATATGAAAAAAAGGCTTGAAGAAATTAAACCAATGCATAAGCAGTTCTATCTGACCAGAATATTGGATTTATAATTTACTGAGCTAATTAAAGGTATGCACAACTTTCATAATTTTGTATTTTTTCATAGGAAATGCACCTAAACCTAGATCTGTATCACAGTCATAGTAATAACCAGTGGTGGACAGAGTACTGAAAATCTGTACTCACGTACAAGTACTGTTACATTGCTAAAATATTACTCAATTACAAGTAGAATTACTGGTGGTAGAAATATACTTAAGTAAAAGTACAGAGCACTCATCTCAAAAACTACTCAGAGTATTAGTTACTTTTACTTTTAACCTTTTTTGGGGGGGTAATTTTTCCTCATTTTAAGTCCAAGTTAAAATTTCCTTATTCAACAAATGGCTTTGCCAGATAAAACAATGTCAAAATGTAATAAAAATATCCATAAATACATTTTAATTGGTTAAATTCTTAATGCCAGTTAATCAATTAATGATTAATTACTAACAGCCTTGCTCCAAATATGTGTTGCCAAAGCGTTTTTCATTTGTATCTCATGTTTTCATTGGCCTGTTTGTGATCAGATCACCTGATTGGCTACTAACATGCAGATGAAAGGTTTGGATATTAATTCAAATTGTACTCAGTACTCAACTATGGGTTTAAAAGTAACTAAGTAGATCTTGTAATGCATACTTGAGTACAAATAAAAATAAAAGCACAGACCTAAAAATCTACTCATAAAAGTATAAGTACCCAAAAGAACTACTTAATTACAGTAAATTAACCCAATTGATTACTTCCACCCCTGGTAATAACCATGCTGATTGGCTGATAGCTGAGTTTGAATAAAACAACATGCTCATTGGATTCTGTTAATGAATTATTTTTATCATTAGATCATATGGATTTTTTTACCACTTATACCACATATGTTATGTCTTGTTGGACTTTTCATCAAGAATATTTTAATAATTTTTACTAAACTCTCTTGATGAAAGTCCAGAGGGACCAAAACATTAGTATGATCAATAAATTGTGATGTTGACCAAGAGCAGAGTGACCCTCTTTACCCGAGACTGAAGTGATACTTTCCAACACACCAGCGTCTGAGATACTTGGTTGTGACAGCTGTGCATCACAAGTGATTAAAGCCACACAAACTGACACTGGACTGAACAAAGTATGATTCTTTTTCATTGCTCTGATTCTTCCATCCTCAGCTCTCCCACACAGTGTGGGTGGGAAGAGACAAGACAGAAGGAAGAGATGTAACATGGCTTATGAGCTATTTGAGGACATACTTCCACCATTATGTCTTTGTTTACAGTATTATTGTGTTATTAGAAGAAGATGATACAGTGCACCTGAAAGGGGTTATTTAACACAGTAGGTGAAAGCATCAACACTTTCACAGTCCATCTCCTGCACAGAGTTTGCATGCTAGTATTTAGCAGTATTTTGTGTCTGACCTGCTGCATTATCTCTCTGTGCAGATGGGAGGTGACAGCGTGGACCGGCTGCTCCGCGTCCTGCGGTGTTGGCATACAGACCAGGAGCGTGTTTTGCATGCGCCTGTTGTCTGTTGACCAGCAGGATATTCTGACTGTTTCAGAGGACGAGTGCAGGGAATTCAAACCTGCCATCCTGCAGCCCTGCAACCAGGTGGACTGTCCTCCAGCCTGGGAGACTGAACCCTGGCAGCAGGTAAGGACTTTGTGTGTGTGTTTGTAACAGAAACTGATGAAATCACCAATTTCTCACCTCTGTTTTCCTCCTCTGCTTGCTCCCTCCAGTGCTCCCTGTCCTGTGGTGGGGGCGTCCAGTTGCGGAAGGTCTACTGTAAGCAGCTCCTGTCCACAGGGGCCTATAGGAGGCTGGGAGACAAGGCCTGCTGGGGGACCAAACCTGCCACTAACCGAGGCTGCAGCACCACTGACTGTCTGCCCTACCTGGCAGGAGGAGACTGGGGAAAGGTGGGCGACATGATGGAGATGACGGAGAAAAAGTGAAAACAAATTTAAAAATCTAAGACCTTAGAGAACTTTGCCCTGCAAATTTGCAGCATTATCCAATAGCAAACCGTCTCCACAGGGCTCATGTTAGAGGGACAGAAGAGTCACAGAGTCCAAACTGTGTTGCACCATCAACATTTATATAATCCTGCTTACTTGAGTCTGACTATCTGTGACATGTCCCAGGCTGGAGAACGTGTAAGCACTTACATTGCTGGTACAGAAATTCACCAGCGAGCCCTGCTGTGACCAGAATATACAAACATACACCTGAAAAAAGTCTTTGCATTATATTGATGCCTTTGTTGTATTTGAATATTGATATCTGATGCATTTCACGAAAGCACAGGAAAGTACAAGGCTAGGGTTGTCACTTTCAGTGTGGAAAAATAAGGGAAACCTTCCCAGTGACCCCAGGAACACAAATCAAGCAGAGGGTCAGGGGGTCGTCCTCCGTGAAACACCACATTTTATTTCCTGCATTCTGATAAATTTTTATGCACCGATTTGTGCTTTTTATGCATGAATGTCAAAATGCATGACTGCAAAGGAAATATAGAGACAATAGGAGTAAAGTGCAGTTATATTAAGGATTCAAACATCAAATCATAAACATTGGACAAAATGTTTGGTCAAAATAACTCTACTCTAGGCCTCTGTCCTTGCATTTGGACAGTCAGACAGTCCAACATATGTGTGTCTGAGTCTCCATAACCAGGCAACAATGTTGCTGAGTGGCAGATAACTTGCCTGTTATTTTGAATTCATACTTCTTCAGTAGGGTAGTGGATGAAAAAAGAGACAATTGATCAGACAGTGCATTTTATTTTCCCATACAGGATAATCCTTAATCATACAGGACAGGTGGTAACCCTTAGTCTAGCTATGAAGCTTGCAGAAGATAAATTCAATTTAAACTGTGATTCATGATGCATTTAACAAATGTGCTTTCAGTCTTTACTTTTCATTAGTTTCCCTATTAATAAAAATGACTTAAGCTTCAAGTTTTTATGTAATGTTTTCTAATCTTCTTTACTTTTCAGTCAGAATTTGGACACCGATTACAATGTCAGTCTTATAATTAGTGGTTGCTTCTACAGTCATCATTTTTTTCTGAGGATTAATTTTATAAAATGTCATCTCTTTGGACAGTTAAAGCAATAAGTGATGTATACATTATAGTAATTATGGGGAGGCTGAATTTCAGTCTATTTTTTTTTTCCTGCAGGGCGCAACTTACATCCAGCTTACGTCCATGCACATCCTGTCTTAATTCAGTAATAAATGTGGCCTCTTATCAACTGCAACCAGAATGTTTCCTTACCTCAACCATACATGACATGCAAAAACATTGTCATTGAGTATTAAAATTTTGTAATTAAGCATGACCAAATCCAAGTTTTGCAGAATCGTCAAATATCAGTGTTCTGTCAGTCAACAGGGATGTTGAATTCTGTTTGTTTGTGATAAATTCTGCTCTTCTGTTGTACTCCTCTCTGCAGTGCTCAGTGTCCTGTGGTTTGGGGATCCAGCGCAGGGAGCCACAGTGTCGCCAGCTGACGGCCACGGGCCACCAGGTGACACTGACCAGGGAGCTGTGCTCAGGGCTGCCATCCCCACCGCTCGTGCGAACCTGCCGCATGATGGCCTGTCCCAGTAAGAACACACACACACACCGAAATCCAGTGCCAACATGGCACCAGTTCCCCTATGACCAGTACCCACCGAACCGAATCACAGCGCAGATTATGGTGCCTCATTTCAGTGCCACATGCCTGAGCTGTTGAAATGATTTCCTTCTGATGTGGATGTTACAGATGCATCACCAAACATGCGTAGTTTACAGCAACTCTCACTCTACATGACTCTGGCAGCAGGTAGCCTTCTGCTTGGTAGTAGCCACAGTAAACAGTCAAAATGCTGAACTAAACAGTCTAAAGTGTGGCTGTGTTTGACTGGAAATGATTCCTACACTGGTTGGGCTAAAAACAATTGTGTGTAATCGAGAGAAGCATCTGGTGACACACTGGATGCAATTTTTTCATCCCAGAATCCTGGGAAAAAATACTGCACATGGCACACACATGTAAACAGGAAGATGGTCCCGCAGAACGGGAGCATAGATGTGAAACACTAAAGGAGACGTGTCAGAATGACTTGTCATTCTTATCAATGATAGGGAGACCACTGATGATGATGACAGCAGCCTTCATCAGGTTAGAAAATATTCTTCAGAAAGTTCACTGAAGATGTTTAAAGATGGAATTTTTTATCTATTTTGCTGATATTAGTTCTGTAACTGTTATGTAGTGTTAATTTATTGTAGTTGGGTTAGGTTTTATTTATCAAGTGAATTTATTATCTAAATTTGTTTAGTATTATTTATATTTATATATTTAAATATATGTAATATATTTAAGTATATATGTATTTACTTTAAACTGTTAACAGTTAATATGTTACTCAATTTCAGATGAAGAGAAAACAAATTGCAGTATGCAGTTGGTGAAGACTGAATTGTTTCTTCCTTGGGACTCGAAGTTTAGGACTTGAGACTTGTCAGACTTGATTCTGGACTTGATTTGGTGCAAAGACCTACTACTCACAAAACAATAACTTCATGGCATTGTAGATCTAAAGCATGTCAGTTTTGATACCCAGACCTACATTAAAGGGACATTTCACCCCAAAATCAAAATCACATATGTGAGTGTTGGAGATATCAACAGTAAAGATGTCTGCCTTCTCTCCAATATAATGGGACTAAATGACACCCCCAAAATTTGGAAACATTTAAAAAAAACTCATCAGTTTTATCTCTTTCCAGAAATCATTAGCCAGTTAGTGAAGATATCGTACAGACCTTGTTATGAGCAGTTTTATCATGGACCTACTTTCTCTCTAGTAGAAAGACAATAGATTGTACTGCAAAATTAAGTAGTTCCCACATGAATTACCACTTAGTCCCAATATATTGTAGAGAAAACATCTTTACAGCTGATATCTCCAAAACTCAATACACACCAAAAAAAAGTCTAGATGGATAAACAGCAGTACAGGCCAGGGGGTAATCTATATTTTTGCTTTGGGGTGAACTGTCCCTTTAACCTGAAGCAGTTTCCTTGTTCTTTCTGATATCTTAGTAACTCCTAGTAACAAAAACTGTAGCTGTGACAGGCCAGATTACAGTCATTTAACATTCTCAGAACCTGGTATGTGTATATGTCTGGAAAGTGATTACCCATGGGGCTGTGAGCAATATATACATTCCCCCACCCTCAACAGAATCTTACTTTATCAATCAACAGATCTCTGTTCTTCTATTCTCTCTTTAAAAGTGAATATTTGAAGGAAAAACATTCGCTTTGAAAAGCCAGCCAAGCCTTATCTTCAGTCCTCATGCTAACATGCTGTCTGTACAGTACGTACACAAGCAGCTCGGAAGTGTGTGTAGCCCCAGCATGTGGGAAGAACATCTAAAAATCGTCAAGTTCAGCAGCTGTTCACTGAGTGATGATGAGTTCACATGAAGGCTACGGCCAAGCCACAGGAGGGAAGGCTCATTCATATTCGCTGCGTGCATGTGAAAAAATTACACCCAGTGTTTTAATGGGTTTCTGTAATTCTGCAAGTCACTTTAACTCACCTCAGCGAGGACACAGACTGTGAAACACCGGACTGGATGTCTTGCAAATGTCACGACGACTCCTGAGAGTCTGAGTCAAGATGTGTTTCATAAAATGTTCTCCAGCTGCTGCTTTCTGTTCTCTACACTCATACTGTTGGTTAATTAGGATTAAAGTGGGCGCTGGTGTGCTCCATCAAAAGTTCTCGTCAAATGGTCCAGTATCTTTGCAAACCCCCTTTCCCCAGACACTTCTGATGCTGGATCGGGGGCTGCATCCGTCTTTTTCTGTTGCTTCCTGAAACTGACACATTCACACCCACTTCACGATGTGACTGGCCAGCTGTGCGTAGATGAGAGAGAAGCCAGGGTTTGAGTGCATTATTCTTGCTCTCTTTTTTCTTTTTTGATACAGCTATTTCTGTCACCTTTTATGGGAACAACCCAATTTAACACTTTGAATGTCTTCCAGGAGAGACTGTCTGAAAATGTGCACCATTACTGCCATATTTAAACGATATCATGACTACACCTTTCGTTGATGGCTGGCTTTTCACTGTGCCTTCGCAACATGTTCTCACTTGTCAGATACGTAAGGGATGCGGTGTAGGTGTGTGTTAAATGGTTTGAAGGCATGACATGGAGGTGAAGAACCACCGGATACAAAGTTGAGAGTGGTTGCCTCCGCCAAGTGACTTCAAACTGTTTAACACACACCTTCTAGTTGATTATCCTGCTTATAACAAGGTCATTTGCCAGCAATTTGAAATAAAAGCTTTTTCTGACTTTTGATGAGAGTTTGGCACATATGAAGCAAGGGTTTACTGTTGTCATGATGAGGAAAAATTCCAAAATATGGTTGATTGTTGAGTCTTGTCTGAGTTAGGTTTTGTTTTCTCTGTCCTTAGCCCCCAAATAGCACATGATTCATGCGCACATACAACAATTTACCAAGGCAGTCGTGAGCGATGCACACTGACAGACATCAACTGTGTGTAATAAAACAGCAACAGAGAGAAATTGCATTTCAGAACATAAAGATTCAGTGTGAGCTGAACATAAAGAGACTTTTAAAAATGTCTTTCCCTCTGCTCTACTGCACACACACATGCTCAACATCACAACACTCACTTGTTCGCGGGGAGAAAAGGAGGCTCAACATGGCTTGGTCATGGTTGGCGCGATACAACCTGCTTAGAATTGAGTTGGGCTTTGCTTTGTCCCCAGTGTGATTGGTTTAAGTCTACCCTCACGGTACCAGATTCTCTAAATGCTGAAAACAGAGCCATAGAGGAGGCGCAGAAGTCTAGTTCAGTCTCAGACCACTTTATTTACATATGCTAAATGGTTCTCAGTGATACCAATACCATGTTGCCTACCCTAGCTTTAAATCAGCCTTGTGTCCATACAGTTGGAGGACAGTTAACTTACTTGAAACTCTCAAAAGTTGCCTTTTTTCTTTCCAAAGCTTGTCCTTTTTGAGGATATTCCTATAAAAAGGCTGTGGTGTATCATATAAAAGGTGCTGCTTCTTCTCAACCTCGGTCATTAGTCTCTCGTCCTCCCTTTGACTGCTTTGATGAAGGGAAGCAGAAATGCTAAGGATGTCACATCCATTTTAACCAGATAAAATACGTTGGAGGTGCGTGAAACCTCACTGAAACAGAGCCAGGATGAGACATTTTTCAAACAAGCGACACGTCACTCAGCCTGTTGGCTGATGCGCAGAGCAGGTTACAACATCCTCATTTAGGAAAACTGAAGCAATCAGCTGTGAGCTTTGACAGCTGTGTTCTGCATTTGATCCTTTTTGTACCCACATCAAGAAAAAAATTACTCTATTACATGCTCGTGGTGTCTGATAAAAATAAACACATAAAATGTGAAAGCATTATTTTAGGGAATGGGAATATGAGTAGCATGATAAAGTACCTCGCCAAGCCTGGAGAAAACTTCAGGCTTAAGAAAACCACTTATCAGTGAGGATAATCAGACAAAAGGCTCCAGTTTGCTAGGTAGTATAAATATTGGACTGTGAATCAATGGAAAAGGGTCATGTGGTCTGATGGGTCCAGATTTACCCTGTTCCAGAGTGATGGGGGCATCAGGGTAAGAAGAGAGGCAGATGAAGTGATGCTCCCATCATGCCTAGTGCCTACTGTACAAGTCTGTGGAGGCAGTGTTATGATCTGGGGTTGCTTCAGTTGATCAGGTCGAGGTTCAGCAAAGTTATGTGTCCAAAAAATGAGGTCAGCTCACTACCTGAATATACTGAATGAACAGGTTTTTACATCAGTTTTTTTCTTCCCTGATGACACATATGGATGGACATATTCCAAGGTGACAATGTCAGGATTCACCAGGGTCAGATTGTGACAGAGTGGTTCAAGGAGCATGAGACATCATTTTCACTCATGGATTGTCCACCACAGAGTCCAGACCTTAACCCCATTGAGAATCTTTGGGATGTGCTAGAGAAGACTTTATGCAGTGGCTCGACTCTCCCATCATCAATACAAGATCTTGGTGAAAAATTAATTAATGCAACTCTGGACAGAAATAAATGTTGTGACATTGTAGGAGCTTATTGAAACGATGCCATGAGGAATCCATGCTGTAATGAAAGCTAAAGGCAGAGTGTGTGACTTTTTTTTTGGCCAGGTCTTTTTTTTTTTTTTTTTTTGTAACGTAATCTGTTGCATCCAACAATTTATGACCAAACTAAACAACATATGGTGCAAATACTAGTTTTTAGGATGCCTGGTCATTTATATTTTTATGTCAATCTTTTTTCTGCTGTGTTTGTCTTTCTACTTTTTCCTGTCTCAATTAAAATAGACTCACTCTCTCGTTCTGTTTAATTACTACAACAGAGTACAAGAAGGAGATGAGAGCCAAAGACCCAGAGAGGGTTCTGGTGAAGAACCAGGTCAAGCAGTCGGTGCGACGTCCAGGAAAGGCCAGAGGCTATGACGACACAGTTAAACGATGTCCCCAGCTCCTCAGTGTGCACAAAATCTACATCCAGACGCGCAAGGAAAAACGCCTCCAGCTGACTGTTGGAGGTCACGCCTACCTCCTGCCCAACACCTCCCTGGTCATCAAATGCCCTGTCAGAAAGTTCCCCAAGGTCTACATCCGCTGGCTCAAAGATGGACGTTCCCTGCCCAGCTCCAACCGGCTGGGTGTCACCAAATCCGGCTCTCTGAAGATCCACTTTCTGGGGCTGGAGGACGTTGGGGTGTACAAGTGTATCGCCGGACCTGCCACAGACATCTTCACCCTCCAGCTGATTGGCAGTGACAGCAGGTCAGCCAGCAGACCATCCATTTCTGATCCAAGTGACAACAGGGAGGGGATACGGCCTCTTTGCCAGTGGCACTACTCAAGCCCTGGGCTGTTCTGGCCTGGAGTTAGTGTGTCCCTGCTGCCCCCTGGTGTCCAGGAGGCCTCGCTGCAGCCCCGGGTGGAGGAGAGGCTGATAAACATTACCCTGCAGGCTGACAGAGGGGAGATCCAGCAGGAGCAGGCCTCAGAACTCATCTCCTCACTGCTGACACACATGTCTCCTGGCCAGCTCTGGACCAGGACCACAGAGGAAGGAGGACAGGCTAAAGGTAATTATAACACCAGCTGCTGATGCTGTGAAGTTTGTGTTCAACTTTTTATCAAAGACTTTGAGATGGATCCATTTCTGAGCTCCATTTATTAATTGTTTGTCCAGCTATTCCTTCTTTTATTGCATTAAAGTACATGTTGATTAATAGAGGTAATTATGCACTTTTAAGATCCTTGTTAAATTTGCTATTCACTCAAACTTAAAGTAAACTGTCAGAAACTTATTCTGTGACTTGTGTTTTTAATCACCATCCGGGCACCAAAATTTGAATCCTGCTAATAAGCTCAGTTTTTACAAAATGAACCTGTAGTCTGATTACATCTTTTTATCTGTCACTGTAATAGCATACATTCACCTTTTCTTGTATTTTTTGTGACATGTAATCCATTACTCTCAAAAATTTATGAACAAACCAACCTAACCTAACCCTAACCCCAACCCTAACACACAGTACAAATGAAACCCAGGTCTCCTAAAGCCTCAACATGCCATTTACATGCGTGCACACACCGTCACACCACACACTCCTTAAAGTCAACTTGGCATGTTGAGGATTTAGGAGACTTGGATTACACCAGATGAGCAGGATTGAGGCATTTTACTTGTTCTTTCTGATACAAACTCTCAGTAAGAAAAACTGTAGCTATGACAGGTCAGATTATAGTCATTTAACATTTTCAGAACCTGGTATGTGTATACGTCTGGAAAGTGATTACCCATGGGGCTGTGAGCAATGTATACATTCCCTAACCCTCAGCAGAATCTTACTTTATCAATCAACAGATCTCTGTTCTTCTATTCTCTCTTTAAAAGTGAATATTTGAAGGAAAAACATTTCCTTTGAAAAGCCTTCAAAACTCTACAAGAGAAAAATATGTATTTTTGATTTTGGGGTTAACCGTCCCATCAATAAAGATCAATATCTAGGCATGATATAGTCAGAGCAGTATGTTGGTGCTAACACTTTTGTTCCTTATGTTGTGTTTGTATCTGATTGGTCCCTCAGGCAGACTGCCCAACTGGTCAGAGCGCTTGTCATTGGAGACAGCAGGGAGCAGACCGGTGATCATCAGACAGCAGCAGACCCAGCCACTGACTTTTCAGAGGAACATCAACATCAGCATTGGAAACAGCGCCCTAGTCACCAACGCCACCCGATCGCTGACCATACTCTGCCCTGCAGAGGGTTTCCCGCCTCCCAAAATCAGCTGGAACAAAGACGGCGTTCTGCTGCAGCGCACTGACAGGTAACGTCATCAAACAAGTGTCTGACACTTTCAAACTTTATTGGTCTGTATTATATCATAAGCAGAATAATATGGCCCTCAACAGCTTTCAGTAAATTTCTGGTATGCACAAGAGGGGCGTCTTCACATGGTCACAGTAAACACAACCACATTTAAAGGCAACATAAGTCTCATAGAAATAGTCTTAATCAAAACAAAAAAAATTACTCTCATATGGGTGAATGAATGAATTTGTTACACAGAACCATCTGGGAAGTTGTCCTTGGAAACTGTATAGAAAAGGGCAGACACTTTCAAAAAGCACTTGACAGGTGATTGGATGAACCATCCATCTATCACGTCTAACACGGGCTAACTTCAACCAATCAGATCAAAGAAATAGTCTTCAGTTCTGATATAACTGACGTTATCACATTATCTACACTAACCTCTTCAAGAGGTGCCATTGTTTAAGACGAGTTGTTTCTATGGATGCTTCTCGCTGTTGTCACACCTGACATTGCGCACATAGCTACCAGTTGTCCCTCCTAGGACACTGATTGGTTGCACCACATTTGGTGCAGACACAAATGGATAACTTGAAGCATGGCAACATAATTTCTCACGTGATCTCTCAAATCTTGAAAGTTTAATGTGACCACTGTAGTTTCAATGTTTTTATTGATGTTATTGATAAATAATGTTTTTATTTTTATTTTGATTATGTAGATAAGGTCAAATGAAACATATGTCAAAGTCCAGTAATATTCTACTTGTTTACTGATATTTTTTATTCTGATCATTTTACTTCAACTTTATTTTTCAGGTTCAGATGTTTTTTGATAAGTCTGTGTGAACAATATGAACCAAGTAACCTGAGCTGTGGGTGTTAAAGCACCCTTGAACTCTCTTCTGTGCCGAGAGTCGTCCATGGAAAGAGAGACAGTATTTTCTCTGAGGAAAATCATACCCAGTGCCTGTCACTGCCATCGCTTGTCTTAAGAAACACTTTGAAAGACACAGAATTGTCCTGCAGACTTGCTGGAGTCAATGATTTGATTTTTGCTGAAGAAAATATCAGATCTGCTACAGGACATTCTTCAGGAAGTACCAAAGCCTTTACCTTGTGAGGCAGCTGGATTCACAAGATCACATGAGAATCCATCTTGCCAGACTTAATGTTACCCGTTTGTTTTCGCATTAAAAGTGGAGCAGCCAATCAGCATCCTAGGAGGGACTACTGGTAGCTACGGGCATGATTTTAGGTGTGACGACAGTGAGAAACATCCGTGAAATCATTGATAGACAGATGGCTCATTTAATCACCTGCCAAATGTTTTTTTTAAGTGCCAGCCCTTTTCCAAACAGTTTCTAAGGATGACATCCTAGATCAGTGGTGCCCAACCCTGGTCCTCAAGGACCCCAGTCCTGCATGTTTTAGATGTTTCCCTGCTCCAACACACCTGATTCGAATGATCAGGCTGTTGTCAGGCTTCTGCAGAGGCTTGATGATGATGATCATTTGAATCAGGTGTGTTGGAGCAGGGAAACATCTAAAACATGCAGGACCGGGGTCCTTGAGGACCAGGGTTGGGCACCACTGTCCTAGATGGTTCTGTGTAACAAACCTTGTTGTGTGTCAGGTTATTGAAGCACTTTATCAGATTTATGCTGGGAGGGTGTGGATGACCAGGTGAGAAATATAGAATGAAACAAAGATAAACAAATATGATTTATGTAGCGGAAATAAACTATCTCAGTTTTCTAATGCTTACCTTTATTTCTTTTATGATTTATTTCTAAAATACAGAACTATTTTTTTCCCTTCTTATTAGCTGTTTTCCCAATTATGGTTGATGATTAATAATAATTGTGAGGTTGGGGGGTGCAAACCTTTTTCAGCCTTCAAAGAGGGGGCATGTCAGAAACAGTTTGGGAGCCACCGGCTTACACAATGTGGCAGATGAGCTGACAGCAGGACTTGCCAGAGGTAAAAACATAATCTTTGAAAACAGTTTGGGGAAGATACTTTGAAGTCATTGTAGATTATGACCAGGAGTATACTGCAGTCAGCTTTTGGTGACGAAGCTTGACAAACTGCTTCAGGGAAACCATTACTGGTACATTTATAGAGTCCAACAATTTCCTCAAAGAGACATTTGTAGCAGAATATTGACTTCATGTTTACTTTTGCTTTTTATCACTTCATATTATGAGTGTCGCATCACTTTCACCAGTCTAGTTAATGTTAGCTGTGTGTGTCTCCAGCCCCCCACCTGAAACACTCTGGCTAGGGGCTGGAGTGTTCTCAGCCCTGGCTGTGGCGTGAGACCCAGGAGCTGCAGCCATAATTAAAAAAATAAATAAAAAATAGAAATAAAAGGCATATTTCTCATTAGAAATGTTATCAAAATGCATTTTAATGGAAAAATTATCTTAGGGAAGGACGGGAGAGACGGAAGGCAGGGTCAAGGGAAAGAGGGGAGGGAGGGGGAGGAGCCTCTTGTGTCACTTGGTCTTCCTCAAGATCTTGTCCAGCATCCTTCTTTCTTTGTCAGGGACGAACTTTGTCCACAGGTTCAGAAAGTGCTTATGTAGGGACAGATTATGGAGGATTGCTTGTCCGTGGTGCCTGTTGAGGGTTACATTTCTCATTTAGCATGATGTTCAAAACATAAATATGAAGGGATAGTTCAGATTATTTGAAGTGGGGTTGTATTGTATGAGGTGCTATTGATAGTCAGTGCATTGCCTACAGTGGATACCAGAGTAGAGAACAGTGAAGGGCAAGCTTAGCAATCTACTGCTGTGGACTGGATCAGCTACAAGGTGTTTTAGCCACTTAAGGAAAGGTTTACTGTTTACATGTATGGTAAATTTAGAAGATTCTCACTGCTTTACTTTTCCTTCAGAGAGCCTTTTTTCTGATTGTACACTGCCCTTTTGTGAGCCAAATATTGCTCTTTCCAAACCAACCACACTCCATAAGCAAAATCAGTAATCTTAGCTCACAGGACATGGGAGTTGCTGGTGTACAGCTGCCTCAGTGTCTGAATTTGTTTGTGTTATTTGTGGCTTTGGAGAATCCAAACTATTGTTTTAAATCACAGAAGTCATAAAATAACACAAACAAAGACTGGCAGCAGAACACCAGTAACTCCCATGTTCTGCGACATAAAATGACTGATTTTGCCTATGGATTTTGGTTGGTTTAGAAAAAGCGATATATTTGGCTTAAATATCAGCAGTTTCCTGCCAGAAAACTCCCTGATGACAAAGTAAAGCGGTGAAAACATTCTAAATATAATGTGACCTTTTTTAAGTGGCTAGAATACCTTTTGTTGTTGACCCCGTCCACAGTAGTACATCTCTTAGCTTCTGTAGCTAATACACTGGCTATTAGTAAGTACTTCACACAATACCACTTTAAATAATCCAAGCCATCTCTTTAAGATTTTGAAAACACCAAAAAACAAACAAACACACAAACATGGGCCATGACTCATAAGCCACAATATTGTCCAAAATTGCAAGAAGTTGATAGCCTACCTGACTTCTGGAGCAGCATCCACACACATTTTAGAGACAGCAGTGAGGAGGCGTTCAGTGGAGGTCCGTCCTGCTGCTGTCAGGACGTGACTCACTCCAAAGCTGTCAGCCACCATGTGCAGGTGTTGTGCCATGCTACCTCTGACTGCAACACAATGGTGGCTGAGAAGGGACAAATACAGGAGATTTTAAAACAAATGAAGTTTCATTTCAACTTATTTCATTCCACTTCTGCTGATAGAATGCATGCAGGCTTGTCTCTCCACTTACCTCAGCCCTGTGTTCAGCAGAGCAGTTATAATACGACCATAGCTGCAGTTTTGCACCATGGTGTCCAGTGCCATGTTTGCTTGCTGATGAATGAAGGCATTGGTTGTTTGTGCCAGTTTCAGCAGCAGAGCTCGGCCTGTGCCATCCACCTCTGGGTCCATGGCCTTCTGGAGGTGAATATATAGCTCTGCTAAGGTGTTCATAGCTGCACAGGCAACTGCAGAGCGCAAGTTGTTCACCTGCAAAGCAAGAAAAAAACATCATCAGTCGGGACTGCAGCGCAAGGATGGAAACAAAGAGGAATGTGTGTAGAATACCTCCTCAGTGACAGTCAGACACACTTCATGGAGTTTGGTCTTCAGGGTTTCTGAGTGGTGCTGGGCCAGAGCTTGCATGGTTTTCAAACCATCCATTTTCATCATCCTGTGAGTTTATGTTACAAGAATGAATTAATCGCACTGTACATGGCTTCAGGAAGAACATAAACAACCACAACACCCCTGCACTTCACACTGTTACTGCTAATGTTAACAACTTTACATGTAAAGTACAATTAACTGCAGTTTTGTGCTGCAATAAAATGTTGCACCAACTAATATAAGCTAATGGCCAGCAGGGGGCGACTCCACTGGTTCCAAAAAGTAGTCCAATTTTATGAAGTCTTATGGCAAAATGAGTGTATTCCTCACTTGGTTTATTACTTCAGTAAAGTTTCCTAATCAGTTTATGGTCTCAATCACTAGCTTCAAGTCTTCTTCTGTGGAGCATGATGTTTATTTACTAAATTATGTTCCAATATAGAGTAAAATAAAGCAGGATATGCTTTAGGGTGGGGCTAGCATGTGATTTACAGGTCATTCTCAGTGAGTCTGTCACACAGCTCACAAAAGTCAAATCACACTGTCAAACTTGACAGTGCTTATCAAACATGGATCGAGATTATGTTACTACATTATCACATTCTCAGTTTTCAGAAACATATTTTAGTGACTGTTCAGCTGTTAAACAACAGTCTAGATAATGACATCTTACTAAAGGAATAGTTCACCCAGAAATGAAAATTCAGTCATCATCTACTCACCCTCATGCTGATTGAGGGTCAAGTTTATTTTGTTAGTCCACGAAAAACTGCTGGAGTTTCACAGGAAAACAGTGTTGCAGAATCTCCTAAACAAGTGAAGTGAATGGTGACCAGTTTTCAAATGTAACAAACGACTGGTAAAAAAAAAAACAATGCCTCCATACTGCTTGTCTGGCATAATGTAAGTAGTAATGTAAGCATAATGTAAAGTATCCTAAAGTTCTACATGCAATTTGTACACTGTCACACCACACACAAGCAATTCAGTGTGCATGTGCACATGAATGTGGCTCCAAGCTAAGGATTTACAGTGAAGATTTAGGATAAAAACATGGTGTAAACCTTTTTTTTAGTCAGCCTGTCATGTTGGGGCTTTAGAAG